>NC_064670.1:95494699-95814199 GCF_943734685.1 Anopheles coluzzii | reverse complement strand
TGGGCAGGAAAGTTTGACAACACCGTTTAACAAACATAAACGTGTCTAAACTTGTGCCACGGAAAAAAAAACAAACAAACAGCTCGAGCACACCCAAATCTCCCATTTCTATTCCGTAGCATGATGCAATCGACTGATTTGCCTGAGCTGTGCCTAATACAATGTTTGGCCGAGTGCGGTTGATAAGCGAACCGACCGCTATCGGCACGAAACGTGCTGCACAGCACGGAGCGCAAAACGTTTATCAACATGTCGGGCAAAAATTAGCGAAAGTAGCTCTTTCCACTCGCCGTGTGTGTGTGTTTGTGATAGTGTCCTTGGTGTGCTGGAGGTTTAAATTTAGCGCTGCTCGGGACTGATGCTGAAAACCTCGCCCAGCTGATTATGAGCTTGAGTGGCAGTTATGGGTCATTAATTAGTGTGACCTGTGAGCGGAGTCAGTGGGCAAGGCACGACTTTCAGAGATGTTTTGTAGAAAAATAAATCATACAAATACGCTTTTTGTGCGCACGAAACATAACATAAAGTAAGGTTTTAAATCATCAATATTCCGCAGGAATCCATCCTCAGCCTCCATAATCGATCGTAATTGGGCTCTATTACGGTAATAACTTCCTCCGGGCACTTTTGCGCTAACCAGCACAGCGAGATGTATGTATGTAATTCAACTAACCAGCCACCAATCGTTCGCTGGAGTTCATAATTCTCCTCCTAACATTCAGCTCGTTTTGAAGGAGCGAAAATAAACTCCCCATTTATCCGCCGGGCACAGCAGTCAACTAAACACACCTTCTGGCTGCATTCGTTTTTGTGGTGTAAAGTACTTCGAAGTGAATTTACCCACTCGTTACATCGACACACACACACATGCAATTGGACAGCTCCATTACACATCGACTACCCCTCGGCGAATAGGAAAACATTCACCAAAACCAAAAACTCCACTTTTCGTTTTCCGCTCTGAGTGTGTGTGTACTGCCATCGGGAAACGATTTTCAGCGACCCAGCGACGTGAAAATTTATTGTCCGTAGTATCATAAATTTCCAACACCATGTGTCCCGAAACCCTGCACGCGCAAAGTTTTGGGTCCGCCCGCCCGCCGCTTGTGAGAAGCGAGAAGTGCAAGCGTTTTAGACGTTTGCACGTGTCCTAGAGCCAAGCCCGAATTTTCGGCTCCAGGTTCCAGCAGGAAGCGCTACGAATGCAACGGAGCTTGTTTATGGCATCCCTACCTCCCCCCCCCCCCCCCCCCCCACTCCCATGGCACTGTTTTTGGGGGAAACTCTATCATCCCGTTTTGGTTCAATTTCAGCAACTTGTCGAAGTTTGTGAGCAGCAATTGAAGTACACTCCCGGAGTACACAAAAACAAGGAAAGCCTCCCCCCAACGGGAAAACGATGACCAGCACCACTTCAAGCGCAAGCGCTTTCCCATAGACCACATGGCCCGTCACCCCGTATAGCTTCGTGTGCTGCACTGGCTAGAGAGCAGACAATAAATTTCCATTTTATTACCATTTATGACTTAATTTGGAGTAACTGCTTTCCACTGCTTTCTCCCGTGTGTTGTTGTTGCTGCAGGCAAATTTAATCGAAAACGGGCGAACACGATGTCCCAGAAAATGGGCACGGGCATTTGAAGCATGGCCGTGTCGTGGATACACCGAAGGACATTGCAATTGCAAAAGCCAAGCGGGGAGAGACCGGCGGTGGAACACGTTGGTATAAGTGGAGGTATAACCACGACCAAGAATTAATCATCGGGAAGGTTTCAGAGCACAAAACATTGGCTGTTGTGCTGTTGGTGGCACGCAGGGTGGAGATCGGGTCGGGCTGGGAAACAATCATGACGCATGTTACAGCAAAACGAGCTACCCTTCGCTTGCTTTCCTTCGCACCAACCTGTTTAGGTGGAGAGCTCTGTGCTCGTATGTGTTTGTTGGCAGCATTTGCATCCACACCAGCCTCCCGTCGGCCTGTTATCTTGTCACATTTTTCATCGCTACATGGATGACTGCAAAGTACAAAAAATAAAAACAAAAACCGGCTCAAAGTTCCCATTTAGCTTGGTAAGCGGTCGGCGAGAGTCATAGGGGGATGGCTGTTTGTTGTAGTGTTGTTTTGTAAATTTATAACAATAATGTAATAAACCCCGGTAATTGATGACTACCGATGCAGTGCTCCTGCTTTCTTCCGTTCTCCTCTCCTTTTGCATGCACCTATCTCCCTTAGCTCGATTCGCAAAGCATGCCACGTGACCACGTTGCGATGGAAATATCCAGGCCAGGTTGCTGTCAAGTTATTCGCGATTGCAACGTGCCTTGTTTGCGGTGCACAAATGATCCCATTTTGTGAGAGGAAAATTAAACATTTCAGCCCTTTTCAGCTATGACACGTTTGAGAGGCAAAGCAAAGGTTTCGTTTGTTTGTCAATAGATGGCGCTGCTAATGCTAGTACCCAGGAACACCACCGGAACTGTTTATTGGGAAGGATTTGCTCGGGATTAAAGTGTCACTAGTTCGCACAGTCCGCAGAGCATATTGATTTCCAAGAATTGGGGTTCGCTTGAAATCACTCGTCAGTATGTCATCTGTCCAGTCTGTTTTTTGGTGTGTGGAATTGTTTGTAGAAAAGATTTGGAAACCACTATAACCGCTCACTGAAAACAGGAATCTAATGCCCGAGCTGAGTTTTAATATGTGGGCAGAAATGCTCTTGAATGCTTCCGTACGCTATTGCCTTCAAGCGTCGTGCAAGGTGAGCAAACATGTGACACCCCTTGCATATGAGGGTTGAATGGTGTGTGTGTGTGTGTGTTTTTTCATCTTTCTATATCTTCCATTTGGAATTGAAATGGCAATTCAAAATCACAAACGAACGAGCGCTATAATCCGTCCACCGGTGGCGGTGAGTTTTGACGCTCCAAAGAGGAAGAGGAATCGGCTCTCGTTGCACAAAGAAAACTGAACTATTTTCTAGCGCCCACACATCCGTAAATGCTTATCGTTTCGAAGTGATTTTGGGGTACAACTTAAAAGCGAATGCTTAGGCTTGGTTAGTCCGGTTCGAGATAAAATCACACTTAACGATTTCGGTTTTACGTGAGGCTTTCGTTAAGCGAAAAAAACTCCAAACTGTGCTGCGTAGGTTGTTCAGGAAAATACATTCACATACAAATCGCGCTACTCAGAAGGTTCGAACGATCGTTACGCCCTCTGAAAGCAATTTATTGCAATAAAAAAGTAACAAATCCTATTCTTTTGCAAACTCACAGCATAGAATTGATGTTTTATGTCGTTGTAGATGCTGTTGACGAAGACTACTAGACAACACAGGCTTTAAAAAGGCTCGTTCACCTCAGGGGATGTCTTAAGAACTAGGAATTTTTTTATTATCAAACACAGAAATCACTCCTCCTAGCACATGTCTGACATGTCGGCTAGATTTTTGGAGACAAGTCTCGCTGGAGTGTCCCGCCAGTCACTAGACGGTTCCTTAATTTTATTGAATTTTAATGACGTGAAGAATGCAAAGCCCGCGCGTCACACGTACACGAAGCAATCGCGGCCCGAACCTCAGCTCGGGCAGGTTTTGATTCGTCCGTGCGACAAATTTGAATATTTTATGGTATCGAAATCGATCGTAAATTTTCCTCCCGTCTCTAACCGCACCGGAGCACACGGATCGAGAGAGCGCGCAAAGGATCGCCAACCGCTTCGTTTGCCGAAAATGTAGCGCGGCCCACGATATGGCAGGCGATTAGGTCCATTAGGTTTTGCTCGATTTGGTTGGAAGTTGCTTTTGGGACGTTTAGGGCTGGAGCGGTGGACAAAACAACAAAATAGCGAGGAAGAGCAGCGGAGGGGAGTAGACGAAAAGGCTGTGGGGATTAAGGTAATAAAGTTTTATTGAACAGGTTTCCACCGAACTTTGTGGTTTTGTGATCGTGGCACACAGGGGTTAAGGCCGAAACGCCGTGCGAGTATCCTCTTTTCCTGCTTCCTTCGGCCTGTTGGTCACCGATTGAAACCGATCTCCACGATCAAAGGAAGCAATGGGAAGAAGTAGAAGAGGAGGAAGAAAACGATCGCTGGGCCTTTGCCGTCTTCCTTTGCCTAGGAAGCGAGAAGCGTACGATCTTCGATTACATTCGAACCAGTGTCGCTCTTTATCTCGCTTCCCCGTGGAAGGCTTCACGGGGTGTTCAGGTTACCACTCGCAGGAACCATCGCCCAGACAGAGACAGAAAGGACAGCGTGCGGAGAGGAAACACATGTCAGCATCAATGTCAAGAGCGAACGCAAGAAACACAGGCACTCGGTGCCCAGGACCGAAACCAATCGAATCAACCCAAAGGAATGCCCCGGTACGACCTCTGGCGCGCTGTGCCGAAGTTTCTTGGATGAAATCGATACTTTTCAAAAAATAATCACAAGCAAAAACAAGGCCGGGGCAGAGGGCAGATGAAGCACGGGCATGGGTAGGACACAACCTTTCTGATACGACGAAAACCACACTCGAAACGAAAAGAACAGCCCAGTACAAGCACCACTTGGTTCTGTGCAAGGCAAAGCGATGGCAGGAGTGCCTCGCGTCTTACCATCTCCAAAATTTCTATTCCAGCATAAGAACCAACCGTCGTCGTACGGCTTCGCTCGCTGCTCCGCGTACGAGAACTTCCCCAACCGGGAACGATACTACGCCCTGTGGTTTTGTGTATGAGTTTTTGGGCTTTGGGCCACTTTCGGTACGCCTAAGCACACCACTTAAGGGCGAAGAGCGCGCAAACTGCGCGAGATTCCCGAGAGCTCGGAAGAGCTGTCCCAGCCGGGCGAAAAAGACCCTTCCCAACGCGTTGTTGCGTCACCGCCACTGGAGTGCACTTGAGATGCGGGTTCTTTCTGGGCAAATTCGATGTCTTGCGTTCGCTTGATTCTTTCGTGTACCGTTGGCAACGTTAGCTCACAGGCCGGTCAAACTCCAGTCCAGTCAATCCCCGTGTTGGTAGGATTTGCATTGTCGCGAGCATTGGCAGCTGCAAAGACTTGTCCCTTTGCTTTTGACTTCCCGCCCAAGTACTCGCGCACACAGAAGGGACTCAATGGTTGGACTCGAATCGAACCCGGTGCCCCTGTGACGCTAGCCTTTGTTTACACTCCGTAGCCCCCCCTTGGCAGTGAGCGAAGGGGCCCTCCCACCGAGCAGAGGCGTAGCCGGCCGTCGACGCCAACGCGACGAGATGCGGCTTAGCTCAAGCAACACCGTCACAGTCCACACCGGCAGGAGGCCCCGGCAGCTCGTGTGGTTTAGAGGGCGCGCGCTCGCTTAAAAATATCATCGCAATTTAAACACATTGTGGGCCGCGCACCGGGGGCGCAGTGTGCGGAGGTGGTGGAGTCATGTTGTGAAATTAAAATTGTCCAAACCCCTTTTGCCGTGTCTGTGTTCATGCCTGCTGCTGCTGCTGGGTTGTAGATCATATTTCGTGTGAGCCGCGCTCGGCTCAAAGCGGGGCAATCGGAGGGAAACCCTTTCGCTACCGGGAGCATCTGCGGATATCTACGGCTTCGGTTGATGGATGTCATCTCCACATGGCACGGTTTTCTGTTGGTTTGCGACCGTGTCTATGCTGTCCCCCAGTTTTGCTTGCCTCCTAGATTGATTACCCTCTCCGGGCGTTCTAGCTGCACCAACAGAGGGGCTCTAAAGTTTCAATTAACAAACGACGATGGCAAAAAAATTAATTGCATCGGAAACTATTCAACCCTGGAAACTGGAGCCGGGTGTGAGGGATCTTTTACTTCAGCACGGTAGCCCTGCCATTTGACAGCCGCCCTCCCGGAAGGTTGTAAAAAGACAAGAATGCTTTTTCTTGTCTATTTGCTAGCTGCTTTCCATGTCGCAGGAATAAGCTCTTAAATATCAAAACCAACAACATCTTCTCATCATAATTCTCCATCCGGTGAGAATTCGGCAACCAAGCCCCAAAAAAACCTTCCCACAAATCTTCATTAACGTCTCGAGCACCTTTCCAATGCTTTGCCAGACTTTCCACAACGATCGGTTCTCCGCCTTGCTTTGATCTCCTAACCTCGACGGGCGTTAATTATTCTGCCCAAAAAAACCTTCTCCCACACACCCAAACACACACGCAAACTGCGGAAAGGATTCCGCCACATCATCGAACATTAATCAGTGTGTGTGAGTGTGTTTTTTTTTTCGCGCCTTACATGACGCCCACCTACGACAAACCGCTCGACGCCACAACGGATGAGAGCAAATCCACGCCGCTGGAGCGTTCACGGTGAAGCGAAAGGGTTGGCGAAGATCATTAAACAGGTGAAGGGAAGCAATTTGGCAGCCGTGGCGAAGGAGGCGCAGACGTGCGGAGGCGCAGAGTTGCTTGCGACGCAGCCGAGCCCTTAACGAAGGATCCCGTCCGCCGGCTATTGGACTATTGGCACATCAACACACGAAAACACTCCGCTACACGCTGCATAATGATCGTCATCAGGATGGTGGATGAAAAATGAGCGGCAATGGGCTTCACCTCCGGCAGGACAATAAATCAAGCCACGGCAGGTCGGGAGAAGGGAGATAGATATTAGGCACCAGCGGCACCAGACGCCTTCCATCGATATGGAAATTGGACAGGTTTATGGGGCCGCGCTGATCAATCATGCTGGCCCGCGTCGGGAGTAAGACATCAATCTGAATGGCGAGTGAAGTTGGCGAAACGTCTTCACTTGTGTGATGTAGTACGGTGCATTTTGCACTCAATAATTGATTGTTTTGCTTGCATATTTCCAGATCATCTAGGACTTAACTCTCAGGTCTTTGCCGAAATAAAAAAATAAATGCTGTCTTCTGAAATCCCAAAAGTCCTCCAAGAACTAAGAGTCTTTCCCAAACAAAACCCAACAAAAGCCTTGTTGTTCGCATGCAAGCGACTGAAAACCCCCGAAATAAAATGTCAAAGATTGAAACAGCAGCACAACAAAAAAATTAAAACCCCACCGCTGCACCGCTCTCCGCACAGTCCCGAAAGGAATGCAATTGGCGGTGCATTTTTCCTCCGCTCGCTTGCATTTCCCCACAACCGAGTTGCGTGCGAACCATCCCGAAGCAACAAAAAACAACGACATGAAAACATGATTTGACCTTTTCAAAATCGCTGCCGAGAATGGTGGTGTGTGTGTGTGTGTCTGTGTTTGTGTAATGGGTTGCTACCGTTGAAGCCGGAATACGCGTTAGTTGGCGTCCGACCATTTTTGCCGTGGCCCGCAAAGCGCTAAAGCGAAATGGGAAGCGAGCCGAGCTAAAAAAAAAGAAAAGGAGACTCTTAAAAATTTGTAAACGCAGCAACAAAGGCATGCGAAATTCCAGTGATTTCTTTGAAGATTTTGTAATTTTTTGCGCTGCTGGTCCAACTCCAACATGGGCACCGGTTTTGGCCAGCGAAAGCTTCTCCAAGCCTTGGTTGGAGAGGATTTTGGTATGTTTTCGTGGACGTGTCGATAAGAAGCCGAAGCCTCAGTGACCATTTGACCGCACAACTGAAAGCCGATACCGCCCCACCTCCTCCTCCTCCTCCAGAAAGGCTTTCAGGAAGGCCTTGGAATGCCTGCCGGCTGGTACTCATAATTATAGGTCAGTCCCGGGCAGCTCCCCGGCGAGGAAGGAAGGTTGTTGTTTTTCGTGTTTCAGCTTCCACCGCCTCCGGTGCTGGTGCCGTCGATGGCGCGGACGACATTCGATACATATGTTTCGGTTTGTGGTGTGCCATGCCACACACAACAAAAAACAAGCGGGAGAGTTGCCGCAAGCCTCAAATGATCGGTTTTTTTTTCTGTGGTGGTCTTTGTAAAGTTGGAGTTTACCTGGTCCGTCTTAACCGACCCGAAAGCCCCGCGGCAGGAGTTAAATGATCACCGAGACACCGTGCCGCAGCAGATGGTTCCGATTTGGGTGGTGAGGAACTATTGATTGTTAGCCTTGATGAGGTGTGGAGCGGGGTTCTGTGAAGAAAAAGAAAAAAAAAAGAATTAGATTTAGAACCAAAAAACAGTGACTCAAAAATGTGTTTCTGCAACATGTGGAGCATGATTTGTGTTACAAACAGTGCGCGCTGTGGCGTACACGATCCCTGGTTTTTACGATGTGACGGTTTTATTGCGGGCCCCCGGTACGTTTCTGCGCCTAGCCATGGTTTTGTGCGCTTTACGCACCACCGTCACACCGTTTTTAGTACACCCGAAGCGTACAAAACTGACGTGACGTGCTCCCCGACTGCTGCAAAGCGGTCAGCGCAGAACATAAAATTTGCACTTTAACACAGCCCAAGCAATGCTGCAACAAAGCACACAGAGAGTGCAGCGATTTTATTTTCATCGTTGGACCCGTTTGCGCGGACGATGACATTTGATGTTTGCCAAATGTGTGTGTTACCATATGTGTGAGTGGAGTGCGCGAATGCATCCTGCAACTGCGGCCGAGCAAATGATTCATCTCGCGCAATTTTATGCCACAAACCGCATAACGCCGCAATCACACACATATGTTGTACGGTGTGTGTGTATGCTTTGGCAGCGTTCCAATGTTTCGGTGTTGCCTTTTTACTACCCAGATGGTGCCACGGAACGGCGCCAGCTCGCCACATTATGACAAGAGAGCGATGGGGAATGGGACGACTCTTACTTTACCCTTTTTCCCTGCACACACACACACACAATGTTCTGATGACGATTGGCACAGCACATATATACACAAAAAAGACCGCATCTTGCACTGCACCGTACCACTGTCCCAGCACTCGCGCGCAAGAAACCTTTCAAAAGTCTCACAGGCCCAGATCACAGTGGCACCGGAATCCCAACCAGTGGAATGATGATCGTCCGACTTCGTTACCAATTTACCGACCGTCGGGGGTTTTGGGGCCCTCCCTTAATTTACTTCCATTACCGCTCGAATGCATTCGAATCTTCGACCACTGTCGGTCGGAATCACGGCACGATAACAACTCTTCCCTTCCGCCGGCCACGGTACTCCACTGGACTCGATCGAAATGCCGGTGCAAGCGAAACGGTTTTACCAGCGCCGGTCCGCGCCACCAGCAGCACACACACACACACCACACCATCCGCCTAATGGACTCTCGGAAATTCGAAATTATCTTCCACCCCTGTGTACCGGCCAGTGAATGTCTGTGTGAACCGTGTCTGTGTGTTCGCTCATAAATTTCCAAACCCCTGAACGGATCGCGCAGCATCATCAGCGCAGAGCAGCGCAGGGAAGACGCGATCAAGTAAACCATACATAAGCACCCGCAACCGTGTGTGTGTGTGTGTGTGTGTGAGGGAAGGGTTTCTTTTGCGGGTCTTCTTCGCGTTTCGATCTCAAAAAACCCTCCTCCTCCTCCTTCACCGCAGTTCCTTCCGCACGGTTCTGTCAGCCGAGAACCGAAATCCCATTTTCGGAGCATGATTGTGGGCCTCCCGACGGTTTCGTTCTTAGCCGTGTGCGCTCTCCACGCGGCGGAATTTCGTGCGGGCCCGGCCCTTCGCTGCGCGAGCGTTCTCCCACGTCGATCGGACGTGGAACCACACCACACTCTCGATTCTAAGCACGTAAAGATCGGTTTCTAAAATAAAACCGGTTCCAGGCCTCCCGAAAACCCCTTGCGGACGAGCCGGTTGAGTGAACTGTTGGGTTTGATTGCTGCCAGTGGAGGTAGTGGTGGTGGTGGTGGCGCAGAGAACAACCTGCCCAACCCCTTCAGCAGGGGTGTTGTGGAGCGCGCGGGAGGGTTACAAGAAGAAGAGCTACAGCAGAACGATAGTGCGTGGCGCGATTGATAGGTAAATAAGGCATTCGAGCAATCGGCTTCCAGGCTTCCAGCAACGAAGGAAGACAAGGGGCAAGAAAGCAACATCCGATCGTGTTGATGCTAACGAAACGAGCGATTGTTTTTTTTTCTTCTTCTTCTTTACGTCGGGAGCGTTGTCTGGTGTATTGCCCCCTATTTTCCACACACAAGATCTCGGAAAGGGGGTTTGGTGAGTGGTTTCCGAGCAAACAGGTTCTTCTCGTAGTTAGATTTTCACGTCTCCGAGAAGGGGCGCGGACGGGGCCGCGGACATGTTGCTCAGACAAACGGTCGCTGATTTGAATAAATTAATTAACGTGCGGAGAGGGCAGCTACTACACACGCACAAGCGATTTTTTGGAGTTCTGAAGAATAACGATCGAGTGGAATCGAAGAGCAGCGAGGTTTTTGGCGCATTTCGTTAACGAGAGTCTAATGATATGGACTTGAGCGAGGCAAACTAAGAGGTTAAGTTTGCCTACATGATGTCTAGTCATAGGATATTATGAAGGTCCCAAACATTCATAAATGGTTAAAAGACAGCCGCAGCATATAGACAACAATATTCTTGGAGGTTCTTAAAGCAGTAAGCTTAATTGTATATCAAATGCTGTTTAAAAGCTATGATGATGTTGTACGTAGACTTATTGTAGAAGTTCAGTCTTCCAGAAATAGTCCAGAATTTACAGATATTCATCGACAATGAAGTATCCCTCTCTCACACACACTGACAACAACCTCACACAATCATTCCCAAAAATGGTCTAAACCTCCTACTTCGCTTCATGTTCTATGTCCAAACTTCCATTCGTCATCCCGCACCTTATCACTGGCAGGCAATCTAAAGCCCCCCCATTCCTAAAGCGTTAAATTATGCTTTCGTGAAAGAGAGACAGAGAGTGTGGGTGATGAACAGAAGAGAACATAAAAAAACGGCTGACGTCTATTTCAGCCAAAAAATTCCTCCCTCCGGCCTTATTTGGTCCCTTTCGCGTAATGGGCTTCTCCTTACCACGTCACACCGAAACACCACACAAGGGTAAGGTGCAAAATGGTAATGTATTCGTCACTGGTCATCAGTGGCGAGGCAATGAAAACCACACGAACACACACACACACACACACACACACACAGCCGGCAAGCCCAACAGTTACTACGCTCTGACCACACCGTCCGATCGAAATCGCCGGTCGCCTCCATTTGTGTGGGTCGTCTTATCGCCTGGCGTAGCATAAATTACCTTTTTTTCCTCCCCCAAAAAAGGATCAACTCCTGCCACACCGCTGCTCCCGAGCACGCTACCCAGGCACCCAGGACGAGGCAAACACCAAATTTGGGCTTTGTTTTGGAGGGGTTTTTGTCCGAATATTAACATCACGGATGTGTGCCTGGTGTGACCATTGAATGACACCTTGGTTCTTTTTCGATTTTCCCCCACAAGTTTCAGACTCAAACACACTCGGATTCTTGAGTTCAGGAAAATTGACCGAATAAATACATACTGATCCGTCCGGTGGCGATGGTGTGCGATGATGGTCTGGGACGTGACGTTATTTTCCCTTTTTCGTAAGCGGTAGACGATAAGGTGTAACGGCTTCCCTTTTTTTATTCCCTAGGAGTATCAAAGTTATCAAAAGGAAATCGGAATAATCCCCCCGAAGCGTTGGCCTGGCTCGGGCTAACCGTGGACAGAAATTAGAATCTCATTTCCCAGTGGCGGTCTCACGGTGTATTTGCATCACAATTCCCGAACGCTCCGAACGCCCCGCAGACGTTTAGGACCCCGGGCCAGCGTGCGGAACGTCGTGCGCCAACTCCGCGCGCGCGGGATAAACGGATTCGGTGCGGTACATCCGGCTTGATTTGTATTCCGTAGCACAGTTTCGTCTTGCCTTTCCCTGTGTATCAGCGTACTATGCCGCTAGGCGAATAGAACCCCTTTTTCAGAGTTTTTTTTTAAATAAGATTCTCCTGAGGAACTACCCAGAGACCCTAGACGTGGATTTCCTTCCTGAATCGAGCAACTCTCTTTTCGGAGCTCCGCGCAGACGTTCTCGACAATCGGTAAAAGAGGGGGAAACTTATTACCGAATCTACCGGTGCACGCTAATCGAAGCGAGTTGGAAAAGTAAAGGAATCAAGGAAGAACACACAAACCTAGAAAAGCCACTCCGTACTTTCGTTAAGCAATGGGAATGCCAGAGGTCCTACCGGTAGGATTATCGCCGCCTTATTAAAATAATGCTTCTATAACGGGGTAAAAGGTAAGATGGAAGCAGCTGCAGCTGTATGGTACTGCTGGAAGAATTCAAGACCATCGAGCAATGCTTTTCTTATTCAAATTTTCGTCTGTACCGAATAATGTTCCAGTGCAGTGTGAAACATTACCAAAAGTTCGACCCGTTCTCACGACGACCAACGATGACTTCGTGGTGCGTTTGTACGAAGAACGTTGATTCCTATCCGTTATGTTGAAGATAGCATTTCTCACGGGCTCTCTTCCTCTGGAAGTTTCTAAAAGACAGCCGTCGTTTCACGTTGACAACTTACTGGACATCTTTTAGGGCGTGCAGGTGCATTCCAACGTGTCCCAAAATGAATTCTCCAATTTCCCAAAGAATCAGTCAATTCATCTCGTCGTGTGTCTTCTGCCGTCTTGCGCTGGCCTAATGAGCTCCTATTAAAATTTTATTAATTTGATTGTTTCGCCTGCTATATTGAGCAGGGCAAGGAACCCCAAGAATCGATCGCAAGTTTGGCGGAACTGCATCTGTTTGTCTCATGGACAACCTTCCAAGAAGCCACCGTCCAAATGCCGCGTCCGTTCGTTCTAGGAAAGCGGGGACATTCATTGTCATTCCCGGGCAGTACCCGGTGCGTGCGCCAAATCGCCCGCAGCCAATCTTTCCCACACACACAAAATCGTTTCTGGGAGGCGCTTCACAAGGGAAAATTAAGACACGGCCCAGCCGGCGCTAGATGCACCTGTAACTGTAGCCAATCCTCGCAGGCCGATCGAACGCTGGGACGAATTGGGATACAAGGTAAAGGGCCCAAAAGCAACAGAACCATCCGCCCTTCGCACATCAATATGCCGCCAAAGGGCAAATGTTTTGCTTGCGTTTTCGGACAAGGTCTTAATGTTTTTAGGCAATTTGGTGTGTGTGTGTCCCGTGCCAAAGAACTAAAGGGCGGCAATAAATTCTACCCCACTCCGCTATGCTTCGCCGTCTCCAGGAAACCCAAAGCATAAGCAGAGAAGGCTTTTACACGAAACATGGTAAAACCCATTGTTTTCGCTGTTTCGATGGTTGTAGATCTTCATCTGTCTAGTTGCTTTTGGGTGGCACAGAGCAAGTAACGCAAAAACGAGCTTTGTGGTTTTGTATTTTTTGTTCATTTTTGTGCGGTTTTTTTGTGTGCCTTCTCCTCTGTATCTTCCACTTTATCCGATAAGTGCAAAACATAAGCAGTGGCACCTCCGCTTCCCCGAGGCCGGGTACGAGCTGATCGACGAGATAGCTCTGTGCCGAAGTGGAGCAAACGGCCCCTTCTGCCCAAAAACTAGGACACACTTTGCACGCGGCCTGCATCACAAAATGGTGCGGGTGTGGCCAGTATGATTTACGGGTGACGGGACCCGACGATACGCCATAATCATCGGCCGCAACCGTCTGATGATGATGATGATGATGATGTCTCGATGTCAATTGACTAACAAGGGCGAAAGGGCGCCACATTATTCGACGCGCGTGATAACGATCGGTCCATTATTAGATGAGTGTGGCACACCCCTCGGTAGATTGGAATCCCACCCTGTATACGTGTATGTGTGTGTGTGTGTGTTCGAATGCGTGTCGGCGAGATGATGGGTTGCCAATGCACCGCGTGTGGGTGCGGGCTTGCCCTGGCTGTGTTAATGCACTTTGTGAAATTACTTACCCGTGCATGGTTGGTGGCATGGTGGCAAATGACAATCCCGCGGGCTTCAAAGGCGTCATCTGCGCATGAAAAGAGAGAGAGGGAGAGAGAGAGAGAGCGAACAATGCACAATAAATTAATATTGACGTTATAATTCGTTCTGGTGAATGATATTTCAATTATGAGTATCTAGAGGAATAGGGAATTATTCAACAAGAATGTTGAAGTTCAAAAGTTTTGATTGGGGAATAATTACTTAATTTTTATTAGTAGAACAAATAAAGTGTTACTGCAATAAGCGACTTAACATCATGCTGTTTGGCTTCCGAGTGACGTAAATAAATGGCACCCCATCTGTTTCATCTCGCCTCAGCACAGAGGCACGGAGAGACTAATGTGCAGCATATTACTCATGATCTGCATCTTGGACTGGACATCCGTGCCTCCGTAAGGACGTAATCGAGATCATACATCTTCGTGCGAGGGGTTGAACGGTCGACTTGGGAACCAAACGCAACCGATAAATTGAAAACAAAATTCGAACGCCAGAGAACCCGAACCGAACCGACCTCACCTGTGAGTCTCCTTCGCTGCGTCTCGCTTCAACTCACCGTTCGCACTGTTTGCGCGTTTTGCCAGTTCCAATTCCAGAGGAAGAGATATTTCATGCAATTTCAAAGCACGCTGCAGCAGCAAGGGAAGCAATAAATCCAATTATTCTCCAAAAACTGCTCCCATATGACCGGGAACATATGTTTCGCACACTGTGTGTATTTTTTTTTTATTACCACACCACAGCCCCATGGTACTACACATCGGAGGAACCAGCGAGTTAGCGGTTATTAAATGTTATTTTTTCTCCCTCTCTCTCGTGATCTGCTCGTGCCGTCAGCACAAAATGGAGTGCCGAAGAGCGCATGTTTTCTGCTTGCCTTTGCAAGATGCAATCAGCCTCGGTTGCACTTAGGCTTCTGAAGGTGGTGCAGTTTTTCCTTCCTCCCTCCCCCCCCCCCCCCCCCTCCTACCCCAGTTTGTTTCCTTCGAGTCCTTAATGGAGCAAATCGGTTTGCTCCTAAAAAGCGGATCATAAAAATGGCACGGAACGAGGCCGAGGCACTGCGCCATCCATCTTATCGCGATCGCCTTCTGTCGGCCATTTTTACACCACGGGGAAATGAAGCGAGCCCCCTCGCCCCCCTCCACAAAACATGACTTTACGCCTCCCAGACATCATCTGCATATTCCGAAGGGGTTTGTTTTTTGCGTAGAACCCGTAGAAACGTTTAAAAGAAAACCGTATTCCGGGGTGCAAAAATAAGCATCAATCCTTGTGGATATTATTAATCGTTCCCTTTTTTCTTCGGTGCACAAAGAGGTAAATTGAGTAAAGAGTGTTGATAAATTAGAACGAAAATTGCGAAATTTGCCATTACTGGAAGAGCAATGAATGGTACAGAAGCGTAAGGATTACACGTGCACCAGCTGCGACGCATTGGAACATCTTCCTGCAAGCAGCAATGCATCGCAAGAAACGGTTCGTTCAAGAGCTTGCACATGGGTGAGTGTGTGTGTGTTTTAAAATTTACATAAAACCCTCCGCCTTTCTTCAACTTTTCAATTATGCTGGGCTTGATGCTGTTGAGCATTATTATTATAATGTGTAAGCAGCAAGCCCGCCGTCATCGCCGTCGTCGACCGTCGTCCATTCAAGGCTAAACAACAAGGGGCTAAAATGCAAACCCCCGGCCACACCAGCCGATACACGGTTACGTAAACAAAGCATGGCCCCTTGGGCCAAAGAAAGCATGCCCAGCTGCCTTTGCACGGAGCGTAAACACGGGCTCCACGCGGGAGAAAGTGCACCGTGAACTTGAGCTGCATAAACAAAACGGGTGTGCTAGCTGTCCTCGCAGCCCGAAACGGATCGGAGCAGCATCCGAAATAAATGCATTAGGCACAAACAAACATTGGAGTCCAAAATCGAGAGTGTGTTTGTCTGCAGAAGCAACAGCGCATCGGTTTGTTTATCTTCATTTTTTTCTATTTTAATAAATTGTAATGATTTATGCTTACCATACGGGTTCGAGTGAAGGGTTAAGAGTGCAAGGGGGAAAAGAGAGGAAAACAGACTCTGTTTACTTGGCAAGATGGCACAGGCAGCAACAGTTCTGGCAGCTGGCAGCAACACTTCCCACGTGTGCCGCAGTAGGTAAGGATACAACATGTGACTCTCAATATGAGCAGAAGGACCTTCCTGAAGAGGTTAGCATCGAGAGTAGAGCGCAGAAACAACGGCAATCTTTGAAAACTGATGTCTATTTTCTAAAGATGTTTAGACACATTAAAAAAAAATCAATTGCATTAAACTAACTCAGGCAAAACGCCCATCCATCCCAACTGTCTTCTTCCATGCACAAAACACAAAACCCGTCACTCACTCAATCGAAAGTCAACACAAGAACGTCCCCAAACAAGCGGGTGGAAGACGTTGACTGCACATTAGCATTCCTTTGCCAAAACAGGGAGGAAGTCGTGAAGGGAGTCAATCTGTTAAAACATAAGCAGTTTCCTCCCTGGTTTTTTTGGTTTATTTTTCGGCCCTTCCAACACACTGATCATTATTCTGCTGATGGTGTTCAAACGATTTTCCAATACACTTACTTTGCTTTGGGCTAGAGGTGAAGGAAGAAGCAGGAAAATTGAATACATTGACACTTCTTTCCCCATTGAATTCCATCACTCAAGGCAAGGTGCTTTCCGAAACGTTCTCTCTCTCTCTCTCGCTGTCCCGCTCGGAAGAGTTGTATTTCTGTGAGTGTTTTATATAAATTATGTACGGCTTGAAATATGAGGAAACCGCGTGGTACCATCCCCGCGATAGATTTCCACCACAACCACGACCACCAATCGCTCACGACGGCGCACACACGCGGTAGCAGAAGAGGTGAAAGAGTTGTAAGTTCGTGCCGTGAGTAGATAATGATTGAACCAGGGGGCTGACTAGCTGGCTGGCTGGCTGGTTACTCTTCTTCCCGCCGCCAGCCGGAAACCGGGTCCATCCATTCGCGTCGTGTGTTTAGGTGATGGTAACACATAAATCATTATTCTGTTTGGTGGCTGCCTTTTTCCTACCAGCTCTCATCTTCCAGCCCCCGGGCACAGCGCTCACGCTAAGACAAGTGACAGTCGCACGAACGGTCCCAATGAGCGGAAGATTCTCGCTCGATTTTCACGGCGCTCGATGTGCCGGGTGAGGTGTGCGAGGACACCAGGAATGCTGCTAATTTGCATACAAAGGAAAGGGAAAGAAAAAAGGTGGCAACCATTTCGGTCCGGTCATCGGGGCCATACTTTCGGGAGGTCCCGCGGTGGTTCGTGCCTGTGCGCTTATCTAATTAATTTATCTTTCGTCATCGTCGAGTGGCCGGGAAGACGTCATTGGTGTTTTTTTTTTTCGTTTCTTTTTGGCCAACCTGACCATCACTTCATAAACAGTCAGTGACAGTGACAGTCACCTGCCAGGGGCATAGAAACGGAATGGAACAGCGGGAAAACACACAAGTGACAAATTTGCTGTTCGTTAGCAGAACAGAAGGAAGCTTTCGGTTTGTGTCTCAAGGCAAGCGATTTTTTGTCTTTAATTTCGTGAAAACAGCTTATCGAGCGTCTTAAAAGTGCAGGGTAAACGGTTTAAAACCCAAAAATTACAACCAATAATCGCATTGAGTCCAAACAAACGACATTAAATGACCGAAAATCAATTTGCTGCGCTGTTGCGCTTCTCCCCTCCGGGACAGACAATGCTGGTGCCCGGCTTGTTAATACACTTCTGTCCCGAAAGCGAAAGGCAAAACAAGCGCTCGAATTACCCCCACGCGTGGCCTGTGACCCCGCGGTTGAACCTACGAGGGCACATATGCACATCATTTAGCGTGTGGAATTGATTATTACAAATAAATTGGACCTTACTCGACGGAGGCTTCCCGCTCGGAACGGGGCGCCATTGAAAGCCACTTCTACAAGGGATGGAAAAAGGAGCTGAAGAAAGGGCGAAAAAGCAGATGCTTTCATGCCGGGCCGGTAAAACATAATTTCGTTAACTCACCCCTAGAGCTCCACAACACGGAGACAACCACACACCGCTACAAAGGAGCGCCAGAATTTGATTCGATACGCGCGCGCGCTAGACCACTCGACCAACACCCCGATCTTTTAAAGTGAACGTAAAATATGGTGCAGATAAAATACGGCACCGGAATGTCGGCACGCAACGCAAAATAAGCATCGGCCCGCCCGCGCCCGCGCCAAGATGTGTCTATTATTATTTAATTTAATTCTAATTAACTTTAATTCATTCCACCTCCAACTCGCGAACGGCGAAACATTCCGTTTTCTGTGCGCTCGGTCTGGCTCCATCTCGTTTGCGTTGTTTTTAAAGTTCTCTCAAAAGCGAAACAAAAACCTTTGACTTGTTCTTCAGGACCGTAGCATAGCGTTGTGCAGGCGGCCGTTGATTACGTCGCTGATTATTGATGGATGGTGCCCGCCGCGGCACGATCGGCAAGAAACTTAAAGGGATCCGACGTTTCAGGATGAGGATCGTTTAAGGGATCATTTGTCAGAGCTGTGAGCGCGGTAACGAATTGTTTATTGATTGGCTAGACTGGAAGCTTATCAATAGAAGCAACCCGACGCTCTGCACCTATCAATCTTATTTCTTAGGCAGAATTAATAAGAAAACAATGAAGCATTGTCAAACAGTTTGATTTAATCGAAAATATTTTTTTCCGATTGGAGTTTTGATGTTTTGATACAATTTCCACTCGCTTGATTTGTCTTAGTGACACAGCTTAGTACACACTCTGCATTGGACAGCTCGCAAAAAAAAGGAACAACATCCAACTGTCAAAGTTGAAGTTGTGTAGGCCCCTTTGTTTTTCGTTTCCAGCCGAGCTTAGGCATACTTTCATGCTGACACCGATTATGACAGTTTGCTCCAGTTTGAGGCAAAGCGATTTTGACAAGTGGAGTTGACGGATTGAGGTTTAACCTCAAAACCAATTTATTTATTCGCCAACTTTATCTTCAAGCTCCGTGCTTGTTGAGTTGATAAGAGAATGAAAATAAATGAAAAAGCTTGGCGCACATTGTGACTCTTTGTAGTAGCGGTTGCAATAACTTGGTACAATTTTTCACAAAATTAAAACACACACACACACACGCACACAAAACACCGCCAAGAACTCCTCACAGGCACAGCACACAAACGCGTTCTCCGTTGAGATGATCGTTGTGCGAAGAGGCGGCCAAGTGGATTTTATTACATTTTTGTTCGCGCTCCTTTGCGTTATTTTTTTTACTCTTCTTTCTCTTAACTTCTGCCCTGGCCCGTCGTTTGATGAGAGGGACTCCGCAAGCGCAGCTTCACCGTCCGCCGACGCGACGCGACTTGCTTGAGCGCGAATCAACCGAAAGTACATTAAAAAGAAACAATACGAGTCAATACAAGAGCAAAACAAAACTCCAATACACACTCACACACACATTTTCTAACATTTTAATGTGCTCCCGCCATCCTTTCCCTTTCGCTCGAGGCCCACCCGTCCGCCAACCGAGGTTGGAGTTTTTTTTCTGTTGTGTCCGTTCCATTCCGCAAAACTTCCACTCCGCCCGGAACACTGGAATGGTGCTGACGCGCGGGTTTGCCGGCGGTGTTGCCTTCCCTTCGAAACGTTCGAAAGACGAAAAACTATACACACACACACTCCAAAGCATACACTCAACACGCTTCGGTCCGGCCCGAGGCCCGAGGGGTTGTGTTCTACAGGAGTGTGTGCGCACTCACACACACCCGCGGCTGGTCTAATCTTGGCCCGCCCGTCCGCCTCTAACTAGTCCTTTCCGCCAGTGGGTTTCCTTCCCAGCGTTAGAGCACTTCTCGCGCGCTGTTAGCTTTACTTCGCTTCTCCGTTCCAATGCGCGCGTGTACTTCTTTTCCTACTTCTGTTCTTCTGCTTCTCGCGGGAAGATTTGTAGCTTCTTCTTCTCTTCTTTTTCTTCTTCCTTCTTCACAGTTTCCCGGCATCACGGCTTCCTCTATACTTTACGCGCTTTTCAAGATCGGCCTGTGTAGGCTTTCTGCTTCTTTGGCCAGGCTCTACTACACACCTTCCCGTCCCGTAGTTTTACCCGGTACCCGGTTTCTTCTCGTACTGCATTCACCTCCAGCAACCCTTTGGTTAGAAGTTTAGAGCAAGATCAGTGCGGCAGAGGGGGAGCAGTCCCGAGAGTTTTTTGGAGTTTTTTTTTATGGTCGAGAATTATTTTGGACGTCGTTTTAACCTTCTCTTTCGTGCGTTAGAAACACCAAGCGGGGATAGGCAATGGAGGGATTTGGAGGGATTGTGTCTAGCACAACCACCCCCTCGCCACCCTCACTGCGCTCGAAAGAAGAAGAAACGAAAAAACACGAGCCACATATGGGAGGCACGAACAAACACACACACACGCACACATCGAAAAAGCGACCGATGAAGGTCGAGATCAGAGCTCCAAAATCTCGAGTCTCGAGTCGATGAAAAAATGTGTCTGCACGTCTCCGTGCGCGCGGAAGATGCTCTTTAGAACGGTCTTGGCGGCCGCAAGATTAAGTGTGTGGGGTTGAAGATATGAAGCAGCGAGGGAGCAAAAACTGGAAACTGACGACGACGACGGCGACTGAGAAGAAGTTGTCGGTGCTCGATTGGATTTCATTTCCCCGCCCCTCGCTCGCTTCGGTCCTCCAAACTCCAAACGGACCACGACGGCTGCCGTCTTCCGTTGCCTTCCACAGCAAATCACTCGCACTTTCCAGCAAGCCAACGCTCGGGTTTTAGCAAACGGCTCTATCAGCATCTCTCCCACTCTACTATCACCGCCTGCAAGGAAGCGTGGTTGGACGGGGTGAGTTGGAAGGAGACTTCGAGAGTTCTTTGGGGCCGCTGATTTCATCGCTACCGTTCGCTGCGGAATCCGCGCACGCACGCTCGATCGCAACCGCACGGACGATCGCGCGCGCGCTCGTGTGCGTTCTTGTTGCGCTTTTTTTTTTTTGCTGCGCTTCCGATGCGAGCCAACGTGATAGCCATTGGGCTATATTTCTTTGTGCTTACAAATTTGTATTTTTTTTTTTTTCGAGTCGAGCTGACGTCGAGTTTGGTTTCAAGCAACAAAAAAAAACTCATCACTTCGGCTGGCATAAGCTGTTAATTTTTTATACTACTTTTGCTGCAACAATCATCAATTATTTCGCTTCTTTCTGTTCAATGCTTAAAAAACCTTCTTTTATTTTCCCTTATTTCCATCACTATATTTTTTATAATTTTTAAAGTGCTCACAAAGCAAGACAAACAAGAAGCGCCGAATGAAATGCTATACAAGCCTCATCGGCTTGCTCAATACAGCAAAAAACAAAAAACAACAAAGACATAACAAGCAAGGATCGCTTAACAATCGCCACAAAGTTAACCGACACATGCCACTCATGCATCGCAAGGGATATCATTTTGACACTTTTGTCGATAATTTGCGCTCCTCGAGCAAAACGGGACGGCCCACTCGAGCAGGTGCACACCAATTCCATCCGGCGTCAACTCGGACGGCGCACACAGCAGCGCGCACAGGTGAAAGCAATGCGCCCGTGGTGAAAAGAAATGCCCCTTGGACCGGGCGAAATGATCCTTTCCTTCCCCATTGCTTTAATCGGAACGGTACGATCTCCGTACGCTGAGAACTCGATCGGCCCTTTTTCTTTCCGTGCCGGAAGTGACGCGAGAGAAAAGAAACAACAAAGGTGACACAGGCACTTCAACACACTCACACTCGCGTCAGACGAAAGCAGGTGAATTTTTGGTGCGCCAAAGTGAAAATATAGAATGGGCTCTTTTCTTTTTCTTTGCTTTGGTAGACACAAAAAAATCGTTTGCGTTGCAAAGAATTTTGAGAAACTTGCATAAATCGTGGCGGACTACAAGTGAGTTGTTTTCTTCCTCAAAGTGTCGTCATGAAAGCATATTTTATCATACTCTGTGCTGCACTTGATGCACTGTTTGTTTTAAAGTACATTCTCTTTTTGAATGGAACTACACACAGAATAAAAACTATTTTAAAAAGTTGAACATTTTGTATAAATTAAGGAAGAGAGCTTACCATTTCATTCGTTTAGGCACATTAGATTCACATTTTCGTAAAGGGCTTTTAGGCTCAACACTCAACCCTCGCAGTCAGTCAGTTCTTCCACATGATTTTTTGGGGTTTTTTTCAACTTAAAAAGGCCATAATTTCCTTTTGTTGAGTCTTTTTTGGCATTAATTTAGCATGGGACAAAGGATGATAACGAACGTTTTACAAAATTATTGCAGTCTTGTATTCTCTTCGTTGGTGTCTGAATTTTAAAAAAATGCCTCACCACTTTTCACTGATTAGCTTCAGAAATCGTCACAATTTTTTATGAAACTAAAAAAAAATCACTCGCGACTTAGCCGATTTTTCCGATTGGCTCCAGTGTGTGTTCGGGTTGAAGATGGCCGGTTTAGGGATATCGAGAAACGCAACAAAAAAATCCCATCAACATTTTTCCCGTCAAACGCTGCGTTTTCTTATCAGACTTGTTGGTTCACAGTTGTTGAGTAAAAATCTTCCCTCAATTTCGTGCCCGGCACAGCGTTCTTTGTGGAATAAAAATTTGGAAAGAAAAACTTTACACCATTGCACCGGATTTTTCTCCGCAAAACCTCCGCTCGCGAATTTCCGCCGACGCGTTCGATTCCGTTTTCCGTTCCGACCGGCCAGCGGAAAGCCAACTGGAAAGTGTCGTACACCGCACGCAATCTGGTTTTTTTATTTTATTTTCGCGACGCACACCCGAGAAGCGCAACAAAAACGCACCGAAAACACGCAACAAACACGCGATACTGCACTGCTGCTGCCTTTTCGTTTTCGCCGTGAGCTTAGATTTTCCAACTCGCTTTTTCGTGCAAGCCCTTTTTCCTACTGGTTTGGATAAAAAACCATTACGTGTAACCTTGTGTGTCCGTGTGTGTGTGTGTGTGTGTTGGTACGTGCGTGTACCTTCCTTGGCCACAGGACCGGGGACTTGGTGTCCGCGCGCGCACACACAACGGGACACAGCAAACGGGGCACGGCAGCAGACGACCACGGCGCGACTGTACGGCACGAACGTTTGAAATAAAATAAAATTTCTTCCCTTAAACTGTGCCCAAGGAACGTGTCCACGCAGTCGGCCGTGCGGCTGAGACGGCACTACACCGCACGCCCTCTCGCTCGGTCACCCACGGCAACCCATCGCGCGCACGCACACACCTTCACGTAGCGCGAGCTCACCCTCAATTCACTCGCGGGCGCGCGCGCTCTCTCGCTCTCGTTTGTGGGTGCTCTTAGCACTGTAGCACTTTCTCGCTCGCTCACTCACACACGGCCTCACCCTCGTCAATTGCGCACAAATACACACACACACACACACACAGATCGGTTGTGGCGGTGATGGTGGTGGTGGTGCGTGTACACAAATGAGGGGTGTGCGATGGGCAATTGCACTTCCAATTGCACTGCAGGCGCATGCGTCGTTCCGTGTGTGGGGCGCAAGATGACGTGAGATGACAGATGTTGTTGCCGTTTCGCTCTCTCTCACACACACACACACAGACATACGCTATTTCCCACCTCGGCTGTTTGTGAAGCAACGCAAATACAGTATGGGGTGGGGGTTGTTGAGTTGGGGTGTAAGTGTGTGTGTGTGTGTGTGTGTATAATGGGCAAGTGTAAAACGTTCATCCCCACTCCCAGGCGCTCGTGTACGTACACGGTCCTCGCTTCATCCCTTCCAGTCGTTCCGGCCGGCGTTTCGCTATTTGCGACGCGATTTTCCCGCTGGTGGGGGAGGAGTGCCTACCAACACACGCGCAACCGTTCCCTTGGTTCGGTGTAGCAGTACCAAATAGCGAACAGTGAGGGAAGGGAAAAGAAAAAGAATCTGCCTTGCGCAATTTTACAACCAGCGCAGCGAGAGAAGCGAGAGGGAACGATCGAGCCGAACGAAACGAGGCGGAGAGAGCGAGTGCGAGCAGTGCGGAAAGCAAAGCAAGCAGTATCTACAGCAGCAGCAGCAGCAGCGGCAAAAACTGCATGCGTCTCCATTCCAGCATTTCCTCTTGCTTCCGTGCTTGCAGCCCCAATCCCCCACCGCCGGAGCCGGCCGGAGCAACAAATTTTGACCGAAAACGTGGCAAATTTGCACCCGCGACGCAGTTTCTGCAGTTTGATGCGCTGTGCAACGCGGTGCATTTTGTGTGTTGGTGTCCCAAGCACACACACACACACCTCTACACACACTCCCGAGTGTGTATCAAAATCACGGAATACGCTTCCCAAATTCCTCGAAACTGGTTCGAAAATCAGCCATTCTCACCCCGCAAACACGCACCACCTTTTTGCGCGCACATGGCTAAAGCCCGCGCAAGTCAACCCACAACCCACCTCCCCGGGGTCAAAAGTGTATCAAAGCGGCGGGCGCGTGTGTTTGTGGAGCCGCCGGGCTTGGTGGCTTTGGGTGGACGATAAGGACGATGCGTTTCTGTCTACCCTTCCTGGTGCGGTGTTTTGGGTCATTATTATTGTTGTTGTTGTTTCGGTTTGTAGAGACTGCCGGCCAACGAACTCCTCGATTTCATGTGTGTGTGTGTCTTTCCACCTCATCAGCAGCATCATGGGCAGCATCATCATGGCGTCATTGTCGAATGACGAATGAACTTTTTCCAACTGTTTTTGCACACACACACACCCCTCACACACCCTTTACCCTTTCTGCTTTCCATCCCCCTTTCCGGAGGGATGAGGTGTGTGGTCGAGTTTTTCCTCCATTAGCCTCCGGGGTGGCCTTGAGAGTGCGTTTTCTAGGTTAGAAAAACTGTTTGCACTCGGTCGGGTCAGAGCGAGGACATGGCGGAGGCTTTTAATGTCCACCACTCCTAAAAACCGACACCATTGTGTGCCAGTGTGTTTGTGTGTGTGTGAGAGCGAGTAGGCAAGACAAAAAGAGAGGGAAACTATCCACAACGAACGATCTCGATGAAATCCAGCAGAAGAAGAGAATGTTATTGTTGCTGCCTGTGTGTTTGTGTGTGTGCTGTTATTGTTATTATAATTATTGCCAGCACTGTTTGGCACAGGTAATTACACGCACGCATTTGCATATCAATCTTTTCGGGTTCGGAAAAGGGTTGTTACTGTGCCAGTGGGTACGGTTGGATGTGAGTTGAAAATCAAGGGAGAAGAGGACACACGTGGGAATGTAAGTCAAAGTCAGCTTCGTTCCCATTGCGTACGTTTATTTAAATTTATCTTTCAAGCCAAATACATCGAGCGAAGACACATTTTGTAGGTTCATCTTTCATCCATATCTTGACGGTGTCTTATTCTTCGGATATGGTTCTGAAGAGAGTACATTGTACAATGCCTGTAGAAAGTTTTGTTGTGTCCTGAAGAAGATTTTCAACATTTCAATACTCTCCAAAATTAGTCTTAATGCGGCTAAACACGAACATCGCGTGACATTTTGCAGTGCAGACATCGATTCACACTACAGAATGCCATAGGTTAAGCAAAAAACTATAATTTAATGATTATTAATTGACTTCTTGATCACTTTTTGGCTCTTGTTTGAGATATTGTAAACTTGGAACGAGTTATCTGTGACATGTTCTATAATTCATTGAAAGGTTACTTACTGCCATCTAAAACAGAAAAGTGATCCCAGCAACGACTTATCGGTAATCCCCAAATGTTTGAATATTGCATCTCCTCTGATGAATCTACAGCCTTAGCCTAAGATGTTTCTTAAACGAACCCTTTGTGTCATGCACCACCAAAACACCCATCAAACCTAATACACACATACATAATAAATCCATTCCCAGATGTCCCGAACGATCAACGTCCTTCTAGAAAGACGAGCCTAACGCACAGCCCCATCCAACTCCTTCCTTCATTACTAACTCCATGCTCTATCTCAGGGGTCTCCAAACTACGGCCCGCGGGCCGCATGCGGCCCTCAAGAGCTTATAATGCGGCCTCGATGACTTTGCCAGATTTAGAATAAATATTAGGTTATTTTGACTTTTTCAAAAGAAATTGTATTTTTATTACATTTCTTAGACAAAAATCAAGCTTTAGTAACACGAATCTGTTCAAGTATCGTTAGTATTTTGTTATAAAAATAAGATTTAAACGTTCACTCATCAATTATAGGTAACATCAAATGGCTCTCAACATAGTAATTTTTGAAGCAATGCGGCCCGCGGACTGAAAAGTTTGGAGGCCCCTGCTCTATCTGTATGCATACGTGCGTGTGTGCACGTTTAGTTTCCCTTCCCTTCCATGGTTCTTGCTTTTTTTTTTGCAAATCATACCATACGTCGCGCGATTAGAGACGCACGGCGCGGGTTTCGAGCTGTTGGCCCGCTGTTTGAGGGGGGGATGAAGTTGATGATGCCGATGATGTCACCGGGTCCAATCGCGCGGACATACACACATACAACCGCCGCACACACACACGCACACAGTTCTTGCTTCGGGGCACATCTTTTCCGTTCGCCGTTTGATACGGAGAGGCTGCTGCTGATGATGATGATGATGCTCAAACAACAGCGGCAAAGCAAAAGCAAAAAAAAGGCGCGAGTGACTACGATCAGCAAAGCCCGGGCGTTGTCGACGACAACGAAGACGCTGACGGTGATGATGGAAACAAAATAAACGGTAAGGCTTGTGTTTGTAGCGTAGGCAAATAATAATCGTACACTGGGTAAGGGAGTAGGTACGATCTGTGCCTGATGATGGAAACGGCGACGGGTTTGGAAGCTGATGAAGCCTCACCCTCCAGCCCCTGGTCGACTAGATCGATGAACGAGCATGGAGCATGTACAACAATTCAACAGTTTGCTGCTAAAGATGACACTAAAAGGCTATATAAATTTCGTCTCTTTGCTTTTGTGCTGTGTAGGTTCGAACGTTGTTCGCATGGTTTCTTCTAACAAATAAGGAAGCTTTTTTCCCAAACACCCCTAAGTAGGTAAGCAAGATTCTTTTCTTCACCCTCGCCAACGGGCTTCTATTTGCCATTTTCACACCGAAACACGGTCACCGGGGCCAACCCCGGGGCGGTTTCGTAATGATTGACCTTTCTAGCCGCAACAAAACAGTGTCAGTGAATAATCCACGCTCGCTTTGCTACTTAGTGTGGCTACCTGCACACCAAAAGCACGCACAATGTACGCACGCAATGTGGCACTGGCCACAAAAGCACGTGGCATTTATGTTTGTGGCGTTTGTTATAATAAAATATAAATAGGTCGACACATTTGCTGCTGTTGCTGCTGGGCGTGCAACGAAATGGCGTAAAATTTTGCGCATCTTTCGCATCCGAGCAGCGTGATGCAGCCACAGCCGCCACACAGATCGCACCCGTCTCGTCACACTCGCCATATTATGCTAATTAATTAACGCGCCGCGCCCCAAACCCGTCGATGCGCGCCTGTAGTGTGGTGTGCGGTGTTGTGCGCCTGTTTGAGAATGCAATTTTTGAACATCACACAGAGAGAGAGAGAGAGAGAGAGAGAATGTGTGTGTGAGTGAGAAAGAGAGCAGAAGGGACCGTTTGTATGTGTGTTATGATTCCAACGCAGCGTCTATTTTACCACCCGGGTCACGCTAGATGATGGATGTGGCCCCCAGTGATTAATTAGAACCAAATCGCTTTCGGCTGTTTCTGCCTTAACAGAGCCAACACAAAAAAACGTGCTGCAGAGCTGCTACTTGAGAGCTTAAAACCGGCAACGAGCGGAGCAACAGGTTGAGCAGATTTGTTTGCCATCCTTTACTCGCTGCGAGTTGTTGTTGGGCATGACTTGATGCATGACTTGATGAATATTTTGAATGCAAATCGGAAAAGCAAACACTTTCTCCCGAGTAGCTTATTGGATTTTTTTTCATATAAGAAAAGGCTATTTTCTAAAAATAAAACCAAAGTCACAACCACAACCAGTCAGCATAAGTGTCGTGCGATATAAAAACAATTTTGGGGTAGAATAAAAAACAAAAAAACACAAAAACTATACTCGTACAACCCCGAAACTGATGAAAACAACCCCCGAAAAAAAAAACAAACGCGGGGGGAGCTAACAACCGGTCTAACCGGTCTTCCACCCGGCCCGGACCGAAGGGAGGAGTGTATACAATGTTTTTACGCTACTCGAGGTCCAGGTTTTTCATCCCCGGCTAACTCGAGTTCGGATCGCGTTTTGATTCTCTTGCTATCAGTGCATGGCGGGTTTTGGATTTGATTTGGTCGAAGGAGTTAATTCAAATAAACACCGGTCAAATCCAATTTGGTCGAAGTGCATGTAACGTATTTTCTATTAAAAATATAATTTAACATTGAGGCGAAGAAATTTTGAAAAGAAAAATTAGCAAATTTAATCCTTTCTCGTGCGCACAATTAACGCAATGCATCCTTGAGCGATGCGTTCAAGGGAAGGGAATAAACAACACAGCACACACACACACACAAAAACAACAGCAAGCGTGCGCTCCTCCCAAAACACCAATGGAAAACCCTATAATTCATCGACATAATTCGGTCTTAACCTTTTCCCTTCCCTCACACTGGTCCTTCCCTAGCCCTTATGCTCCTGCTCACTAGCACTGCCCCACTGGAACGTCTAATTTCGGGCAGACTTTTGCTTTCCGTTTGAACCGCTTTGCCTGCTTGGCCGGGACGCGCTACGGCAAGGAAACATTGTAATTAAGCGTTATTTATTGGCCCTGCCGAACCAACCGCACGGCTGAAGACGACGTTATTTGGCATTCGTACAAATTTGGCGAGCGGGACGGAAATGATCGCGATGGTGTCTGTGTGTGTGTTTTTGCTTGCAATTTCCTTCAAAGAATTTGGGTGTGTTTCTCGTGTGTTTCAAAGCATTGTCCATAAAGGAAATGATGTTTTAGACCGAGAGGGAGGTGGAGTTGTTGTTGCTATTCTGCTCTCTACACCCGGCGCTCAATAAAGTGTATCATTATTGTATCAACACCGATCGCGGCTCGCAAACATCCCTTTTGATCCGCAAGCAAGCTCGTTGCGCTTTATACTAATGATCGCGCGCTTTGCTTCCTCTTCTTCTTGTGCGCTCTTCTTCAGAACTGCCATCAGAACAGGTGAAAATCAGAACGCCAACAAATCAGCGTTTCGTTGCACATCGAATCAACTTACACGGCGGAACAAACTCACCTTTCTCTTTCAACGAGGTTCCGTTTCCCCGGTTTGGAAGTGTGTGTGTGCCCTTCGATCCCCCGGGGGACGGGTTATTTTGCAACGTCAGCCCCAGCTTGATGCGTAGTCAGGGGTGGGCATCTTATCTTATCTTTATGACGCGTCGGTCACTGGAGGCCGTTGCACTTGCAGCCGGCGGTGCGCGACGTGATGCAATTCTCGTACGGTTTCTTCTCCCGCTCTGCCGCGGGTTTGCACTTTATCACGCACGATTCACACCGTTCAAATACAGAGTTGTAGTACACACTTGTTTCTTCTAATTCTTTCACCAAACGTTTCCAGTTGCTTTGTTTTTTTTTCTTTCTTCCTTATCAACACTTGATAATAATTCACCACAAACAAACCGCATCAAGTACCGGGTTTGCTTACTTTCACTTGATACGGCGAGCTGCCGGTTTCGAATGCAAAACTGCCGGGCGCGTAAACGAACACTGTTTCCGGTAATGCGGGGGTAAAGGGTTTTCGAAGCGTACCGTACCCGTGCCCGCGGACGCGCGTAGTTGTCGTCGTCGTCGTCGTCGTCGGTCCTGACTGCATCGAGCCGAAATGAGCTACCGCGGGCCCAAAAAAAACCCGGGTGTCGTCGTCCTTGTGCGCCGTGCAATGTACCGGTTCGTGACAGGCAGCATCCCGCTGCACCCAACCCTTCGTGTCGTGTGGACAGGGATGCAAGGCAAAGAAGAGGGAGAAGAGATACACTCACCCATCCGAGTCCTTGTGTTCGAAATCGGTGTTCGAAACACTCACACTATGCGGCGCTCAAAGGGACTGAACCAACTCAGCAAAAATAAGGCACTTCTTCTACAACAACTTTGTGCCTTAATTTATCAATTTATCTAACATAAAACTGTTCTAAAAGTAAGACCAATTATTGAACGTAAGGTTGAAAAATGGAACCAACCGTGCCGCTCTAACCAAGGGTGATGATTACAAGCGCAAAACACGCCACCCCGAAATGCATTGTGCAAGTGTGTGAGAGCGGCTATTAGCTGGCTGTAGTGGTGTTACAACCCTCCATACTTATGGAAGTGACTGTAATGAGTGCGTGTGTGTGTGTTTAGTTTTCTCTGTTTCACTGCTTGCCTTGCTGTACAATAGCTTGCTCGCTCACTCTACAGGGTGCGTGTGGGGTGAACTGTACTTCCCCGTGGAACCTTCTTTCTAGTTGCATTAAATAGGGGTTAGTGAGTGGTTGAGCGTTCCATTCAGGGGTGGTTTGAACTTCAGTGCTAACTTCCCCTCCAAACATTAGCGCCACCAAGTGTGCACTAGCAGCACTAGAATCTGAGCCTCCGTGAGGTGCTGCCAATGGGCTGAATCGGCCGGGATTGGTACTAATGGGCACCCGTATGCAGTGGATAGTGGTAATTTGGTGCTCAGATTAGGAATTAAATTAGTTGTTAAAAATGAGATAAGTAAGATAAATTGAGAATATGTAATTAATAGTAGAGTTAAAAAACAAGTTTATAAAAACGAGGAGGATTTGAAAAGTAGATAAGAAGCAGGAAATAAAAACACAATTTTTCTTGTTGTAAAACCAAAAGCTGTGATAAATAGAATGTAATAAGGAGAGGAAATGATCGTTCGTCTAACATTTTTCTATTGAATTCTTTTATACTTTTATTCATATCGGTGAAGTTCATAGACATGAACAATGATGTTTATAGATTTCGATTCTATTGAGTTTATCTAGCAACGGAGTTATATATAGTCTTTTATTTTTAATTTTTTGAAACTATTTTAAATTAAGCAACACGTTACAAAACATATCTATCCATCAAGGCATTTGGTCGTTGCTTACGAGTCCAATATATGATATTTACACGTTTTCCCTTGGAAAGGATTATCAATTATATTTTGCTTAAATAGTCATTTAAATTATTCCATGCTTAATGAATGTACTATACTGATTATGATGAGGATGGTCCCTAGTAAAATGTGATCACAATATGCATGAAATTTGACAACATGCAAGAAGACCTGTAAGGACTTACAATCATTTTGATTTTCCATCCCAAAAACATTTGTTTTGTGTGTACTATTGTAGCATTTAAAAAATAAAATGATGAAAGATAAAATATATGATGACAAATAAAACTGATTTTCAAACAACAAGCAGAACTTAAATATCAGATAATATGTATAATATATAAATTATATAATATAAACTAGTTTATTAGAATTTCTGAATTAAAGGCCCTCTCGAGCCGTACTGTCATGATTTAACGTCATGCAAGGCTTGATCGTTACTTGGGGAATGTGATAAAGTATGACAGTTTTGGTTAAGTTTTCGACAAATTTCTTCCAACTCGATTGTATTTTTTTATACATTGATTAACTATTGCATATAAAACCTTTTATCGTGTGGGAACGAATATAACAAATTAAAAATGACAAATACAACCGAAACACAACTTGAATTAGGGCTCCCTATAAGAAGGAGATCTCCAGCGGCCACTCAGTTCACTTATAGGATAATCAACAATCTCTACGTTCCTTTGAGGACCTTCAGCGGTTTGATCTATTATTGTTTAGTCAAATTTTAGGCATGAACATTGCATTTTTGTTGAAATTTGAGATTTACCTAACCACAGTGAGATTCAGCCGTGGCAAACAAATCAATAATCTCACCTTTTGAATTACCAAAATAAATGAATCGGAACCAGTGCCTCGAGCTAACTCTTTCAAGTTGAATGCTTTTACATCGAATCATCCTTCATCACTCCTTACCGGCATCATCACTTCGATCAATCGTTTATACATTAAGCAAAGAATGGAGGTCGAATCATAACTCTTCCAACAGGGCTCAGTTATTGTGCAAAGCCTGGACCAGGACCTTTGCAGCAATCAACCGCAGCAACTAGCGTAAAAAAGGGTCAACGGTAAAAGCCTGTGCCAACCTCCGGTAAGGCAAAGAAAGGAACAATTGCATCGACAAATTGCAGAAATTATTGCAAGAAGCACAAATACACCCGTTCCCGCCTTCTCGCATTGATATCGATTCGTTGGCAAAGAAGGGTTTATCATTTGTTCCCCTTTATGCTGCAGTTCCCACCTCCACCCCTTTTTTGTGCAGATTTTGGAAAGTCATTAAGGTAACAAACCATCAACAAAACGATCGATTGCCGTTGTTGAGATTGTTGGAGTTTGTTTTCTTTGCTGGTTTCTTTCTTTTTTTTATTGTGAACGCTCCCAACGCTTCCCCGTGAAAGGGCCGAACGGTTGGGTGTGCAATAAATCAATAGCAAATAAGTTTATTATCATCCTGCCGTGGCGATGCGTTTGTCCGTGGCGTGATTGCGGCGAGTCATCCGTGGACCCTCGGCGATAACCCACGGACGCTCCCTCGGTGGCCGGCCCAGGGTAGCAGCCACCGGCGGCCGTGTGCGTGTGTGTGTGTGTGTCCCGCACGAAGATGCACGTCTGCCCTGCGGCCAAGATGAGTTGAAATCAAACAAAACGTTCAAACCGATCATTTGTCTTGCATCGCTGCACACACAACACCTTTCAATTGGCTGTCAAAGTCGCTCGGCAAAACTTCCTCGTACACGGTTTTACGCGATACGCGATGGGGAAGGCAACCGAGGGGAATGAAGCAGCAGCAAAGAAGATGCGAAGACGCATTGCTTGACGTGTTTGCGATAGGGTTTTTATTTTTTTTTTCGCGTTTGCGTATGCGCTTTTGCGCGTTTCCGCGAAGCAATCAAAACGCTGCGCGACGTGCGCGAGCTGTCGCAACGAGGCTATCGAACCTGCAGATCGACTACCGGGACCCGCTAGGGCCGGCCAACATCACCAAAAACGGTGGTGTGCGACGAAGAAGAAGAAGAAGAAGAAGCCAACCAAAGCCAAGCCACAAATACATTCCAAAAGCGAACGGCCCAACCTGATCGTGTGCAACCTGCCGGATGGGGAAAGTGTGTGAGAGAAGAAGTAGCAGCAACTGGTACGGTGGTGGACACAGCTCGGGCAGGGGTCTGCAAATGGGCGCGGGCTTAATATGCAAGTGACAGTGTCATCATTATATTTTATTACCAACACCATACATGGCATAGGACGGTGCACGGAACGGAACCGCTACCGTGCCGTTGCTGTTTGACCCGGTCGCGATAGTGATCGTTACCCGTCAGGGCCACACCCGGCTGCGTTCGGCTGGGACCGAGAACCGACCTCCTCACAAACAGGTGGTCACGGATTGGTCCAAAAAGAAAAAAAAACACGCAAAAAACACAACCTTACACGAGATCTCGTGCTGGGAAGCAATTTGGGCAAAACGATGTAATGAGATTCGATCGGAAGGATCGCCAACCGTGGCAAACTGTTGGCCGGACACTGGCTAATTCGTATTAGCATGAAGGCTTCTTGTCTTTTGCACGTGATGCGATAATTAAGATGATTGATGCCAGCCCGAACGGTTTTGTCGGGATGTGATAGTGCCCGCGATAGGATCTTGCTTACTGGGCTGGGGAGGGAATTAAGTTTGTGCGTCCTGCGCATTACTTTGTAGCAGGGTTTATTTGGCAATTGGGTGGGACCAGGTCCAGTGCGTTAAAGTGCGTTGAATATAATAATCGTAAAAATGAAGTCTTTTAGCGCGCTGATACGATCAGCATCATTGGCGTGGTTTGATGAGCAGCTTTAAATTTAAATTATAAGGAACGTGTCACACGGGATGAGGAGACGTCTCGTTTGTTTTAGTTTGCCTTTTATAGCTCTTGTAACTTTAATCAACAATTTTTGGATTTATTTAATTTTAATGAAAATGAGAACAACAGTAAGAAAAGTAAAAGCTAATGAGAAAAGGCAACAGTTTTACATTATTCAATGCATTTAATTATTCTTCAATAAAGCTGATATTAGGCTGATTTGGAGCTTAATTATTAATCAAATTGTATATGGCTCATTGCATTAAATTCTGTTTAATTCAAATTGTCATGATTAGTTTGTTGTGTTGACGTTCACTTACATCAGTGCAGCCTTTCGCTAAACGTTGTTTGAATGGCGTTTGATAGTAGCTCCGTTGGGTCTCCCTCAGCACCACTCGCGTGTAACACCGTTTTAGTAGAACTGCCTAAATTCTCCTTCAACTTTAAGAGTCTACATTCACAAGTACACACACAAACCTTCACTTAAACTTTACAAATGACACTCTATTGCACCCGAAACATTCGCTCACTCTCCTTTCCATTTGATCGATTGGCGACAGACCTTGGCGACATTTCGTATGGGGGATGCAGACATCTCCTGCGCTAAACAGGTTCACAAACGCAATCGCTTACATACACACAGCCACAGGTATCATACCAATCCCTCCCATGCACACACACGCTCTAAATGTAGAACACTCGCCAAATGCCTCTAAAGTAAGCAGTACTCTAAATCTGCACCAAAAACCGTCTACCAAACGTAACCTTGCAAAGGCCAAAATAAGAAAATATAACTCAGCCGACGTACATTAGCCGATCCTTCGCTCGTTCGACAGTTTTGCACAGCCCGACATGACATCCGATCGACGACAAACTGTCCCCGTCGCCGTGTCACATCGTAGGCTTTTATACGCGCTTGTGTCGAAGCGGTTTGCGGGCGGTAGTAAATGCCTAAGAACCTAACCCACCAGCCGTCCCATCTTGGTCACAGGTCTTGGAGAGCGCTGTAACAGCTTGCAGCAGCAGCAGCGTTTGCACACTGCAGCTAATGCAGCAGCAGGCTCGCGTGGAGGAGGAGTGAAGCTCGTATGAAGTGGATCATATTCTGCCCTGGTAAGCAGGCGGCTCTGCTGTCCCCACCACCAGTGCCAGAACGGAGCACCGAAACGGTCGGAGGCTCGACTTCGGTCTCGACCCCAAAAACCGGTCAGCTACAATTAACCCATAAATGCACATTTGACGCACACCAGCACACCGGGGGCCGCAAGCAGCAGAACCGTAGGCACTCAGCCTCGCGGATCCTCGCGGGAAGGAGTTATTCGAGTAGCGCGTAAAGTTATTCCGCCCGTGTATTCGCCCGGCCCGGCACGACACTACTCTCCACACCGCAGAAAATGACAGCTGAAGGTCAGCGGTGCGCAACTGCACTCCGGCACAAACCACTCGACCGCGGAGAGCCCGTGATCGATTCAAAGCCGCAGAGTGCGCGTTAGGAACTGGCGCGGAGAGCGAGGAGAGCACAGGAATGGCAGGAGGTAGAAAGAAGAGAAGAGAAAAAAATCGGAATCTTGTCACCGCGACACATATGTCAAAGCGCCCGCGCAAGTATCATTAAGATGATGAGGTGGACGTGAGTGTGTGTGTGTGTTCGTGTTTGCGACGAGGGAAACGAGCCTGGCGACAAAACACTAAACCAGAACTCCTCACCCCCTCCCCCTCGGTAAGTGCGTGGGAGAAGCTTGCATGGCAGGCGGCGGCCGACATGCCCGGTTGCCGTTTATCGCAGGCCTGCAACCGGCAAGGGGCTGGCAGGCTAAAGCTGTGAAAATGATACGGCACGATAAGGAGTTATAAATTATTCAGCAGTCGTCACGAGCAGTTGCGCCTGTCGAAGCTTATGTCAATCGGTGACGGTGCGCAAGTGTGAAAAGTGAGCGCAGCATTACCTGCAAAGGTTGTGTTTTTGGTGCAAAGCAAAACAGTATAGCTAAGTACGATCGATACCGACAAGAGCAAGGCAAATATGTTAGAGCACTGTAGCAAATATTTCGAGTGCAAGCGTGGTAGAAGAATCGTCAATAGGGAAAGGAATATTGTAGCATTTCAATAATATTAATATACTCATATAAATGATAAACAGATCAAACAGAATGAAATAGTAAAATAATGGAAGTATTAAATATATTATCAAATAAATTAAAAAGCAAATAAACGAATGAAGAATGAGTAGATGAAAATGAAAGCAATGAAGAATAGAGTATGCAATAAAATAAGTAAATGAGAAAGCAAGCAAGTAATTAGATAGACCAAAAGAAAAGTAAAGGAAAAAAAAGTATCCAAGCTCACAAGTAAAAAGTGAGAAAAAAGAAAAAAAAAGAAAGAAAGTAAGTAAATATGTGAGTAAAAAATAAAACAAGTTAGTCAACAAAATCTCAATGAGCAGAAAATTAAGAAAAAATAAAAGTAAAAAAAATGAATAAGAAAGTAAGCAAGTGTTTCTAAAATTGAATAAGAGAACAAAAAAACCATAACCATATGAATAGGTACCAAAAAAGGTTGTAACTGAGGAAGTAAGAAAGTATGCTTGCAGTTAAATATGAAATTTGGTAAGCTAATAGAAAGAAAAGTAAGTAAACCAGTAAGTAGATGAGTAAGCTGATAAAGACAAATGAAGTGATAATTCGAAAAAAAAAGATAGTATCTATATAAGAAAGTAAATTAACTATGTAACTAAGTGAATTAAAAACCAACAAAGTAATGCATTAATAATAATGTAAGAAGGTAACAAAGTAAGTACGAATGCAAAATTAGCTTAAGAAGACAGTAAGTAACTAAGTCAATCAAAATATGAAAAAAACAGAGGTAACTTGGTAAGTAAGTTAATACACATACAACGCTTCACTTTTCAGTGGCAGCCAATAGAATCTCCCACGTTTTGTGGTTGCATTAGGCACACATTCCAGGCCAGCCGCTTGAAACGAATGTGAAGTGTGCGATCACATTAAGACGTCCGTCCTATGTGTGATCGTTGCCAGCTCCAATACGTTTGCAAGCAACAGCAACCCCCGCTCTATCACACTCTACAGGTGCAAAGTGCGGTTCGATGGTGAGCTCACTAACAAAAAAACGCTCACCTCTTGAGTGCATCGATTGCGATCGATCGCAATCGGGACGGCCCGTGTTTTGCATGTCTCCCGATCGCGCCTAGGCCGGCCTATGGCTTAATCAAACACGACCATTAATTGTAGTGCCTATTGATTAATGACAAATGGTCGCCATGTACGAGCGAGAGTGTCCCCACGCGCGGCCCCCTGCCTAAGATGGTGCACGCGAACCTTTTACACTAACGTGGCTAGTTGGCGGGTCCAACCAGCCACGTTCGAGCTGATGCGCGGGATGTGATAATTCAAATCGAATTAGCTCGCTGCGCTGCCAAGTGCTGCTCCATGTGAGTGTGTTGGAATGCATGTGCGGTTTTTGTGGGCAATCGATGGGCACTTGTACCTTGCTTTGCAAAAACAAATTTCAATGCGACAATGCGAGTGACGACATGCACGGCCCCGTTTTTGTCCGTGTTCGATTTCCGCACCGTAGCCCAGCAACAACAACAACATCAAAAAAGCCCAGAAGGAGCCCACTTACCACGGGCAGGAGCGGGCCGGATTGGCTTCGATTGGCTGATTAACTGCACTGTCTTCATTAATTTTCGCTCTAATGAACGTTCGAACACAGCGCACGGTCGGTACGGTGTCATTTTTCAAACGCGCAACCTGTATCGCGCCTCACGCCATCGTGTGATGAATGCCGTCGCTAGAGAACGCTAGCAACCGAGTCGAGTTTGTCATTTGGCGGCCGGTTCCGGCGCACGAAGTGCAAGCATTAGGAGCGAACCCTTTAAGATTCCGATTGCTGCCCGCTCGACCTAATGATCGCTGCAACTAATGTGTGGAAGCCCATGGAAAGCCCATTAGTCAATGGCGGGATCGGGAGCGCCCTTTTCCGTTGCACTGTGAGATTCCAAAGGGACTGATAAAAAAATAGAAACATTCCCCGCTCGGTTGATTAGCAATCGATTTGTTCTCGTTTAAAATTTATTGCCCCGGTTCCGACATTATTTGTATCATTGTTTCTGCGCGCGTTCCGGCTTTTGTGCAACCAACACGACAGATGACTAATGTGTTTTGTGTGTGTTTGTGTGTGTGTGTCTGTGTGATTTCGAAGCCAATCCCTACTAGATCGGGCGGTTCCCAGCGGTCAGAGAGTAAGCATGATTTGTCGCTTTAAGTGGATCATGTGTAGTGGAGGAGGTGGGCTGTAATGAATTCATATGCTTTTAGCGGTTCCCAATGATCGGCAGCATGTTATCACATGTATTATTTATTGCTCGAAAATTCTTTTCATTGTTCACTGTCCGATCCTCAGAGGCGCAGGCACGATTGTATCGGACACGTGAAAGCTGATAGCTTGTGATCAGGTATGATTTATGAGCTGAAGTTTGTAAAGGTATTTGTAAAGGGTTTTTTTACATTGCTGGAAATAAATCACAAAAATAGCACAGAACGGTCAAAACTATCCACGAATGGCTTGTCTATGTAAAGCAAGCGTCAAAGGACATGAGAAATGATTTTAAAATGTGTATCATATTTTCATTAATTTAATTCTTATTACTATTAGGGTACCGTCATCTTCATTAGTGGTAGTGATTATTGTGATATAGTTAGGAAATTTAACCAGGATCTAAGCTTAATGGATGGGTGGCTAAAACATAGAAAAAACTCTAATTAAATTCTGAAAACAAAACTAAGGCCTTGGTTGTGCGTAGAGGACTAATTAGCCGACATACTCAACTAGTAATAAATAAAGTATATGTACAAATTCTATCCAATATAAACAAATTAAGAGTAATAGTTGACAAAAAAACCCAGATTTATGGACCTAATTGACTATGTTTTAAGGAAAGTAACTAAAACCGTTGGTGTTCTTTGCAGATTGAGAATGGGTGTAAACTGCTGTGGTAAGATAAAAGTGTACTTATCACTTATTGGACCTCACCGATCTTATTGGACTTATTGGACCTCAGAATAAGGCGATGCGAGCTATTCTTGATAGTGGTTGTTATACCTCTTCTGTCACGATGCGAACGATATGATTGGTTCTCGGGGAAGCAAATGCTCCAAGAGTGCCAAACTATATGACTGCGTGTGCCAGAAATTCTTTGTTTCACAGAGTTATCCAATATTACAATAGAGTGCCCCCGGCAAAGATTAATGCTGGTGTGTTATCTGAGTTTAAAAAATTGTGCTCTATTTTTGTTAAAACTTATATAGTTTAAATGTATTGTCAATTGTCAATTCTACGTAATGATGATATTATATCATTCTTTTCTTTTGTATTTTTTTAATGTCATGAATATTATTGAAATTAATTTACATTCTAAATTTGTCAAACTATCAAAATTAAATAAATTAGTAATTAGGATATGGCTCTTGACAATATTAATAAATAAAATGAGACTCTATTGAAATAAGACACGTGCGCGTACGGTAGACTTGGAGTTCGACAAACCTTTATGGTTTTATTTAGCTCTCAAACGTTTGAATATTTGTAGCTTTATCAAATTATTGCAAGATACCTCGAACATCCAACCCTTTGTAGAGGTCAGAGGTGGGCCATTATCATCATCATCATAACATCATTAGGTAGCATTAATGCTCTAGCCCAGACAAACTCTTCACAAATGTGTAAAATGCCAACTTTGTGAATTGTAAAAGATAATTAAAGCGAATCGAAATAAAAGTGCCTCTTTTTTATTCCACGAATAATTAAACCATTTCCACCATTTACATGAAAACCAATAGGAACACTAATTTGTGCGCGAAACTCCAAGCTTGCCTCTTCCAGGCGACACAATCACCATCATCTTTTCACTTTCGATGCAAATCTTTACAGCAAACAGCGCATAAAAAGCGTCACCACAGCAGGAAGTGTCACCCGGGGGTCGTGCGTTTGCTAATTTATGGACAATCTATTCTGTACCGTACTGTATCGAACGCGCTTACCCGGTGCCATCAGCGAGATCGAACAATCATCCTAATTAACATTCGAAGCGTGGAGCCGCTGGAGCTGGCCGCGCGGTTGAGTTTTTTTGTGTTGCTAGGATTAGTTTGTCCCTCCAGTGGCAAAGTGATCGTAAATTTTCATGACCGATGTCAGTGTCTGCGACGAGCCCTTGGAAGGAGAAGCCCCGGGAACGCAGAATTACTTTAATAGGAATATATTGTTGGTTTATGGGGGCCCTGTCTTAAATAACTTGTGCAAATCTTATTTAATTTTAGAAGCATTTATGCATCAACACAGAAACGCGTTTGTTTAGATGCGAACCTAGTTGCAGCCAATCGCGTCGTGGGCCGATCGCTTGCACACGCTGACATTAGAAATGCATTCCAGCAGCTTGTGGGTGAGCATAATGTCGCGGCGTTGGCAGCGTTCGATACCGCGAAGGTCACCGATTCTGAATTGCATTCCGCACAACGGTTGTGATAGAGGAAACGAATGGACGAACGAACGAAAATATTAACGAAGCCGTTCTTGTGTTCTCACATTCCTGCTGCATGTAGGAAATATTCGATATCTGTTGTTTTTAGCAAAACTACACCGGGATTCGTTCAACATTCAGCAACGTGTGTAGCGTGGGCACGGGAATGTGAATAAATGGGTTGAAGTACACCCCGTTGCTTTTGTTTCGCTTGCCCTGGTAAGTCACCCACCCTATCCCGGGCTTGTTTTGTGGGAGGAATGTAAAATATTTGCCTTTTTTTGTAGCTGCTAACGGTCGGTTATCGATTGGGAGCTACTATTCGTTAGCCAACACGTGTCCGCTAAACACCTGCATTTGGTGATACATTGCGGGGGTGTTCGTTATTAGGAGAGGGTTGGATGTGAAGGTCAGTGCTGTTACGATCGTGATCGATGAAGCAGTATTAAGGCTTAATGGAATGCTGATGATAATTTACAGCTGGTTTATGATATCAAAAAAGCATTTCATTTGGTTCGTTTGGCTCAAATTCCAAATATCTTCTCTTCTTCCTGTCCATGGAGAGGGAAGCTAAAACTACAACTAATTAGATTTACATTCCGTAACAGTCATTAAACCATACTCCACACTAAACACCTATTCATTGGCCACCTTTCTGCTAATCACCATAAAGTTCCAGCGCCATCGCAGCACATTATCCGTTCACACCGTCGTGCTCGCTTCAAAACTGGAATAATCAAGCCCAAACATCGCATGCGATTTAATTAAAACATCGCCATATTTTCATGCACCTTTACCCAGGCTGGGAGGATCGTGAGAGAAAAAGCTGAATCGTATCTTTGCAAAACGTATCCATCGCGGATCGTCTCGGTGATGATGATCATGTCGATTAGCGTGGTAAGCGCATATTATCGTATGCAAACGCGTTTGCAAGTGGTGGAGCCATCCAACCACCGCCAGAGTCATGCCATTGCTCGGTCGAGTGGGGGGTAATGCGTGGGGTAAGTTATTTGTTTTCAAGCGTCTTCGGTTGGTCCGTGTGGGAAATTGAAGAGTGGAACTGCGCGTAGAATCATGTGCTGCACTATGCACTTTGCTCGCAAACGCCGCAAGGGAACGCCACTAGCGCTAACGAAGCAAAACGGTGCGAATGGGGCATTAAGTTGGAATGGGAAGCTTCATAAAACTTACACGGAAGGTCCGGTATATAGAAAAAAAGTCAATAGAAAAGGACTGCGAGCGGTCGCTCGAAGGGTGATCAATTAATCGATTACGCCCACGGTATGTGTGTGTAAATTAAAGCCACCGCTAAAGGCCATTTAGCCATTTGCCGCGCGAAGAGATGGCATTGATTAACGGTACGGCATTCCGGCGCGACATTCCAAAAGGGACAGCGATGCAAATGGTGAAGCGAATCGACATGAATGAATTGAAATGAAAAATTTAACGCTTTTTTCATTTGCCTCGTTTCCTGTTTCCCGTGGCAGAGCGCCCTCTTTTAAGCGATAGGAAAAGAATGGCATCCTGGTACGGAACCGGTCGTAGCGGGAAATATCCCGCAAGGGAGTAGGGATTGATAATCCTAGACCCAACGAAACGGTAAACCGTTTCATCTAGCGTGGACTAGAATCATTCCGTGGGCTAAGCTTTTTCGGCTAAGCTTTCCCTTTGCTAGACTCCCTTCTATACGCTTTGCGGACGTTTAAATGCTTCCTTTTCCAATCACAAGCGGCGAAACGTCCTTGGTAATGGGCATTGTTTGCCGTTGAGCTCCTCCCCTTGCTTATTTTCCTACCGTTGTCAGAACCCTTCACATTCTCGTACGGGGAAAGGGTGAATTGGTTGAGTTTTAGGGAGAGAGAGAGTAGTGTGTGTGTGTGAGCGGAATGTTTTTCCGCTGAGTTCGTGTCTTTCGGAAGCGCTTTAATTGCTTTCATTCATTAATTAGCAGTCGCATCATCAACACCGCGTGGATTAGAACTAATTTTGTAGTTCACAGTGATTGAGAGCAAATGGACAACTGTTGAAATTAGCTATAAGAGTTTGAGTGTTTCAGTTTCATAATTGAAAGTGTGTTTCTGTGGTTTTTCTAAAAGTGATATTATGAAAATTAGTGTTATATAGTGTTTTAACACACCATGGAAACTGCAATTAATCAAGCAATAGAAACCATTGCAACGTCAAGTTAAAAGAAAAGTTCAAATGTGTTTGAAATTACAGTGAGCTTCAAAATTGAAATGGAAAACACAAGTTGAATGTAAAAGATGAAATAATGTATTGGTGAACAGTTGAATAAAAAAGCTTAGACAACGAATAAGATAAAAATCTGCTCAAAGAAAAGAAAACGAGGTTTATGCTAATAAGATGATTGTAGTGTGTTTTACAAGTAGCAAACAATCATATTAAAGTTGATGTAAATATAAATATAATTATAAATCAATAATGAATGTGATATTAACAATAAAAATCACAATGGATTAAGCCATAAAAACCATGGAACGTAAAGTTTAAAGAAAGTTGTATTAAATTATACACATGTATTAAATTATAGTGAAAATTTAGTGCAATATATAAAATGAAACAATGTGTAATTGAGCAGTTGAAAGTAAAAGCCTAAAAGCCTAAGCCTTCTGATAAGAAAATGATACGATAAAAAGAAAACGAAAAGAAATATCGAAACAAAATAAATTAAGTATGTTTTTCAAGTTGCAAAAAATTACGTGAAAGTTGGTATAAATAAAAATATAAAATAAAATAAAAAAAATAATAATTGATGATATCAATAAGCCCTCACAGTTCTATCAAATCACATCAAATCTTCCTTGATTGTTGCCTGTAGCTGTTTTAAAGTGTTTTTTTTTTACTTTAAACTCCTCAAATAGCATAAGTAATGCTTATAACAAAAATCAAAGCTTACAAAGCGACAGCAAGAAAAACGTTAAGAATATTACATCCATATCGAGTTTGCTTTATTTCTAGCATTACAAGACCTGACAAGTTATAACAATTGTTTTGTAAAATGGTTTTTTATACTTTATTCAATTTTGTGGAGGAAAATGTTTTGAGATGTACTCACTAGTCAGAATTCTGCATCAACAACATATCGACAATCGAACAACATTTTATTTTCAAACAAAATATTAACTCTTCCAAACTGTAAGCTCGACTAAAGTTGCCTCAATTCCCTTAGCAGCGGAACAAAAGCATACAACATGTGCAATACAAATATTTTACTTCCTTGCCAGGTAAGAAAAACACATACCAAAAGTCATAGAACCATTTCACAACAGTGGACTGTACAGGGGAAGGGGGAAGGAAAAAGAACGATTGCAAATACCATCCACTCGCTGATGCGACGAGGGAATTGCGTAGACAGAATATTGATAGATGCTGCTCCCAGGGCTATTGATACGAGCGGTACAACATAACCAAGCAGCAGCAGCAGCAGCACACATTCGCCATTTGCATTCCTTGCCAACGACGCCGAGGGGGTGACAGCGCTTGGAATGCACATGTTTGGATTTTCCTCTGCCAATACTTGCCAACTAGCGGCACTACAAGCTCCCTCGCCCCCACACACATATCCTTCGCGCGGGTGTACATTGTACAAACACAAACAGTCCAAGCCCGCACACACACACACAGCCGCACGAGCGGAAGAAAACATCCCACTACACCCACTGACTGCGCCATCCGTGCAACGGGTAGCGGAGGGTTTCACCATAAACCTTCCATCATCATCTTTTGCTTCACGAGCCATCCCGGGGCGGCTCCCGGAGAAAGGGTGCCGAGTGGAACGCAGGAACGCGTCTTTCCGGCGCACACACATCAAATTTGATAAAATATGGAAATGTACTCGAGGAGACGGCTTACCCGCAAACCCGCGCAAACAGGGAAGGGCGGTGGCCTGGCCATTCCCTGGATGCGTGGAATCCGTGGAACGATCCGTGGCAGGGATCGAAACTCCCAAACCGAACGGGAGGGGACGGAGAAAAAATATATATCGAACGCAGGAGTAATTGTAGTAGCAATAGCGCGTTTGGGCAGTGGCGCAGCAGTGTGCGTGCGAGAGGGTGGAAAGATGAAATGCTCGTTTCGGGTGTCGTAGGGGTGAACCACCGAATCTTCGGTGGCATGGAGGGGGTTTGCGCCCAAAACTCCGCAATGGCAGACGCGTTCGGTGAGTAATGGTGGCCGGGGAAAGACACGTTTGTGAAAAGCGATGGATAAGAGAGTGTGTGTGTGATAAGGGGAAGGTGGAGGGTACATTGCTTGTTGACGATGGGAGTATGTGAAAAAGATTAGAGTTGTCGCGAAGGGGCTCCGGGCGATGGTATTGATTAACAATTTGTTGCACCAAACCCAAAACGGAACGGAGGACAATGTTTGTAGCGTTATGGGAATATGAAAAAAGTTTGGGAAGTTGTTGAGATTTTAACAAAAGACTGTGGGCTATATTTATGTATAAAGAATTTGCTTATTGATTGCTTAACTTGGGCTGTTTAGAAGTTTATTTGAAGCTTTTAGAATCATGGAAAGCATTTCACCTTTGCATTAGGCGAACACATAGAACATATTGATTTTTAACATTAATTGAAACACATTGATTCTATCAATATTTTTTTTTTAGTTTTTTTGTTATTTTAAAATATTGTTAATTTAAAAATGATCATCATCACGTTGTTTATTCTTTCACTATTGCGTCTTTTCCTACTTCGATTTCATGTGTTTGACAGCCCTGGCTCGGCAGAGTTCCTTTTTGCAAAAACCCGCGTTTAAATCATTATCCTTTCCTTCTGTGTGCTGATCGCTTCGGACGATAGCTTTCCGTCCGTCAAACGAGCTTGGCTTGGCGTAAGGTGTAAAGTGACCAGCATTAGCCGGCTAATAATTGGTGTTAAAACGCACACTCTTCAATTATGTGTTCGCTCCGTTTGGTGCCTACGGTGGCTGCCCGTTGCTTCAACACATATTAAGTCGGGCCTTCACTTTAGGCCTAATACTGTCAAACGGGTTGAAGTAATTAGGACGTGAAAACGGATCTGTACGTCCGAGACGGAACCATTTTGAAACCAGAAAATGATCGTTTAAAACAGTAACAGATGGTTAATTTGCCAGACCTCAGTGTAGTTGTTGAATGGTTGGATGATTCTTGGTGCAACGCTGGGTTTGAAAACACTGGCATTGATTGCTGTAATGTTGATGAAAGACACTTGAAGCAAGATGAAAGAAAGATTCAATGAACTAATGTTACTTCCTCAGTATCGTTTAAATCCTTTCTCGTGTGGATTGACTTTGCAGTAATGGCTACATGATAGAGTGAACACATTATGAGCCACAATTCTTCGTCGTTCTGCCAACGTTTGCAATGGAACGGCTTTCTTGCTTATGGAATTCCTGTCTCGATATCGATATGCAATTCTTAAGAAGCCAACTAGCCTACCGCTTATCCACCATGCAACCCCATTCTTGTTCTCCTCCTTCGTACGACGACGTCCTCCATGGTAGGCTCTGCCAAAGTGGAACCTATTTTCGTTAAAGCTTATTTTGCCTTGCACAGGCATTACGAGGACCTACACACACACACACATACGTACACAAAATAGGGACAGATAAGCCTTCATCGCACGGTTGGAGCCTCACGATGGGAGTAGGAAAGGGATGTACGTGCTCGTGAGTGTGTGTGTGCGCACGAGCATTCAATTTGGCATTTTCCGTAAATTGAGCACTCGTCGGTATTACGGTATGCTGATTTGTAATAAGGTAAGGTCGCTGCTGATTGAAGTACTCGGTAGCGGCTGATTCGAACTCGCGTGCCTGATGGAGCTGGCGCCGAGCAGCGAGCAAAGCAGCAGCAAAGAGAAGGGCGTACTTCTTCGGTGGCTCATGGTGCCTAATGGCAGTGAGGTTTGGGAGGACCGACGTACACGTTCGTCTTGCGTCGAAAGCCAATAGGGAGTTAACTACTGGGTTTGGAAAGGATTTGGAATAACCGTTGGCTAGATGTTCAAGGTATTTTTTAAATTAAAAAATGAATGCAAAGATAGTTTTTTAAAGGCATATTTTCAATAGGAATCATATTAGGAATTATTCATAACTAAATCATCTGAATGAATTGAATTGTGAATTGAGAACAGGTTAGTGCATAATCAATTCAAGCAACCACTGTATAATTACTTGGTAAATCATACAACATGTGTCAATTTATACAATACGTACATACAATATTTGTAAATTATAAAACATCCTTTTGATATAAAAGAAGAAGATTTAATCTAAAGAAGCACACAACACAATTATTGAACATTAAAAATAAGATTTTAATTTTGAAAGAGAGGCTACCAACATTTTATTCTCATTATTTTGCTTATGATCTGCATGTCAAATTCCCCATTTTAGCACACAGCAGTAAACCACACCCTTACGCGTTAGAGGATTCACAATATTTCTGCCAGCAAACGCAAAGAATCAACCCACTTTTACCTCCCCATTTAACCTCCTACATCCTTTCCCTCTATCTCCAGTGGTACACCGCACAGCACCAATATCGATACCGAGCCGGGGCAATATGTACCCACCGTGGCTCGATCGGTGAAACGAAAGAGAATAATAAATTCAAATCCATAAACTAAATCTAAATTGAATTTTCAACCCTTTTCTTCTTTTCTGTCGGCGGTGGTGGAGCTGGAGGTATGCTCGAATTGCACAAGAAAATGCCGGCTCTGCTCGTTCCGTTACGGTGATTTTCGATCGTTGATGGTCGAAAGAAGTGCACGAAAGAAAGAAAGAAGCAGAGAGAAGAAAAGAAGCTTTCAAGTGAATTGATTTCGTCGAAGTCGAGTTTCGCGTCGTGCCGGTTGGATCTTCTTGTGTGGGCTCCTCGGATTGCAGATTGGTGAAAGGAAAGAAAAAGGCGAAGAAAGCATTTTCCACTGCACAAGATCGTTGACATGTTCGCTGGTGGCTCTTGTGAGTGAGGCTAGAGCGTGCCATGATGCAATGTGTGCCAGGCATTTTTCCAAAAATCGTAACCCGAATAAAATCTCAACAACACTCGATCCTGAGCGTGTACGGTTGATTGGGCGATTTTTATTTTTAAAAAGACACACACACATATTATTTGTAATCATGTTTTGTGTGTACGGTCTAGCATTAGTCGAATAAAACTGCACAACACTCACCAATTTGTCGAGATCGGTATCTTGGAATGGTGAAATTAATCCTGGATGAAAAAGGCGTCACATCATGCTCTCTCTCTGTATGTGTGGGGAAATGAGCTGGACCGACGATGATAAATTGAAACATACAATGTCCTTTCGGCGCTTCCTTCCATCAAGAGCTACCATGAGCAAGCGAAAACCGCCCCAGCGGGCCAGCAATGCGTACACACAATGAAGCAATAAAATCAATCAATTCCCGTTCGATCATCATTAGTCCGGCCCCTGGTCTTAATCTTCCAGCTCGGGCAACTGGGAAGACAATCCCTTCCAGCCCGGGACGGAGCATGCCCCACGCGTTTTCCTCGCTGCTTGTGTACGCATGTGATTAGTTTTGGTGCGTCCACAAAAAGGAAAAAAGGAATGAGGTATGCTTCAATTCTTATCCTGGATCCTTCGGAGTCTTCGGAGCTTCACAAAGGAAGTGGCGTGACAGATGACAAGGAAAATCCAGCAGCAACAAACAGTGTATCCATATCCAGTTTGGGGCAAGAGAAGGCAACATAAAAGTCAAGACGAGGGACACACAAAAAAGGGAACGAAAATGGACAACAATGTAAATGCGCATTTCATTATCAAACATGATTGGAACATGTGTATATAAAGGATTTGTGCAGGATTAAACCCCGTCGGGTTTGCTTACTGCCACCCTCCTCCCCACCACCAACCACAGCTCCTATCCTGCTGCGTTACGATGTGCAAAGAGGGGCCGTGGGTCAGCTGAGAGGTTGATTGGACAAAGCCATTTTGTTTTTCCCATATTTCCCCCTACCGGCCGTCGAACTCTGGCGGCTCCTCCTGCGTTTGGCCATTATTTGCGAAAAATTCAATCGGAAACAATGGTATGCAATCGGATGGAAAATCTTTCCCGCGTGGTTGAGGGCTTATGGAGCTTACTTTTTTTTTGTTACTGTTGTTGTTGCTGCTTTGTTTGAACATGGAACGATAAACGACAGACGATGGGGAGTGATGAATGAAGCTGCAAATCGGAGACGACGGTTTAACTTTGTTTGCGAAATTCAACGTTGTGTTGATGCAAAATAGGAGGAATAGTTACAGTTTCGCGAAAGGATTGGTTTAAAACTGTTTCAGAGCTTTTTTTATTTAGTTTTGTTGACTATTTTTGTTAATTCTATTATTTTTAATTTTTTTACAAAACTTTCATTTCAAGTCATAAAAGTCAAGTTTTTGTGATTTGAGCAGCACAATAAATAATTATTATAAAAAAGTTTTAAAATTAAATATGATATTGTGATAAATATAAGAATAAATTAAGCATAAAGGTACATTATTGTTTTAAAATTATCAGAGAGAAAGAATTGTAAATTGATAAAACAAGTACATTAAAAAGGAAACCATGTAGAGAAAAAGAACAAACTATGTATATAACCCTAAGTAAAACAATAAACCATGTACAGAAACTAAACATAAAAAATAATTAAAGTAACATGAAAACAAATGGAAAAACAAATGATATAATATCAGATTATGATTTTGAAGTGAATAATAAATAAATAAAAATAAATGACAAATCAATAAAGCAAGGAAGTGCATGTAAAAATACAATTAAAATAATGAATAAAAACGAACTAATTGAAAAAGGTAAATTTTATTTTTGTCGAGCATATCCGAAAACGTATTCGTAAGTAAGTAATCTTTCTGGCATTATCATAGCAAAATTATATTTTGTGGTTGGCATTGGCAAGGTTGGCATTTCATAGTTTTTTCAAACACCAAAAAACAATCTCCCTCAATTGACTGAAGTAGATGTTTAGAAAATTAAAATATAAACTTAGCAAACCTCTGCTGGCAAAATGGCCCCAAAATCATGACATCATTGAACCACAACATACTCTCATTCCGTTTAACACTTTCAGTCGTAACTATTAGTGAGCGAGAAGGAAAGAAAACGGTTGAAAAACGGCCACAGTTACCATAATTCAAAATCAATAAATTTATCACACCAAAACCATACACGAAGCACACGAACCGCATACACCCAACGAATGCCCAACCCAAACGATTATGCCGTACCGCATCGTGGTGCGAATCATTTTTCAACCGAACCACCGCAGCACTGAACGCGAACGCGTTTTAGCATCTTTCCGGGGAGCCGGGAGTTTTCCGACATTTTCCCAAAAACCCCAATCATAATCGGATGCTTTGCTTATCGTGCAACCGGATATGCCTTTTGCCGCCCTCAGTGGTCTTTAAGTCGAACCATCCCGCTCCATAAAAAAAGACGAGCTACTTGAAGCTTTTGGGAACTGATTCAGCAGCGGTGAAGACAAAAAAACGCAACCCAAAATCCAAAAGCCAGCACAGGGTATGCAAAAACGGAACATTGCAGCACACCGTTGCCACCACTTCACGTTTGGCGAGATTTTGCCACTTGAAGCCAAAGGAAGCCATTTCGCTGCCACGGCCACTCGACTCGTCGGCGAAAGGATACGTGGTGCCATGGTGAAATCCGTTCCGGTCTCCGGCGTCTCGGGGGCGGACGATCGAGAGGTTTATTACACGCTCGACGAAGGCACACCACGTCCTGGGAAGAGCAGCAGCAACAAAAAAACAAAACTCCTCTTCCGCGATGCTGCTGCGGACCTATAATATGACGGTAATATATTTTCCACGGCTTATGTCATTTTTGGTCGCGCGCGCACACTCGTGAGGCTGAGTGTATCCGGCAGCAGCAGTCAGGATGTTGGACAAGATTTACGTGCCAGCTCTTTCCGGGGTTTTTCAGTTCGGTGGGTCGACATTAGCGAGGAAAGCGTGCGAAGGACGCACATCATTTCGACGCCATCGGACGAATGGGGCAGCAGGAAGCGGGAAAAACTGTTGCCAAAGAAAATAGCAACAAGAGATAGTGTGGAAACTTTCTGCGTCAGATTACGGCGTACGGCGAAAGCGAATAAAAAGAAAGGGATGGTTCGGTTTAAGCCAAGCCAACTCCCGGTCGACATTCCAGCAGGTTCGCTGGAGGCTCGGTTTTTGTTTGTTTCGCGTTTTTTTGCCTCAAAATAAAATGCCAACGGGCGCCACCGAGCGTTTGGATGGATGGGTACACGTGTTGGTAGCATTAAATAAGCTTTCCCGTGTATACGATGGTACCGTTGCTTTTTTGAAAGGCTTAGCCCTACACAAAACGATGCGAGCTCGCAACATCGTCGTCGCTCGCGTCTTGTGGCGTACGCGAAATGTGAACGAAAATCGATGATCCGCTGTTTTGCTGTTCTTTCTGCGCGTTCGGTTTTCTTATTCTGTTTTCGGGGTAAGGTAGAATCTGAACCATCAGCATCATGCAGGATTTTGTTATGTATTCGTACATACACGCAGGCCACGCCAGAGGAGGGGAACGCATTATGTAAAGCAAAGGTGTGGAGTGCCACCGAGGAGCGTAAGTATGCAGAGAGGGCCAACATGCTTTGGTGAAATTGTAACATTTGTGTTCTGCTCTCGAGCAGCAACAGCAGACACTGTCTGGTATTGGATGGACAAAATGTGGTACATTGTCGAGTAGAAGATACTTTTGTGTCATATTAGTAAAAAAATCTAAAGGAAAAATTCTCAGCCTTCGTTTCCCTATATTCGTTGTAATTGCATAAATATAAAACATATTTGTTGTTCTCAATAATTTACCACACATAGAACAGCCAGCATCCCACTGTATCACATGTAGCTGCTCCTTTGGACTGTGCAACTTCAGTCAAGCTCTATTTTTTGGAGTAGACAACATTTTCGAGCTTACACTTCAAAATCCTTCCATTCGAAAAATAAAAAATAAAACATTTCGAAAAAAGCAGAAAAACAACAAGAGCCAAAACAACAAGAAAAACGCAAAATCGCTGGCTTTGAAAGCCCTCATCCAATTTGTTTCCTTTCCGTTTCGATTAACATGGCTTAAGGGATCTTAAGGGAGTGTGTTCGGTGTGTACGCTGCGCTCTCTGTAGTGAAAGAAGCGACAGGCTTACCGAACGCCAAGCACGAACGAAACACGCAAACAAATTGAAATAAAACCAAACAGAGAGGTTTTGGTGGATGATAAGAAGAAAAAAACGGCAAATTTGTGGTGAGCTAAACGCGTTTGATGCTGCCAACCAGTCGCTGGCGGATTGAAATGTTGCCAATAAGTTATAAAAGAAAGGATTTTTCCGTTTTTTTCTATTGGATTTAGTGGATAACAAGAAAATGATTAGAAATATTAAAATAAAATGAATTATTTAAGCATAAAACCGCATGAAAATTACTATTCAATACATGTTTACCAATCAGTACCAATCAACCTTGAAATTTATCTTTTTCAACTCTTTTACGCCGCTTGCTTAACTAAACCAAAAAAGAAAGGAAAGCAAGGATGGTGAACTAAATCATAAAGGAGAGGAATGCAATGATGCACTGGTCCCAAAACTTCCTACTCATTCTAATAGAAAACAGAATTTTTCCTGCTCATTCCAGCGCGGTGCCAAACGTACAAAACAGTCAGAATCAAGTTTTTGCCTTCACTCCACCAGCATCGGGCAGGTAAAGGCGGAAAAATCGACAAAATCCGCTCAAAGAAAAACAAACCCAACCTCCCACATGCCACCAGTTCCGCTCCGTGCCAACATGCCAGGGGGTTAATTTTTATGTAAATTTATGTATATTCATTACAGCCCGCACATCCTGCCGCCTGGTCGACCAAGAGTACGTGGCAAAAGGCTGGGCCTGGGATTACTTTCACTTGTCTTCTGCGTTCTACGGCCTTTCCACGGCACGGATGGTGACGATGATGATGATGATGACGATGACGCTGTGTCCTTGATTTTCCATCCACCGCCCGCCAGTGGGTTTGGAAATGAGTTTATAAATACTTTGGAACAACGATAATGGAAGTAATCGTCATCATCGTCGTCGTCGTCGTCGACGTCCCTGCACAAAAAGGGGGAAAAACTTCCACTCCGTCGGTGTGGCCGTTTGTGTGAATGAACGTGGAACAACCGCCAACCTGTTGCAGCCACGAGACCGTCGGGGTCGATGATTATTTTATTTGATGTTGGAAATTAATTTCGGTATGTAAATTGTGCCCAAGGGGGGAGATGGAGAGAGAGAGCGGTGGTGCTTTATTTATTTCTGCCTTCCCACCGCCATCGTCTGACTCTGTGTGCCGTGGTGTGGGTGTATGTTTTCCAATTTTCCAAGCATTTTCAACCTCCTGCTCATTAGAGTGACGGGCAGGGAGAGAGCTGGAGCACGGTAGGGTTTGTTCGTTCGTCTGCGACACGTCTGGGGCAGGCTTTTGGCGGGCTTCCGGTTTCATTAGAAACATTACACTAAGTGGTTCGTATGGTGTGGTGTGTTTCGTATCGTGTCGTCGGTCATGGCCCCATGACGGCGACGGGTGATGGTGGTGGTGGGTCTTGTTCTTCTTGTTCATTTTCGTCCTTTTGACGCACCGTACCGCTCTGTAGGTCGAATATCGATTAGGCAATGAGCAGCGTTTTGCACGCTTCGTACTTCATTAAGGGAATGCCGGAGGTAGGCATGAGGAGGATGGTGGTTGTTCAAGGTTAACCACTTTAATGAGTGCGACTGGCACAGGTTGAAAATACCAACACGTTTGGGTGAATTAAATGATGTACTGTAATAATTGTAGTAAAGAGAAACACGTTAATCTAATAAAATACTTTATGGACTATTATTGTAATATATTAGACCTTATAACATAACGGAATCAATCAAATTTCATGTTTGGTTCTAAATATATTTTTCCATGTATTTTTTTTAAGTTTTAGTATTATGTAATTCTTCTTGATTATATAAATTATTATATAAAAATGATTTTAACAGAAAAGCGTGGTTAATCGTAGATCTTATCGATTAAAAAAGTTGTTGCACTGAAAAACTGTATATTTGAATAAAGAACAAGATGACAAAACATTCATTCATTGGCATTCAAGGCATTACAAAACATGAGTAACAGAATTGTGTAATGAATTATGTTAATGTTTTATTTGAAACATTATTTTAGATTTGTAGAGCAAAGGTTATATTATTTGTTTATTTTCAGAAGGAACGGTCCAAAAAGACTTTATTATTTGGTCGTTTTAAACACAAATAGATTTTAAATCAGTAAATAACAAAATAAAACAGAAACATTCTTTAGCAATCGTTTGGCAATTTGACGACATTTATTAAAACATACAAACTGACAATATTGTCTTTTACTTGCAGTAACTGTTATAGAACAAAAATATAATAAACATTAAGCGGGCTCCTCATTACCAAGTCTAAGTTTATAGCTAATGTTTGCGGTTATAAGATAAGCCGCAGTTAATAAGTTTCTTTTATTGACTTTATTTAATTTTATATTTTATTTATTGAACATTGGAATTCTTAATACATAGAAACGACTATTACATTGTAAAAACGATCAATATTTTGCCATATATTTGAAAGACGAACAATGCTGTTACCCCGCGACAATGATTCGCTTTGTCAATAGCACGTTTAAAAGTCACCTTGGCAAAGGACTGAGAAAAGCGGACAAAATCCTTGCGCCTTCGCATCCCCCTTGTCCTCCCGCAGTTCCATTTGCTGAACGAATGGGGAAAGTCCCTTCGATCAGTCTCTCTCACTCACTCTCAGTATCGCTCGCTCGCTTTCTCTTTCTGTGCCGTCACACTCCGCCAGCGTAATTGTATGTGCCAGTTATGTGCCAGGACGATGCCACATAAGCACCACTACCATCATTCCCTCACAGTGACATCAGCGTACCCACACACACACACATAGCGCAAGGATAGTAGATGCGAAGCTGTACGCGCTGAACTGAGGCACACCATTTTCACGACCCACGACTGTGTCACTGTGTTGGTACGAGCGAGGGAGAAACAATTTGCAGCGGCACACCCATCGCACGACAAAACCGTTCAAATGTACGCATGCACACATACACAGATGTAGGAAAATGTTGGGAAAACTGCTCCGTTTTCCCAGCTCCTCGCACAGCACTGCCTAACAAAGTCAGCGCAGGGCTGCAGAAGCGATCCCACAGACATGGTGCGAAGACAGAAAGTATTTAAAAAGTTGAACGTTTTTCCACCCATTCGCCCACCCGCCCACCTCCTCCACGGGTGCCGACTTTCCGCACGGTGGTCTGGCGCGGCGCTTGATGATCATGACCTACCTCGCCGTATTTAATTACGACCATTTCGTGATTTCACTTTTCTCTTATTTAAAGAGAGGTTTGCCCAGGAACGAGCCGAGGTAGTTGCCAGGTCACCTGGGTGGGGTCGGGGCAGCGGCGCAGCATTTACATAATAGATTTGAAGGTCATCCGGCGAGCGAATGAATCATTTCTGGCCGGTGTAGCGGTGTGCTGCTGGTACGGTACGGTTGGTGGGCAGGATGCACGATGAGTTTTCGTTCGTTCGTTCGTACTTCGCTGTGTGTGTGTGTGTTTTCTGTTTTTCCGCTCTTCATCAGGTTTCATTTGCCGCTCTTTACGGTTTTTAATGATTTTGCTCCGGAGCGGAATGGGAAATGGAGGTGGCTGGTGTTGAGCTGGGAAGTGGTTGTTTCCAGGGTGGTTTTTCGTCCGTCAGCTGATCACGGCAATGAGGTAGTTGATGACGCCAGACACGTGTAGTAGTGGATGGAAAATGAAGTAGATTTGTACTTACATCCCTCTGGCCGTGAATGAATGAAAGTGAGTCATTACGAGAGGGAAAGTTGGTGAAATGTTAAGGAAAGGTAAGAATAGATTCTAAAGTGTTTTCAAAGCTTCCTTTGCAACGTTCAAAACAGAAAAATTCTTGATAAACTTTTCAGACGATTTTGAGCAGATTCATTTGATGCTTTATCAAAACTATCTCCACTAAGATGTTGATCATACTACTTAGAACAAATGTGTCGATTATTTTTTTGTAATTTTGCAAAAAATGAACATTATTAGGAACATAACTTGGTTGTAATGTCCAAGAGTTATGTCGAGCATTTGACCTGATTGACCGTTGATTTATTTTATGCATAGATTTTGTAAGAGTATTTCGAGTATTTCAATAAAGTTTGTGTTGCCTTTTTCAATATTGATCAACACAATTTGTTTCACTTGATTTCTTTGATAATTCGTTGTTATTGAATGTAAATGAATGATTACTAATTAAAGATTTATAATTACATCACAAGAATAAATTAACCAATACAAGCTGTCCTAAAAGCTAGTAAATACAAAATAAATATCACTAAATACGATACAAAAGTAAATATCACTAAATGAATTTTTGTTACTTAAGTAAATATTGTTAACAAAGGCACAAGTTGCCTTTTCAATAATAATGAAACCATGCCTCCCATATAAAGCAACAACATTGTATTGTACTACCAATTTCATAAATAATGTACAAAGATCTATTAGATTACTTTCAACTCCTTTCCACAACAAACCAGTCCCTCTTTCATCTACTCGCAACCATTCCACCATCAGCAGTAGTCGATGATCGATTGCGGTTCGGGTGAATCGATCGTAGTGTAGCGCATAAATCATAAGGCGTCTCCAGCACTGCTTCAGCACGGTGGCAGAAGCCATTTAGCTAAAATTGGCACAACTAGCAGCAGACTCGCCAGACTTCGACATCAAGAAGGAAAAGCCGTATCAACTTCTTAGCGCTGCCGCAAGCGATACTTACGAAAACTGGTGCCAAAATGTGCCAAAACTCAATCGAACCATGGTAAGTAAATTGAGCGTTTCCTTTCCTAATTTTGCTAAATAGATTTCCCGACCCCCGTGACCGCACATGTTTTCAGTCCTTTTTTTCCTTTTCTCCTATTCAACCTGCATTCAACACACAATTGGATCGCTTTGTTTTTGCCCTTTGAATTTAAGCAAACGAGTTACGATCGTAACCCCAATGCCCGTCGTTTACCGATTTTCCCAAAAACTGGTGTGCCCCGTTTGGTAGGAACAGCAAAGTATACATCATTCCCTCCTTCCTCCGTTCATCCCCTGCCTGCGGCCATTCAGCGTCGATCTAACGTGGCAGATCTTGTGAAGTGATATATGGATTGCGATATTTTTGAGCCAAAATTGCTCCATCGTTAGGGAGGTCCGTTTGCGTTTCGGCAACATACGAGCTTTGGCATAAGCTCAAGCGTGTGCAGCCGAAGAAAGGCGTCTTGGATTGAGCAAAAAATAAGACAACGAAATCCAGGGTCTTAAGTGTGCGCGTGCTCCTGTGTGTGTGTGTAGACTCGTTACCCTTTTACTTCCCGAGGTTCGCTTTCTGCTATCCACTGAACCACCCGCCAAGCCACCGCTTCTTGAACCATCCATCAATCCTTTCCCCGTTCCACAAAGTCCCATCCCTTGGCTCCACCGTAGTGCAGTTGTCGTAAAAATCGAATGTCATTACTCGGGAAAATTGGAAAAGCCATGAGAATATGTCACCGTGCGCCGTAAAAAAACGCCACTTTCGGCAGATGACACCCGCCCGCATTACATGGCTCCATGGTATGGCACGATTGGAACATACTATCGGGACGCAGACGGGTTGGCATGATAAGACATTCCAACAAGTACTGACAGATAAGTCGCACGCAATTGCCCGCAATAGGCCTGGGGAACATTTACGACCCGCTGCGTGTGCTTCCGCGTGGGGTCAGAAGGTGGTGGGAGGATGTTGTTATTCTTTTTTAACACACACCACTCTACCTCTTCTTGCTCCTTCGATGCAACAACGCAAGGCAAGTGATTACGGGCGAATTGCTCGTGACTTTTTTACGGTTTACCGTAAGCCCCATTTCGATTGATTCTATCAAAATCATCGCCCGGCCGCTAACCGTAATGGCAGTAATTGGGAATGGTTTTTGGTCTATTTGGGGATGGGTTTGGATGTTTATATAAAAAAAAGTGTCTCTCGATTTTTTATGCAATTCAGGTGGTGGGTCGCGTGTGTGTGAGGATACTTTTTTACGCTGCAATAACTTTCGATGTGGCAGTAAAGTGCCATTTTATCGCTTGCCAGGAGGCATTGGGGTAAGGAAAATTACCCTCTGTGTGTGTGAAAAAGGATTCTTTTACTGTTACTGGCGTGTGCGTGGAAAGAAATGCTCATGATTGTGTGTTACAATGCGTGTTGGTTTATTTGATGCTGTTTGGAAGGGAAACACATTTTGTGGGAAAACTGTTTCCTAAACCCTTGCGAAGTTATTATAAAAATCTTAAGTGGAGTAAATGAAGTGGCAAACCATTTAAAATAAATTTTTTATAAATAATTTCTCGAGCTGCATTTCACACAATTTAAACAAGAACAGAGAAAAATACCTGTTACAGGGGTCATCGGCCTATATTTTACCTTTATTTTGACAGGCTTTTTTATAATTTGGAAAAAAACTTCATTTAACTATGTGTAAACTACTTACGTCATGTTTCGCAACCTTTTGTTTTCTAATTAATTTTTAAATAAGAATCATGACACATCTTCTATTTTAATCTCACTCTGCGTATTTAGAAACACATTTTCGACATTTTGTATTTCAGCCACCATCTCGCTTCATACACAGAACCACACACACTCACATATGGCGAGCACATATGCGCTGTGAAAAAGGGGGTGGCAAAATAGCATCACCCTCACCGAAAAGTCGCTTCTTTTTCCCGATTGGTAAACGCTACACCCCATCACTCACACACACGCTCAAGCTCACGCATCCTGGCAGTTTGTTGTATTGGTGCGAAATGATTGACAGGGCGGTACTGTTTCCCTCGGCTCGGTTAGCTTCCCACTGCTCCTACGTCCATCCCTTTGCCCATCAATCCAACAGAGCTTCATACATTGACGTTTGCATATGTGTTTGCCGATGCCGGTAAGCCGTTAACCCGCGCCCCACAATGCCACGCTGCCAAGCACACACAGTCACACACACGCAAAAAAACAGAACAAAACGAGCCCAATTATCGTCGTACATGTGGAGTGCGAGAAAAATCAGCAACCTGGCGGCAGTAAATCTGCGCAAACGGCGAGCATTCCACGCGTCCGCCAGCCGGCCCGAACGCGCCTAATCGCGCCAAATTTATGCAAATCCACACCATTCCGGAACCGGGAGACAGCTGAATCGAAATTTGCATAAAATTACAAAACGCGCAGAGGGAACGAGCGAGAACGAAAATCGAGATAGCGACCTTTGCTGTGTCGTCCTCGCTGTTATTAGCATCGTAAAACACATCTGACTGATGTCTCCACGGAGCATACACTCACACAGACGGGCTCTTGAGGTTTGCTGAGAGTTAATCCTTTCCAACGATCGACGGGCACAACCCGTGAGGAAGCGAGCAGCCAAAATTACAAGCACTTACCACACTCGTTCGGGTATTTCTCATCCGCATCAGCCGCCAGGGGAGAAAAACGCAGTGCGCAGTCAGCTGCCATTCGGTTCGCTTCACGAAACACGATCGCTGGCGGAAGCGCGGCCCGGCGTACTTTCGCTTTCAACGGGCAGATTCAGGCTGCCTTTTTTTTCATTTACATCCTTTTCACTTTTACTCTTCATTGCAATCTGCTACCCAGGCTCTGTCCGGAGGGAAATGGAAAGCGCAGTACGAAAAAAAAAATCATCATCCCAATTCAAAACTAAATTAAGGAGAAAAAATAGCGAACTGATTTGCATATTTTTAGAGCAAGACAGCTTTCCGGTGGTCCCTAATGTTTTTTTTTGTTTGTTTGTTGCGCCATCCTTTTTCCTGGCCTGTCGGAGCCTGTCCTGTACCTGAAAGGGGGATTCGTGTGGCACTGTGTAATGTTAGTGCACAATTTAGCGTAAGCGTTCTTTTTTCGAGCCGTCTATGTCGTGCAAAAAATTTAAATAACAATACAACCCGTCCTGCCGGTACTGGAGCGGTACGCCGGAGAGTTTGCAAAACGCTTGCCGTTCGAAAGTACGCTCTGGTAAAGGACCAAAAACTACGAGTGACTTTATGCCAATTGCAAAGCGAAAGTGAAACGCGACACGCTGCCCTGCCCGGCCGACTGTTGAGCGGGTTGGTAGTGTCGGATTTGCATATACATCCTGATTTGTTTGTCATGGTTCGGTCGAATTTGAAGGATATGATTACGGAACCGATTGGACGCTTGGATTGGTCGGAGGCCCTTGTCAGCGGCCCCTGTCAAACCGGTAACGGTTGAAACAACAATAGCGGTACAGAATTAGCTTTGCTAAGGATTGTAAGAATAAAGATTAAGGTGATGTCTTGTTTTGGAATGTTGCATTGCTTTCCATGTATGATGAAAGCTAGAAAGAATATAAAAACATATTAAAAGTCAACAATCAACTAGCAACTAAGAATTAAAAAAATGATAATAAAAAAGAGTTCTAGACATATTTTTGGTGTATATTTTTTTCCTAATAAAACTGATGGCTAAAAAAAATCGTCGGCGGGATTAGGTATCGGAATTATTTGCTGCTTGGGGGTAAGTATTGTATCAGTTACTGGAACGAGACAGTTTCAAGATATGTTCCATGACTGGGAATTTGGGCTCATTCCCAAAAATTGTTTGGGTATAGCATAAGTTCCAGCAACGGTGTGCTTTTAGGATCAGTTCCGGAAACGGTGTGGGTTCAGGATCACTCCGAGAATCTGTATGAGCTCAGAATCAATTCTAGAACCAGTATGAGTAGAGGATGACTTCAAAGGCAGGTGAGTGAATCCATGACCGTTATAGAATCGGTATGGGTATAGGGATTAGTTACAGAATTGGTGATCATTTAGATGTAGCTTCAGACCGGTTATGGGTTTTAGACTAAGTCCAATTCTGGTATGGGTTATATATCTGTACCTAGAACAGTATTGGTTTTGGATATGATGGCTGAGTTGAGTATGAGTTCAGTTCTAGCATCAGTATGGGTAGGGAATTAGTTACATGATTGGTATAGGATCAGTTACAGGAATGGTGCGGATTATGATTAGTTCCAGAATCGATGATTTTGATGTTAGTTCCAGGATCGGAATGGTTTAAGATTCAACTCCAGTATAAGGTACATATCAGTTCATAGACTCATGTGAGTTGATATGAACTCGAGATCTGTTTTAGGTCTGCTATAAGTGCCTGATCTGTTGGAGATAAGTTCCGGGAATGTTAAGGCCGGGCTACATTGATCGTACTCCGTAGTGTAATTTTTGTGAACGCGTACGCCATCTAGCGGTGGCGGGTTGAAGCTACATGCTGGTATAATTTATCTGTCAAAAAACGTTTTGGGTCGAGGAGGCTATAATTTTACCCAATGATGGATATATGTTGGAAGATGGGGAAAAATGTTGCCCAGCGCTTTGTATCAATGACGATTTGTCCAACAACAACAATTAACGGCCTACTTTGTTGCAATTTATAGGCGTATATCAACATTTCAAACGGCATACAAGTAGCCTGGTTGATGAGACACCAAGCATGAATAATTTTGACACATAAACTATACCGACACCTAGCTTGCGCTGGTCGCCGTCAGATGTGCTAGTGAAAATAAAAATTACACTTGCGAGTACGATCAATGTAGCCCGGCCTTTAAAGTTTCCGTATCTGTTCCAATATTACTATTTATTTAAAATCTATTCTAGGATCGATGTAAGTTTAGAAGCAGTTTGACGTCCGGTATGGATTGAGAATCAGTTTTACTTCCGGTTATTATATAACGGTAAGCTAGGAAAAAACTATATAGAAATACATAAGTATGAGTACAATCTTGGATATTTCCTCAGGTACGTATCACTTACCTCAGCAAAGTTTGTGTAGAAATGAACAGGCAAACCCATTACCACAAATGTAAAACAATATTTCGACGATGAAATCACACAAACATTTCAAACAACTCGACATTTATTTCGCTTCACTTCTATTATAATCTGCACCCATCCAGTAGGGTGCAAAATACTCATAAAACCTGTCACGAATGAGTTATGCTACCGTGCTCTTTTTTCCGGGATGCAATTTAATCAAATCCTCTGCCACATATCCGCCACTGTCGATACTATCTATCGCTTCTTGCGCTTTGCATTTCGGTAGAATTAACGTAAAATTTTGCATTACCGATGATACACCCTTTCAAGCGGAGATCTCTAACGCACCGAAACAAACACTCAACAAACCCAAGCCGAAAGGGTCACACCGACTACAGGAAAAAGGGTTTCATCCTCGCGCAATCGAAACAATACCGCTGGCGGGAAATTTATTAGATATGCGTTTAATGACATTTGCCTATGCGATCTTGTTCGGTTCCGTGTGGATGAGCTTGAGTGGTTTAACATATGTTTTCTATTCGTTTTCACGCTCAACAGTGTGTTCTTTATTGGTTATTATTTATTTTAAACATGCACACACTCACAGGGTAACGCACTTTTTCGCCGGACCCCAGTAAGTTTCCTTTTATTTCTATTGATCGTGGTTGATTTATTGGACGGAAAAGTGGAAAAACTGGGTTGCAGAAGGATTACATGTTTTGCTTTGTTGGTGCACTTTAAGGTTGCTTCTGTTTCGACTCATTTTACCTGATTCATGCATATACGGCGACGCGATTCAGAAGGGCCGATAGCGAACCGACATTGTTCGATTACCATCGATTTATTATGCCCGACCGTCGGAGTCGAAGTGAAACGGGTTCCAATCGGGCGGCTGGTATACGGTGTGCTGAGAGCAATCCAAGAGCACGGTATGAAGTTCCTATGAGTAGCGAACGGCCTAGTGGGCACATAGGAACTCTATACCTCGCTGGTGGGTTGTCTTTGTGACGTTTGCAGATGGGATGATGATGATATCGCATGCGAGTTGAAGCTAAATTGACTGAGGAATCATACTGACATTATTCCGTATTTTATAAACTTTATAACAACTCTGCTAAAGTTCTCACCATCACACTTGAGGCACCATTGCATGCACCAACCAGCGAAAAGTGCTAATAACATGTTTACCTGTTTCAATTAACCATCCACCATGAGCAGAATGTAACCGTGGGCCGATTTGCATCGCGTGAAGGACTCGCTGCACATGTTACATGTCACCGGCTGCACCTGCACCTGCTACAAATAACACTCCAAATCAAACACACACTGGCTCCACACTGGCGTACACACTAAAACCCTCCTCCGTTTTTCCACAATCACCGTTCGATCGCCGATCGATCGGTTGGCGGATTAAAATATCAATTAAAATGCAAAGCAGTTTAATTACGGCACCCGCACAACTACGGTTGACCCAAGGCACGGAACATGAAACGCCCAGCAAAGGTGCCACACCATGTTGTGTCCGAGCTGATGGGTTGTGATTGCTGGCGACGAAGGCTGTTGCTGCCGCTGCTGCTACTGCTGGTGCCAATTAAAAGTTAATTTGTCAGCGATAATTCAACCCCGTTTGCTGTTCTAACGGGTGGATTGTTTTTGAAAGTGGAGTGAAAATTATTGCCACGAGGCAATGCTTTGAAAGTGCGTGTGTCTAACAAGCGCGTAAGGGTGATGCTGAATCGTTGGCAGACAGATTAATTAAGCCGCTGGTAAACGTTTGGTTAGCAGTGATTGTTGCATAGCTCAAATAGGATTATAATTTGTTTTTATTCTTGAGAAAATCTTTTCTGAATGTCACATGTTTAATTGTGCTTAATACGCTTTAATAGATATTTTAAAGTAACCAGGACGGGCTGCGTGGTACTAAATTAGTCTCGGAATCCTCTATAGACCGGCATGACCGCGTGGGTCGTTTAACCAGAAAGGTAAACAGGAAAAATGCGATTAAACAAAACAATTTTAAATTCACTTTTAATTCGTCGAGGTTCAGATTCTTAATTAGTTATTTTACTTGTTTTTCCATTGATTAAAAATCACGCATTTTGTCATTTTTTATTGAAATTTTACTATTGCTTTACTTTTTTCCTTTGGTTGTACAATTTCATGTCCACTTGGTTTATTAGTTGAGTAGTTCTTCAATAGTATTGTTATCATGGATTTATTTTAACAATTTTTGTTGTTCTTTTTGTTTTTTTTTTATTTGCTTTTTTAGGAGATTTACGTGTTTAGAGTTTTTGATTTTTTTTTGTAATTTTAATATTTTTGCATGCTATGTTTTCGTTTTTCTTGTATCTTTTTAGTTATTACACGTTTTTCATAGTCTAATGTTTCATTACTTGCTATTTATATTTTATTTTATTATTGCTTTAATTGATTGCTAGGCAAATTTTAAGCGTCTCAAACATAATTTTACATATAAATATACAAACAAATCTCAACACGCTCGAGTCATACCATTATTATGTTGTGTTACAGAAACAGAATGAATTACAGACATACCTGAAAGCTTTTATTCCTATCAAATCAAACAGATGGCATTTACTCCAGTTACTGCTTCTCACGCCATGTGGTCGATTTGAGTTCAGTTTTTTTTCTTCCTTTTAATACCTTCAACCTTCAAGGGCCCACACCTTTCCAACAAAAACGAGAAAGTAAATTGTACAGCACCGGCACACCACACAATTTGAATATCAACTCATCTTAACAAAACCGTCAACGGCCGGAAGCACGACCAACCTTCTTGAACGACGAAACGCGGGCGCAGAGTTTTACATTCTTCGTCGTTTATTGCGCTGAAGTACTTTCGGGACCGTTCGTGCTTAAGGATGGAATGAAAAGAAAAAAAAGAAGGAAAATACGGTAGCAACGTACCGGATGTCAATTCAACGTGCAATCGGATGCTTCCGGACTTGCTTACGGATTTTCGAAGCAGAGTTGCTTCAATTGAAGAAAGGCGACACAAAACACACAAAAATGTCCTTGGTATGATGTTTTGGTTCCGAGAATTTGAAAACCCGCTAACTCATGCTGCAACAAAACATATTAATAATGATTAAAAGAAGGAACTGCCGCTCCTGTGCGTGCTAATGTGGCCGCACGCCAATGAGTAACAAATACGGCACGAGAAATTAATCATCGAAAGGATTTGTTTTGTCGATCCGCTTAAATCGCCCGAGAGCCGTGAACAAGACAAACCGAACGAGCGGGGCCGTCCGCCCGTATGACACAGCCGACGATTTTGTGCTGCGGGTCGGCACACAAAACCACGTGATGCATACGGTAGATCATTAAACCCGCAAGAATCTTCTCTGTTTTCTCTGTTTGTTTGGTTCGGGAGGATGCACCGAATCCTCTTTGCTCCTTTCCTTTAGCACGCAGCCGAGTTTTAACGGCTTTTCCCCCGGGCAACCGAACACATGCCAGGGAACTGGTGAAAAATCAAACTCATCCATGCGAAAGATGTGTCTTGCATAATGACGCTCGGTCGCGATGGAGCGAACGAAGGGTTTTTTGTGCAAACTAAAAGCCTCCTCCCAGCATTGGCATGCAAAGGGCGAGAAATCTGATACGCAAAAACTGAGAGAGGGCAGCAATGGATAAAAAAAACATACACACACACGGGGAGGTAATAAAATGAATCGGAACGCTTCATTGCACACACATACATTGCGCCACCGTGATGCTGTGTGTTGCGAAGGTACCACATAATTTATGCATGTGTAATTTATTATTATTTTAACCCCTTTTTTCCAGCACACCGTCACTGAGGGCCGACCTCGGGTGAATCCTTTCCGCAGACAAGATCAGTGCCCTCAAACGCTTGTTGTGTGCGGGCAAAGCGGACGGTTTGATGCTACCTGCCCAGGCAACCCATCCCAAGGGTTCATCTTCGCCGGCGCGCATACCTTTCGATCGAACAGCATAATATGCGGGAAATCGTCTCACGGGTGATCTCTCGCGAGTTCGTCCTCCTAAAAGGGGAAACTGGTGCGTGAAGCAGCCGGGCCACGGGGGGATTACGCACCCGGGGTATTGGAAGGATGGCCCGAGTAGCTACCGGGTAACTCCCTTCGCAAATTATTCTGTGTGTCTGTATGTGGATAATGTTTTACGCTTCGCATCACGTGTTTGTTTGTTGCCGGGGTTGTGGGTATTTTTACGCTATCTCGACTTTTCCAATGCAGCTTTGTTTCTGGCTCGGTGTGCAGCGCGCGCTGCGTTTTCACGTGTTTGTGTGCATTGTGTGGTTTTGTTTGTGAATTGATTGGCAAACAACTCGCGAAGCAGCACTCGATTACTCGACTGTTATCCTGGATGTGTTCTGAAGGATGTGTGGTGTTGGAAAGCGTGAGTATATCTCGAGAGGGTTGTTTTATCATGTGACTCTAGAGTTAACCTAAGTTCCGCATCAGGTTCTTGAAGTCTTGTGCAAAGAATCGAATGTTTGAAAATGATTTTTAAACTAATATTTGATTACAATTAGAGTTTTCCTTTATTTAAGATTAAGAAAAGAAAATGATGCTATTGGAGTGACTTAAATGCTAGGCTTGTCGACATACTAAATAATGACACAGACTGATTGTTCGTTGCTTCTAAATGTTGACTGTAAGGCACCAATTTTAACATAAATTTTTATTGGAAACGCAACTATTGTTGTCTAACAATTATCCGATTTAATCATTAGTTGTAAGCATTGTGTGATCCATCGATCATTAACGAATTTATGTAGAATTGTGAATTATATTATCGTACAAAAGTAGCGTAAAAGTGGCCAATATTATGAGTAAATAACAATATTGGATTGCTTTTAAGACCTGTATTACCTTTCAAGAAAAACTGATTACAACGAGACACCAAGCCCTAAAAAGAAACTTGAGACTTGGATAGTAAGCTATCAAAATTTGATGAAATTTGATGATTTGAGAGACAACAAATGGTACCATAGAGACAACATTGTGCTTTCCGAAACTGTTTGTTTGTTGGCATACCTTATATTGGTAATCTTTTATACGCTTGTGTACTTCACAAATTTCTATTTCGGCCGGTACTTATCTTCTGTTTTACATTCCTAATAATGTTAGTGCTCATTCCTATTGGGTTTCAGTCTCATTGTGAAATTTTGCTGGTCTAGAGTAAGTGTACAAATATTCCAAATTTGTTTCAAAAAGTTTCATTCAATTTGAAGGAATTCCTAGTAAACAATATATACTATTTTAGCATTACTTTTTGGAATTATATTTAAACAAATAAAATAAAGTATTTACGATGTATTATTAAACTTTGATACGTGTCTTTTCCTCTAAAACTATATGTTTTGTTATCTTACGTATTTTGAAGCCCATGATGGCTAACCTTTAGACATATTTATTTATTCAGATTAAATGGACTCGATGTTATGATAATGAATTAGTGTCCTAATGTTTCTTTATTCAATTTATTGCCCATTCAATTTAATTTATTTCATAAAATTATTTGTTGCCATAGGTTTTTATAAATATATGATTTTTGTTAAATTGATAAGTACGCTTATTCAAGCACAGACTATAATTACTTTTATTACAACCAAAATCATATTAACTCACAAAGTTCGCATCTATTACTTGAAAAAAAAAGAGATAAAAATCAATGATAAATATCTAATTAGGTACAAGCTGTTAACACTTTTTTTGATATAGCTTCTTATAACTCTATTTCACATGATGCTTGAATGTATAAAACACTTGAACAACAATCCCTAATATCCCTCTAACATAAGCGAGAATACCTACTGCGAAAGAAATACCACTACCAGCACGACTCGTCCTTCAGACCTGATCCATTAGAGCAGAAACAAAACGAAAACACCCCTCTTCCCACTCGCAAACTTATTAACACACGTGGCCACCGGAAAAAAATAATCGCTTTACCAACACACCAACGCAACCAAAAAATTCCGCAAACAAACACGGCACACAGCTGCATTCATTCATTTTCCTTTTGCGCAAACAAAACGCTCATTCATAGCGGCCATGTATTTCAGCTCACCCATACCAACAGCAATCAACACACACACACTCACACATAGAGACACATAGTCGCGCAGCGCAAACACCAATGGAGAGTGGATAGTAATTAGCGCGCCGCACACTGCTGGTCCGTTCCTTACCTTGTTTTTCCGCAATCAGCTGATTTTCATTCACAAATGAGAGAGCGAACGATGGGCGGCCGTGGTTGGGATGTTTTGGCCGGATGTTTGCCGTCTGTTTTTAGTATCGAAGGATGTCTTTTGAAAGTGTTCTTTAGCACTTGGGTGGGTAAGTTTAATTATTGCATCTCACATTCACCTTCACAAACACTTTTTCAGTTTCAGTTTAAAGTTTTCACTTGACAAAAACACGATTTTATTAAATTTCACAAAAAAACATAAGCAGTTTTTTTAGGTTTTTGTATGTTCACGGTTGCAGCAGAAAACCTTACATAAATCTGCTCTCCCATTTGTAAAACACGCCGACGAATCGCTCCGCTTCACGCAAACCACGGATTGAGCGAAAAACCTTGCTCGACGGGATCCGCCTTGAAGGGCGTACGGAAAACGAATGAAAGTACCGCGACGGTTTTGTGCAAAAACCCGCTTCCTTTTGGGTTTGGCTATCAAAAAGCGTCATTCTTTGCCACCGGGCCCTCGCCTCGTGCACGAGTTGTTTGCGTGTTTTTTTCTTCTTCTTTCCCGCTTTCTTGCGCCTGTCGGGCGGAGTACGCGAGACCACCCGCCCGGGCTACACCCCGCCACGGCCGGCTCGGTGGGTTTTCCTTTGGCGAAAAATTCTATCACTCCTCACTCCCTGCTGGAAATGGTTTCGCTGTTTTTACGGAGTTTCTCGCTCACTCACACTGCTTTCTTTAGCGACTCTCTTTCTCTCACTTGCAGCGATGAGAGGGAGGCCGGGTGCGGAGTTCCTTATCCGCTTTTTTCCCAAACTGTCCCCTTCGATGAGTCTTGAACGATGGTTTCTTGTATTTTCCCTCGCATCGAGCCGCACACACATGCAAGGGCGCCCTTCTTGCCTCCTTCGCAACGCGAGCGAGAGCGAGATTTGAGTCCTTTCTTCGCCGTTTTTGGGCGACAGCACTCACCAACACAGGCGCGCGCGCAACGCGACGGAGGACGATTTACGTTCGCCGCTTTTCCACCGTGGCGCGCTCACGGTACGCTTTTCTTTTTTTGATTTTTAGTTTGGCCTGCTTTTCTGTTTCCTTTTTCCCCGGTTTTTCTTCCTCTTGAGGGAGGAAAAATCGGTTCCCTCGAGTCGACGTTCCCGACGCTATCCCGCTCGTACCGTGTGTTCGTTTGCGTTCGAGAGGATCGTGGTCGAAGAAGAATAACAGCCGACGAACAGCAAGATGATGATGACGATGTATGGGCAATCAGGGCGACACTGGTTCACCACACAATACATACACACACGCAGCATAGCACAGCATAGTATGTAAGAAACCAAACCCGTAGTACATAAGGGAACGCTGCACGAGCTACCAACACCTACACACGAGGGCAAACGAGTTGTCGCTGACGTTTTCCCTCCTCCCTTTCGTCAGTCGGAAAATCGGCCTATCCAAACCACTTGTGATGCCGCTGCGAAAGCGGACGTAATGTGTGAGTGTGTGGAGTCGCTTTGCTGCCGTGGAGCTTGTATCGCGCAATACCCCGGAGCTGTCGGTGTTTTCCACTTCACGTGCGCTTCGCCAACAAAAAAAAAGGTTTCCTTCTTTCTTCTACAAAAAAAGTCACTCATATTACCGCAACAGGGAAAAAGCGCCCCACCATGTGTTCTTTTTTCCTGCTTCTATGTGTGCAAAATAGAACAAACTCCTTCTCCCTCTTCCGAATTTTGCCAAAAAAATCGGTAAACCCCTACACGTGCATGTCGTTGTGAGCTTTCTCTGGAGTGGTTTTGTGTGCTTCTTCTGTTTTACATTTTCGTCTTTTTACTTGAAGAGGACGAATAAGCACACACACACACACGAGCGAGACGGAACCATCGAACCGTAAGTGGAATCGTATTTGAAAGTACAGCTCTCGTAGAAGGAGTGCGAAACCGTCTCCCCCTCCCGGGCTGGAAAGAACGAGAAACTTGTTCCAATGTACATGTGCCATCATTATTTTCCCAAACTTCCCCCTCGCCCTCCCACAGATCCCAGCAGAATCGAACACACATGCACGCTGCTGTTGTGCTGCTGTAACGAAGACAGCGATGGGTTCTGGGTTTTGCACCCTTCGGGAAAATCCGATTGATATCGGGAGGGTGGAATCGGAATCGACCACACATACACACACACAGACGGGCTCACATATGGGGGGGTTTAGAAGGTTTGTTTTTTTTGTTGCTTTTCTGCACATGTGAAGTTGCGAGTTCAGAGTCGATACATAAAATGGTGTCTTTTTCGCGTGTGTGTTGTTGTTTTTTTTTTGTGTTGGAAAAGTGATGGATTGAAGACAGCAACACGACAAACAAAAGACAGTTTTCCAAGCAAAGACAACTAAAGAAAATGCCAGCGAGAGATTGATCGAAAGAGATGTAAATTTTATAGAAAGGAAGAGGTAGGCTCAAAGTACAGTTTCAGAAACCCAAATGTTGTCCATCTTTTGGAACAAAACTCTTCCACACACTGTCACAGGCGTAAATTGTTCAGCAGAATTCGGGTTTGTGCCCTTTCTTGACGCGAGTTTTCTGCGCAAGATAAATGGATTGGGATTAATTGGATAGTCGGATTTGTAGCAGAGAATATATTGTACCAAAGAGCATTTATTCTAGTACAATCTTGAAGCATAGATCAATGGAAAGTACGCTTTATGCTGAATGCAATGAAATGTTATGTAGTGTAAATGTGTTTGCTTGAATTGCAACTGCTTAATTTTTGTGTAAAACTGAAAATATGATTCTAAAAATTGTATGGAAGAGCATTTGAAGGGGCCTTTACATGTTTTGTTCATGATAATGATAATTGATCTTTTTATTAATGGAAATGATGATAAATTTTTTAGTTTTAGTATTGCTATGAGTATTTTAATGGTTAATATAATATTAATTATTGACATTATTGTTACTATCATAATTTATTATTATAATCATTAGTATTGTTTTTATTTGAAATTGTTTTTTCATTATTAAATTTTTTATAATTTTTTCAAATGTTATTATTATTTTTATTATAACTGTTTACATTATTTTTATTGTTTGAATTTTTATATTCATTATGATTATTATTATCATTATTTTTATTATTATTTTTATTATGATTATTATTATTATTATTATTATTATTATTATTATTATTATTATTATTATTATTATTATTATTATTATTATTTTTAATATTATTATTATTATTACTATTATTATTATTATTATTATTAATATTATTATTAATATAATTAATATTATTATTATTATTAATATTTATTTTTATTATTATTATTATTATTATTATTATTATTATTATTATTATTATTATTATTATTATTATTATTTTTATTATTATTTTTATTATTATCATTTTATTACTATTATTATTATTATTATTATTATGATATTGATGATATAATTATGATAATAATAATAATTATTATGATTATTATTTTAATTATTATCATTATTATTATTATTATTATTATTATTATTATTATTATGTTTATTATTATTATTATCATTATTATTATTTTTGTTTTTATTTTTATTATTATAATTATTATTGTTATCATTGTTAGTTTTCTTTTATTATTATAATTATTTTTATCAGTATTAAAATCATTACTATTATTTTACCATTGTTAGTAATTCGTTATTGATTTGTTATCATTATTTTAGTGTGACTATTAAAACCATCAAACAATTTACAAATGATTTGAGGATGACTCTCAATTTTTTACGATGCACTCTTTGTCCTTTAAATTATTGAGCGTTCAGCACATATTTTTGAAGCAACCCCACGATTTAATAACTGATTTATACAATTATTTTGTTCATTTGCTGATTAAATCATGCCACTAATAAAAAATGGAATGGTCAAAAACCAAAACGAAGATACACAGGAAAGGCAAAGATCTTCTATTTTTTTTAACTATTTCGAACATAAAAAACATATTCTCCGCATAAATATACTATTTAAATTCCCGTCATGTTTAACATCGACATTTAACATTTGTTTGAAAAATTTCATTCATCGTATTTTAATGATACTGTTTCATGCACCTATACGCTAAACGAATGAGTTCAACCTAAGTTGTTCAGACAGTACGTTTCTATGGTTTAAAGTTAGTTACTCCACACTGTCAAACACAAATTATATTCCAATTATTTTACTATTCTATAGTCAACTTCCTAGATAGTAACGGGCAGTTGAATTACCTCTGACAACAACCACCATGTTTCACAATGATATAGTGTACAACACACGAATAGCCATTAGTAACAGAAACCTATTATTACTCACCACAAAGACTATTTTATAGGATCCTGTCCTACTTCAATCGGCCGTACAGAACTGATAGCTTGGCCAAAATGTCGATCCTCCAAAACAGGCTGCAAAGGTCCATACACTGCCTTTCACAGGAAGTGCCTGCCATTTTCACGCCAATCCGTTCCCGGGACGAGTTTCATCCCGTAACACGCGCCTTCCCCTTCCGGCCCGATCACCATGCACACCATAGCAACACTACTTATTTGATGTATGATTTATTCATGTACATTATTTCAAGTGCCTTTTCATATGTGCTCGCGCGTGCGGTTTTGCCTTTCGCTTCTGAAGACGCCCTGCTGCTGCTGGTGGAGGGAACGTGCAAGAGTGTGAGCCCGGTGGGATGTGTTCAGAATATTCGGTTATCCTTTTTCAACTCCGCTCAGCCCACACTTTTCCACCCGTGATGCGCCTCCTGGTACTGGGTGTTCTTTTATCCAACCTCCGGGGGGGATTTTCGTACGGACATCTTGCCTCGGAACGAGTTTGCTACTTGTACAAGATTGTAACAAAAATGTCTTGTTTCGTTTCAGGGGTTTTCAGTTCAAGAAACATACCGACGGGGACGGACGGACTGGACCGGCGGCGGCGGCTCGGGATTGACAGGACACAAAAGGAAATCAAACCCATCTCGCGTAACATCATCCTTCCCTCCAGCGTACCAGCGGACACGGATGGATGGAGAGCTTTTAGTGGGAAGAAAATCGAAGCAAAGCGAACGAACGTTACGGTGTGGCGTCCCCTTTGCCTTGGCAGAAAGGATGTATTTTCTCTGATATTTCACCCAACGGATGGCTCCAGCCGGTCAGGATGGATGGATGGGCTAGCTGGGTGCGGGGTTTGGGTGGAGCACAAAAAAACACCCCAGCATTCCTTTATAGTTGTATGCGCATGTATTTTCCCACATTTTTCACCGAGAAACCGAGAGAGAGATAGAGAAAGAAGAAAAAACGACGGAACACATCCCGCGTCCTCAATCGTTCAGCGAAAGGTCGCCCGTGTGCCATCGTACCGTGCCGTGGGATGATGAAATTTTCAAATATTAGAATTCCAATTTTCCATCCCTCCTGCCTCTCCCCGCCGGGCAGGGAAGATCTTGAGGCTTTTCTATACACAGCGCTCCAGAGGACAGCGCTCTACAATGTTACCCAAAAGGGGCGCGGGAAAGTGGCAAAGCGCGAAGCGTTCAGCTCGAAACGAATCGAAACGAAGCGAACGCAATAGCAAAAGGGTAAGAATGTGGAAAAGAAAGTACTCCAAACGGAGGGCACACCGAAGGGGGGAAAGAGCGGCTGATACCAAGGGGGGTTGGTATTCCGGCTAAGCTTTGATAAAATGTTGCCATGTGCAACATTGAGATGAATCCAAATCGAACGGATATTATGGTACGTCTCGTATGGAAATGCTCAAAGGACGGTGTCGCCGGCGTACGCTTTTCGTTTGGCATGTTATTTTCTCTTTGCTTTCTTTCCATGCCAAACGAGCTCAGCGGCATTTTGCAATCCGAAAGTGACACAATACAACGCCGAATGATGGATTGGAACGGTGCAGGGATCGTAGGGAATTTGCTAATGGTTATTTAGTACGCTAGAAAACATGGAGAACATGTAACGAAGTAAGCTCTACTTGGGGATACTTTTTTTTGAGGCTGCAAATCCATCAACGTTTTAGGCAGAAGCTATGCTCACTCTTTCAAGAAACACGATGCTTGAGTTAAGATGAAATAGTACCTTAGTTTTGCTAATAGTTGTGCCTATTGATTATATTACTTTTTCGTTGTACAAAAGGTTGCATAAATGAAGGCGTAAAACTTATATCTTTCTTATTGATTGACTTATTAAGACATAATTAACTGTACATTCCAATAATTTATCTAATTATTGGTACTAATACTATGTCTTTTATTGAAAGAATAATGAAATATTCGGCACAATTGCTATATTCTCTTCATTATTATTAGTACCTGTGAGCCTGAAAGTATGCAATATTGTGTTTTAATTTTTTTCAAACCTTCAGCTGTTTGTTAGCGTGTTTGTTAAATAAGAATTATGAGTAAATAAGGAACACAAAATAATATTCACAATAGAACAAATTTATCCTGAAGTAGCAGTGTAAAACCAAAAATCCAAAAGCACTTCAGAGCACCTTCAATTAAAATAATCCACGCCTCGGCGAAGTGGAATCAAAACAAACGCCAACTTTCTCCATCTACCATCTCGCCCCAGAACAACGAAAAGTAGGACACAGCACGGGGCACAGCAAAACCATACACACACAAACACACCTTACGCCCGTTATGAATGAAAAACTTTCTACTAGCACTCAATATCGCAGCAAAAAATCTCCTCCCGTACAAAGCGCCGCACAGCGGCAAAACAGCTGATTAAAACACTTCCTTAATTCCAACCGGTGTCCTTTCGGCGGACACCAGAGGAAGGTGCTTGCGGACGAAGTGCAAACAGAAAGGAAAGAAAAGCCAAAGAAACAGGGGGAAAAAAGCGCTCCTCGAAACGAGCCACCGCGTGTAGCGCGGGCCAAAATGGAAGGAAAATTCGCGCGGAAAACAAACGCCAACATTTACATACATAATGAAGAAACGGAGCGCCGCACGGTACATAATGAGGCACGCGGCCGCGCATCTCTATGTGTGTGGGTGTGTGTTTGTGTGCTTGTACACTTCCCAAGGACGGCCCTCGGCGACGGGGGGATAATTTTCTAGGTCAAGTTTAATTCCTTGCCTTCGCTTCGCTTTCATTCATTAGCGTAGAATGGGAGGGGCGGGTGGTGCTCGAGCTCGTACACCGAAAACTCCCCGCTAGACTGATGAGTGAATGGGTGAGAGAGCTGGAAGTGGGTGGGGAAATGTGTGCGAGACATGAGGCTTCACCGTGCCACGGGCAGGGCGGGAAAAAGTTTCCATCCTGTCTGGCAGCGCGTTCTTTACGCATCGCTAATGACAACGATCCCAGCACGTCAGCCCCGAACGTTCGTACGGCGTCGTTCGCGCGCGTCGTCGTTCGCTTGTGCTGGCGGGAAAAATAGGACGAGCCCCTTACAGCCACGATGAGTGGAAAAACAAACAAAGTGCAGAGCGAGAGCGAGAGAGGGTGTTTCTTAATGAAAATGAATTTCAGCCCCTGCTGCTGCTGCAAAGGAACGACGGTATGTGTGCTTCGTTGGCGTGATCGTCCCTACTCCGGCGGACGACGAAAGACAACACAGACAGACAAACCTGCATGCCGGCAGACACACCGGCGGTTAAAGGCCACGGCCGTGTCTTTCCGCCTTTGCCCGTTTTTATAATGAGTATACGTCACCCGTGTTCTGCTGAGAGGGAGGGTGCAAAATGTGTCAACGGCTGGGGATGGAGTGGAACATTCCGCCACGACTTCATTGACGCGATTTTTTTTTGTTGCGCTCATTTTCTTCACACCTCCAATTTTCCTTCCCTTCCGTATTCTGCAGCTGTTAGAAGAGAAGTAAATGCAAGAAGGGAACACACACAAACACACACCGGGACATGAGGTGGATGGCGGTAATGAAAATGAATGGCAAAAGCGGATGAAAATGAGAGTTCTAGCTCTAGCGCTGGAATGATGAGGCATGGAAAGCGCTTCGCCTCCTCAGCCCTCAGATAGTGATCGTCAGGGTGGTGGCATATGCGCCACGATTCACGCCATTTATCACGGTGGATGTTTTGCTGCCAGCTTCCTTCCGCATCCCTGCACGCTTCTCGCCGTCTGTGCTTCTTGTGATGGAGGGAAAAGTGCATTCCTTCTACCAAGATGACGGGTTTGTCGCGATTTCCTCCGGACAGGTGAGAGCAAAGTAACCAAGGAATCTATGATAGTATTAGTGTATGCATGTGTGTGTGTATGTGTGTGTGTGTGTGTGTGAGTGTGTGTAAGAAAGAGAGAGACGATTATTGTAGTTGCCGCAACACTTAAGCAACCGCCAGCACGTCATTCATTCATTCATTGCACGGAAAACTTTGAAACTGCACGAAGGGAAAAACTTCACACAGACGACACCATCCCCGCTCTTCCCTCTGTGTCGACCCTGTACCGAGCAACATTTCTTTTTCATCCTTGCTGAACTTTCACCCACCCCTGGCGGCCCAGTTTGTACAGGCAGCGAACGGGCATGGGGCGGGGTTTTTGTTTGTCTTTGCGACGTCTAAATGAGTTTAATTTGAAGTCGACGGTTGAGCGAGGGAAGGATGGAACGGTGGAGAGACAACATTATAAGCGCGTCTGGGGAAAACTGTGTTTCTAGGTTAGGGTTGCTGGCCTTTTTTTGTGTTTCTTTTTCGGAAAATGAGACGACTGAAGCAGGCAGGGCAAAATGAGACGCCAGACTTATAATCGCTCAACAGGTGTTGATGGGAAAAGTTTGCCTTTTCCTGGTTTGTTGGCTTCTTTTCAAGGTTTCTAGAGTTGAGCAGAAAGGTTTCCATTTTGTTATGATTTTAAAAGGAAGATAATTTTATATTTTTGCACCGCATAGCATTGAGTGTATTACAGAAGTGCCATTAATTTAAAGTAAAATTAAGAAGTAAAACAAATTAATAAAAACATACGTTTGATATGACTTTAATCTCTTTCCCTTTGTCTTTGATGGCTTTGAGCTGAAGTACAGATGGTAGCAAAAAGGATCTTCAAACCAGCGATGGTAGAAATCCAATTTCCATCGTCCCGAATGTAGCAAATGTCGATTTTCGGGGCCCTTTTTTTCTTCTCCTCCTCATTCTGTCCCGTTCCTTATGCCACCGAAAAGGATAAACGAAAAATAAAGAAGGTGATTTTCCTAACGATATGTGTGCGTGTCTGTTTTTTCGTGGAAAAGCTGTCATTTCAGCTCAGGTTGACACCCAGCAGGGGTGGTGGCGCCGGCGGACTGACACGCGCACGCACAAAAATGCAAATTTTGTTTTGCACATTTCGCACAGCAACGCGGGAACACACACACACACACTCGATCAATCGATTACAGCACATCACCCTGCCGACGCATGAGCATGCGTGTGTGTGTGTGAGTCGGTCGGTGACATTCCATTTGTGTCACCTTGGGCGCGGCTGGGTGTATTTTTTCCTCCCCATTTTCCACCAGCCAGAGAGAAATGGCTGGGCGAACATCAAAAGGCAAAATGGTTGATCCGGGCTTGACGCAGAATCGGCACGGCGGTAACTCCCACACGATAAAGGGGTGGGATGGTTCGTTGTACGTTTGCTCCCTTTCTTTTATCCACCTTCCCTCACCCTCCTCCTTCCTGCAGTGTCAAATCAACCAAATGCTCTGTGTGCGCGCATTCCCGCTGTTACCGGAAATGGTGATGGAAAATGGGAAAGGATGTGCTTCTGCGGATGGCTCTTGCGTTGCGGGTGATTTAGACGCCTACCACCATACCTGCTTTCCCTCGTTCCTCTCCCACGCCAGCTAGGGTGGGTGGGAGTTGTTGCTCAAAGGATTCGGTTTTAGAAGGCGCTGGAAAGGTTTCTTTCTATTCGCAGAAACGGGTTTTCGCAACATTTCTAGATTGAATTTTATCCTTTTTATTTTAAAAAGACGTTTTCTTTGAGCCTTTTTTAAAAAATAGATGTGTGTTGTTTTTTTCAATACAGTTTAGTAGTAAAAAATGAACCAAGTTTTTGTTTGAGAAATGTTAAAAAAATTCCATCACACATCGAATAAAAGTATGGTAAAAGAAATAAACGGATTTAAAAATAATCAATCATTAGCTTTATTTGTTTTGTTTTAATGTTGTTGTTTTCGGTTTGCGTTGTTTTAGCCTCCTCTTAGTCCTTAGTAGCTTTATAGTTTTGTGGTATCATAAGAATTCTTCCCTGAATCTTTGAAATGCTATGCCTTTATTGAGATGTATCTTCATAAAGATACTCAGCCACTTTCCTAAACACGATCGAGCAGGACACTGATGAAATAAATTAAAGCAACCTTTGTATCTGGGCCACTGTAACTACCACCCTATTTCTATCGAGTTCGGGAAGAAAGTTGACTGTTTTTTTTTTATTTTTTTTAACAATATTTGCATGACTTTCACAATGACTAAAGCAATTACAAAACTCTGCGGAACATAACAATCTGTCATAATTTGATGTCAAGATTGTATAAAACTGGAAAGTGATTTTAAAAGATTTAATATAAGTGTTGCGATCACCACATGAATGGAACGAGTTAAAACTGCCATACAAACACAACAAAGTGTCATAAAAGCTACACAAATGCTTTCTAAGCTCAATTCTGAAGTGTTCGTAGTGTCCAAGAAACCTTGTTTCAGTGTTTATGCGTAACTTTGTTTCTTGAGTAGTCAATAAAAATAGTTAGGAGGTTTGCAACAAGGACACTTTGAGCAATCATTACCACTTTGACATTACCACTTTACAATCGAAAATGATTTCTACTCACCCAAAAACATCGTTTATCAAGCTTTTACATTTCAAATTTAGATGTTGAACCAATGTAGAGAAGAAAAAAATCAACAACACTGCCGCCAGCATGGCATATCACACAGGAATGCAAGGAAATTCAATTGCTACTTGTACATTCCAGTAATGTGTCGCACAAACCAAACTACATTTGTCATTCGACAGCGTGCGCTCATCTCCCCTCGAATGCTTGTTGCCGGGTAGCCGCATCTACCTACTGCCTGCGCTGCTTATTATGCGGTGTGTTGTCCTATTCAAGGACGATATGAAAATTCACCTGCAAACCCAGCAGCTTCGCTTAATCCTCCTCCACCACGGTTCACAATCTTGCTGGCCCAAGGGGGAACCGGGTTACTACACACACACACACACATACACACACATAGAAATATGTGCGGGAATAAATTCAAATTCTCATTTTTGCAAACGCGAACAGAAATGGCACTTGGAGTTGGGTTGGATTTTATTTTCGGCCCTCTTGTACTGGCGCTTCAGGGCGGGCACATCACATAACATGCAAACGGTGCGATTTTCTAACTCGTTGCGAAAAAAAAAAACAGGTGTGTAGGCTGGATGGTACAAACGAGTAACGAAACACACCTTAGTTTCCCATCAGCCATAGGGCTGGGTGGTGGAGAAGCATTCCAAGGTGCTATGTGCCGATGGAGCGAGCGGGAAAAAATGGGCGAAATACTGCTGATTGGAATATTCCTCCCGATACGCATTTACATATTTTTCCTATGCGGCGTCATGGTGACATGATTGAGCATTGAGCGGCATCCCTTTTCGCGCTGCTTCGGGACCACCCCGCGGGGGGAGTGACGCAAAAAAAAGGGAACAAAACGGTTGATCCTTTCTGGGTGTTCCCCCTGGGGCTGGGCGCGGAAGCCCGGTTCGTGTTCGCCTTCCAACATATTTGCCGCACCTTGACACCATGCCGGCGAGAGCAGCCCACCGTGCAAATGGAATAAAACACCACAAAGAAAAAGCGGATGCGTGCGCGCAAAGGTGTATGGTGTAAGGTATAAACATTTTGATAAGAGAAAAATAAGAAATACCCTTTCACATCATTCTTCAGCTAGCAAAACGAAGCGGCAAGAGGCTCTTCTCTTTTAGGGGCTTTTTTAAAATTCAGCAAAATAACAAGTCCTCTCCTCACAGCGGACAAGGAATCCCGCCGCACGATTTCTAAGCTTTAAACCACAAAATGGGCAACATCGTAGAGCGGGTGAAAGATTTTGGTAAGGAATTGAATTTTCGGTCGCTTTATGTCTTCCCTTTGTCAGTGTGCGCCTGTGACAAAGCTTATCATCACGGCGAACCAGGAAGAAAGGTATCTTCCAGGGTAGAGGAGGAGTAGGAAGAGAAGCAATAACCTGAAATGGGGCAACCAGATAGGAAAATATTACATTTCACTAGATTTATGAGAGGAGAGCACTCATAAGCACCAGCTACGTCATAGGTGAGGTTGGATGAAACTGGTTGCCTAGGGGAAGGTGAAGTTCGCTTTTTTAAATCTGAATATTGATAAGAGATTGTGTGCTGAGTTTGTGAAGCATGCGGACAAATGTTATGACAAAAACCATTATACTTGAACCATTTTGTTAGGAATATGAGATTCTTTTAAAAAAACAAGTTTATTTAATATTAAGTATTTTGCGTTAATTGCTTTTATAATTCAAGATTGTTAAAACAAAAATCAATAAACAAGAATATTCAATCATATCATTAGATACAGTTCTGGGTATTCAAAATCGGACCGATTGAGTTGGGCCGCTCTTCCTACTACGAGGATTTTTTTTTCATTTACTCTAAGTTACTTTTGTAGAAATAAGATATGTTTGATCCTCTCTCCTCATAAACAGTTTACCTTAATCATTTTTATAATTCTAGGACAATGATTAATCCATCTGAAAGTATAAAAAGCCTCCGGATTCCGATGTGAATTCTCAACAAGTGTCTAATTTATATTAACCACCATTGTACATATATATACAAGACATACTAAGCAAGAAGAATGAAATATATTGCCATGTCCTATTTGAAAAGGTCAAAGAAAGTGTTTCAAATATTATACAAGTGATATCAGCAGCAAGGTACGTTTAAATGAATAAAATAAAATTAAAATGCATAAAAGTAAGAAGATGTTTTGGTTAGTAAGCCTCTGAGTATATGAAATAAATCCAATTTTTGAAGTATTACCTCTAACATTTTTATAACCTTTGTCTAGCAATTGAAAACCAAAACAAATGCATAAATAGGATAACTATCCTTATGTTCATCGCTAGAACCCTTTCATTTCAATTGGCATCTTCAAGTATTTATTAATATCCAGTTTGAGGTATGATAATATAGCAAAAATATCTACAAAAAATCAAAATCATTATAACTGCATTTCTAGTAACTTAAAAAATGACTTTTGGAGACCTTTTCTTACATTTCTTGTTCCAATACATTGTGCCTTATATCTCAAACACATCTACCATTGCTGAACACTGCTCTTGATGATAATCTCCACATTTGTTTTCCATTTTTCTAAAGTAATACCACGCTACCTCAAAATACTCCTTTCAAAGAACATTCCCCGCGGTTCTATAGCTTTCCTCCTTCAAAACAGCTCGTAAACCAGCACGCCTAGCTCCGGCGCAAGGATTCGGCGGATTGGTCCTCACCCTCAAGAGACGTCGAGCAGCTTCGTCCAGGCTTCCCACGCGCGAACGCTTTGGGACGCACCGTTGCTGCTCGTTATTATTTTCGATTCACCTTAACCAATTTTATCCCGCCCGGTGCGGAACTCGAAACAAAAGCACCGCGTACCGACCTCCGGGTGGTAGTGATAAACAATTTGAATTTCGGGGCTTGTTAGCTGTAATTGCTTTTTCGTTTATCCTCGCGCATCGATTATCTCCGCTACGGTGGGCTAAACTAAACCACAGCCAGGCCCCGGATGTGTGTTCGATCTATATTCTGGGAGCCTCTCGACCGCCTACGACAGCCTACCAAACCTTGTCAACGGGTGGAACCCGATGAAATCAAACGAACTGTCAAAATAAAAAGAAAAGCTAAACCCGTAGAATCTACCATCACCAAGAAAGTGTGTTTTTCAAAAAGTTGCACACGCCAACAAATGGTCCTCGAAAAAAATTGTCAAAATCAACGAGTTAATGGCACCGGAAATGGATTCAGTGCGTCAGGGCGGAGATAAGATTTCGCTTGCTTATCGTGCGTGCCGTTTCACACAGCAGCTTCTCTGCTCACACAGAATAAAACGGAAGAACACACACACACACCCCTACGTGTGCCACCAGCCGTTTTGATGAATCGGGACCTGGATGAGCATTTTGTGTGTTGGGAAAAGTCATTCGGGCTTGCCTTTTTTTGCAAAGAAAGGTTTGCAGAAAAAAAGAAAAGAAACTCTTGTGGACATTTTCTGACTTTGCATGAGTCGAATTTGGACCGTTTGCATAAGAATCACGTGTGATTGTCGTGTCGGAATGATTATGATTCTGTAGGAAAAAGACGACTGGTGAATGGTAATGCTACACAATTACGAAGCGTGTGCGTGTGTTGATTGGTCTATCTGGAGAGACTTCAACGTATATGGTAAATGATCTCGACGCCTGAACAAACATATGTTTCCCCTTTCATGAAGCAAACTTTCATTTGATTATGTGAAAATTATTGAAGTACAATTATGCCGTACAATATTTCAAGACGAGCTTTGTGAACTTTGTGTACCAATATGTAAACTCCAATAATGCCCTCTGAGTATCTTGCATACACAGCATCATCTCATTTTTCATCACAGCTCTTTATGTTTCTTATTGAATCTTTATTATCAACTACTAAGCATGTTTATCAGCCAGTGTTCAATGGTCGTAAGTTATGGCTTCAGATCTGGATGCAGCTCAGCGATCTGATCCTCATACTGTTATTCATCTTAACCACTGTCATAGTTCTATGTTTCTGGTAACATAACTCCCTCTGGAAATTATACTGAAACCTAAATTGCAGTACCAGCCTTCGATCCATTTTTCATGTTTTTCGCTGAAATGAACTGAAATATCTAAATTATGTACGAATCAGCTCAAACAATTTGGCTCAATATCTTGATGATTGTCACACTTTTCAAATGAGTATAGTTCTTTGAATCAAACTTGTTGCTCAACTACGTTTCGTGCCATTTTTTCCCAATAATTTCTTTGCTGTTACATGCAACTGTAGTAGATGAGCACATTGAAGACACATCTACTGGTACAGTTTCAAGAAAATAAAAGCTTCCTTGAAAATCCTCCCACTTCTTCTGATCCACCACAAAGCTCTCACTCCGTGTGCCGGGAGGTTAGCGAGAACGTAAGCAATTGGGCAAATTAATCTTATCAGTCATACCCCGGCACAGGTTACAAAGGCACCCGGTGGGTCTCTGATATTGAGAAGCATATCCAGCGCTGGCTTCGGGAAACAACGCGAACAAAAGCGTAATATCCATCCTCCAAACCAGCCTGTGTGTGTGTGTGTTGTGCCGATTTGTCACGCGCGTTTGAGATGCGGTTCGAACGGAGGCGCACTGGTCTCCCCGAAATTGGCTTCAATTTGATTACCGATGCGAGTTAAGCCATTAAATTGATATTTTGACGTAATTTTATACGCATCACAGTGTTTCGCCCGCTTCCGCGGAATCGAGTGGGCCAACGTCCTTTTGTGGAGCGCACCCAGGAGCGCCCTGGGGGCGCAAAGCTGCTCAAGAGTGGCTCCAGCGAAGAGGCCTTGGATGGGATCCCAGCTTAGCCGAAATCCATATCAAAAGGATCTCCACGCTTCCTTCCTCTTTGCGGGCAATGGTTTCTTCTGGGAAAGTGGCGGCTCAACGGCGGCCCACACATTGCACACTCTCCGTCCCGTTCGCGTGCGATGCGGGAACGGAAAGTGATATTAGATTAGAACAGTGACATAATGAAGAATGGTTGTTGACTTTCAATGTGTGTCGATCCTGGCTGCGAGCAGCCGTATCGTCTCGTTCTGTGGTGCCGTCTGTCCGCCCAGTCGCTTGTCAGTTGTCAGCGGCGTTGAATGATCGAAACGTCGAACGACATGTTGGGTAATGGGAAGGAGATGGATGGTGGATAATCTTACGCGACATCCAGAGCGGCTGTCCGTTGGGAATGATATTCGAAGAAAGTAATTTCAATCGAACTTTAACCACCTGCTAACGACCGTCGTTCTTAAAAAATGGTCTCATCGAGATACAAAAAAAAAACCCACAATATGGCCCACAAGTTCAAGGTAGACAAACTTCTATAAAAGAGTAGATCCTAGAGACGCTGCTAGGCATTGCTTGAAGCTACATAGCTTGTGGTATTGACGATAACTTATCGACAAGAATAGGAATTGAAGCCTATTTTTTGATCTGAAGTCCGATGGGGACAAACCTATACAAGCAACAGTGCATTCTGATACATTAAAACTCTACGTTTCACAATATTTGGAAGCATTTCAATGTACCAGAATTGCTTTGATATACACTTTACAATGAAGCATTTTACGAAATTTACAATTCAGCAATACTACCATTCCAATCAATACGTTCGAGTTACTTCAAAAGATTCCTTCGCCATGCGGACCAATTCTCCACCCAATCATCCTCTTTCTAATCCTCTGTGTACGCACAATGACAGAAAGGATTCACCGTAACCGGGCACTCAACCATCGTCGTGCCAACCAGGCACCAGACGGGCGAACGTACGGACGTGCGCAGGCGCGCCACAATCACCACGTTCAGCCATCACTGTGTACGGTGTGTTTTGGTTGTACTTTTGCGTAGCGAGCAGGAAGCCGAAAAGGAGGTGGTGCAGGGTGGATTCGAACCCCCTTTTTGGTGCGCGACATAACCACGTGTACCACGCAATTTCTGTGTGTTGGTGTAAGAGTACATAAAGGGAAATGTGAGCTGTATTAGTGAGGAATAAAACCCACTATATACTGGAAGTAAGCACATCCTTTCTGCTTCGTTGATACGAGAAACGAACGCACACAAACACACACGCGTAGCGATGGAAAATGCGCAAGGGGTTGGAAAACCACGCGTCCCTGTGTCGCGTGAGTGCAAAAAGGATAGCAACGTACGTGAACTCGGAATTAACTCGCGCGCGAGTAATAATAACCTAGTGCCGGGCCATGATCTCGGTGCATAATTATTGAAGGTTGTTTTAGGCGGCGAAACCGGCCGGCAAGTACCCGCGCATCAAAGCAGAGAGAAGGTGGATGAAAATGGTCCGAGCGAGCGTTTTAGAGAGAGAGAGAGCGAGGAAGATACTGAGGAAAATGAGTGCCACAGCATAGAAAACCCCCCTGAAATGGGAGCAGCGCCGGCTAGAGGGAAGGAGTGAGGAAAACGGCCAAATGTGTGTTAATTGTGTGTCTCTGGAACAGTGGAGAGTGCGCCCGGCCCGGTGCTCATCAAAACCCATCGCAGACACAGACACGGTTAGCGACGAACGGGAGAAAGCACACTGGGCTAGGGGAAGGTTGTTTTTTTTTGTTTCGTGTGCTGCGAGAAAATTTCCAGCAATCAGTGAAACACGCTTCGTAGTGTAAGAGTCTTGGAATTCAAGGTGGTGGGGTTTGGGGAAGGATGAGCCTGAGGTAATGAACGTGCGAAGGGGAATCATTTATTCGGGACAGCGCGCGCCGGGGCATTCCCGACCTCGGTCAACGCAATTCATTTACGGTTTAGCTTCCGCCGGAACGCCATCGTTTGTGCTCCGTGCGAGGGTTGGGTAGATTTTTGCCAGGTTCAAGCGATTTGTGTGTGATTTTTAATGACTTTCTTCAGTACAGTAATTATTATGTTAATTAATTAGAAGTGAAAGTGTATGCACGATGTTTCTGTATGTTGTGAAACTGTGTCGTAACGTTTAGCTATTATATATGGGTGGCGTAGCTTTTCACTTGTGTTGAGCTCAGGATTGATGTAAATAGCATTGTAGATACATAATACGTCTCCTTTACAGTTGTGTTTGTACTTAAAAGGTGGAAAATAGACTTTTCATTAACTGTGCACATATGGCAGAGTTGAGTCCACAATGAGATTAGAACTGAGGTTTGTCTTGTCAATACGCCTGTGTGCTATTAATTACGCTATGCCGCTATCACGCGTTAGAACGTCTATTTGGCGTATAGTAAGCGATAATCTATGAATACACAGTGAACAATTTTGGATTTTATTTTATTCAGGAGGGACGGCTTTGCCCAGTTTCGGATTTAAGCAAAGAATAATAAAATATGCAGTGAAGAATTACACAAAATGGAGTTTTCTATCTCATTGAACTGTTGAATTGGAAAATATATCGAACACATTGTACAAGATAGTTGTTGTTTAGAGGCTTCTGGCTTTTTCCTTGTGATGAATCCTTTCCGGTTTTGAACCGTCACGGTGGGCAAGGAAACTTACTTGTCCTCTTGGTGAATCCATCATCTTCCACCTCCCTTCCCGTCACGTCTCCACTCGCCCTACTCTGTTGGAATTGATGGCAAATGATTGATTGAGAAATTGTAATTCCCAATCAAATTTGTACACGGCTGATGCTTTTCCGTTCGTATGCGGTTCACATTTTCCATCGCGGGGAACGGGAAGGGAGGGACGGAGGGAGAAACATTCAATACTGAGTGACAAGACGCCCCTGAGCAAGGAGTCACATTTGCATAGGCATACACCCACCCACACACATCTGTAGGTACTGTGTGGCACTATTATCCTTCGACGCCATTCCCTTTCTTCGGTTCCCCTTGTACGTGAGTTATTGCAAATGCTTCTGTTATAGAAATGAAATAAAGTGAGCTGACACAACCATACTTCACTTTTCACAACATTCTTTCCGTGTACCGCTCTCTCTCTCTCTCTCTCTCTCTCTCTCTCTCTCTCTCTCTCGCTATTTCTTCCACATATTTTGCTGTTTTGCAGGCTACGACGGGATGACGGAACCACACGCCGCCTGCTTTCCCATTTTCCTTCGTGCGCGCGTCAGTGTAAGGAAAAGCTGGTCGCACGAGCGAGTGCACATACACACATACACAACGAGAAAGGACATTTTTCCAAACCCATCCTGCTTTGCACATGTTAACCAGTTCGCGGAATCGATCCCACTCGACAGCCCTGTCGGTGGCGTCGTCTTCGTTTGCCGCGTGCGTCGTAAACCCTTTCAGGACGATCCCGCCTGCCGTTCCGCCATTCCGCAGCTCACTTCAGCTCCCTTCAGCGCGATATTTTACATCGCGAAAGCGTTCCGTTTGCCGGGGCGCACAACCCGGTCGCGCTTGTTTCTGACAATGTGATATATTTTTCGTCATTCCCAGGGTGTTTTATGGATGTTTTATGTTGCGCTGCAAAATGAAATATTATACTTTATTGCACTGCCACCTCCGCGCCCCGGTTGTCGTCGCTATGGTCGTCGTCTTCGCCGTCGTCGTCGGGCCCAAAGGATTGTTGTGCTGTCGAGCGATTGGATGAAGAGTTCGGCTGGAAAACATCATTTCAAGCCCGCTCCACTTGCCGCCGTTGTCAGTGCCACAAATTGCTGCCACTTTCTTACAGGGTACGGCGCAAGGAAATGGATTTGAAGTAGTCCCCTTTGCCTGGCTGCGTAAATGGCGCACATATTAGAGGGACGAAAATGCTGCCTTCCACTCTTGCCAGTTGGCTCGTGGTTCCTGGTGTCCCGGCATAGTGGATAACGGGCCAAGCTGTTTACGCTTCACGGTGAAGCATTACTCAGCGCGTCTTCGTTTTCGAGTGAACACGGTTTCCGTGAAAGTATTGATGGCAATAAAAGTGCCAAAGTAGCATCCTTTTTTTCTCCCTGCGCCCGAAATACCGTTGCATGGAGATGTGTAAGCCACACGACATACATACACACACACACACACAAAGACACACTTGACTGCAAGGAGTTTCGTTTAATGCCTCACCCGATCAAGGGGGACACGGTTTGTAGCCTCCTCTCGCCAAAACTTGCCGTGCTATTTTGTTTTATAGTTCGAACATGATTTTGATGCTGGGTTGTAAAATAATACGTCCCAAAACCCGTAATGCTCGTGCACTACGGGTACTTCCGGGCGCCAGCTGGGGGAGGGTTTCGGTTAAGCAGATTATTCGTGCCGCCTTACCGCGCGTGATGCTTCTTTTTATGGTAATTTGATTTGCAGTTATTTGAAGTTTACATTCAATTTTATGTCACCCGTTGTGTCCCGGGTGCATGTCAACGACGCCCAGCGAACATGTCTCGCTCGTACGGCAGACAGAAGCACATGTACGCGCGAACCCGAATAAAACGACACTGAGAGACGCTCATAGCTTACAATCAAATAACAATTTTTCGATCGAAAAAGCACCGGTTGAGCGATCCGAATCGATCCATTCGAGTGTAATGGGTTGTGATGTTTTGTTGTTTTCCTCTTTTTCTTTGGTTGTTTCAATCGGTTGACGTTCAAAACAATTCGCATAAAATTTGCCCAGATCACTGGCGCCAATTTAGAGTGTGAAGATGTGACAATGGTGCAGAACATTATGAGAAATATAATGAAATAGATGTTGACACGGTGTATTAGATGCAATTTAGTACATTTTCGTTCTTTCAGGACATTGTTTGTCTAATGTTAGCGTTTCTATTGACTGTTATTGTCCAGTATTTATTACTGTTTGTAGTCCTTCCGTGGAATATTTATTGGAAACGGATTATTTTGGCGCATGTATTATTAATTATAGCTTATGATTTTATAAGAAACGAATTAAATTGGCATTGCTTGTTACCATTTTATAACATTGTTCCAAAAAAATCTCTGTGGCTTGTAAATTTACTATCTTTTGAGCGTGTTCGCTATACCCAGGAATGCTAGAAACTTAGGTATAAACCCCTATTTATTCAACAAACTGGGAAAAGTGTAGCAGTTCGATTGTATTAGAATTGAGGAAAATTCTCTGAGAATGCATGAAACGTTATCAAGGAATACAGTAACAGAAGGTTACAGGATAGACTAATATTTCATCTTTCATACCGACATTGTATCAGAATGAACAGCTCAAAATTCACTATCTGTTAAACGTTGACATTTCACCAAGTCATAGTTATGCTCACATGCTCAACATGGTTTTACAGACTTGAGATTGGTTTCAGAATACTGAATCAAACTGATTGAAAAGATAGTTTGAAGAAAAATAGAATAGACAAACTTTTTCAAACGCAGTTAAATTTGGTGCCTAGTTAAACCCTATAAGCAAGGATATTAATTGCTAAACTCTGTATACTCACTAGAACTGATAAGCTCGTCGGTACACTGTCACCGAACTTTGTCCGAGAAGAATCAAACGACACGGGATTCAGTTTCGACGGTCGATAATTTATGATCGATTTCGACAAACGACTACAGCAGCTGACACACCGGCCTAGATCGAATCGAACCGGCAAGGTAACCTCGAAACGTTTCTAGCCGGCCCTACCTAATTGAATTAGCGCATAAATCAAGCTGGTGAAGATTCCGTTGGGCCATAAACGGCATCATCTTCCCAATAATAAAAAAGCCTCGCGCTAGGCCGCGCCGCACAGCAATCGATCGGTTGAATGGAATATAATTTAAATAAATTATGCTCCGCTTGTATCCTAGCTGAACCATCAAATCCTAACTCACACACACACACACGCGTACGCTGATGCATCACACAATGTAATTAATTTGCATATTATTCCGCGGGTTGCCCTTTAGTCCTGTTGCCCGTTGAAGCATTACCGTACCCCTTTTTCCTAACCGATGCATCCTATGCATACCGGCGCACTTTGAAACCCCTTTTTGTGCCTTCGCTCGCAGTGCCACAGACAATTGAATAGAACGAGCAACAGTAGAAAATACATCCCGGGATCGAAGGTTAATGTTTCCCACTTTCCTTTCCCGTGTCCTTTTTGTTGCTCCGTGTGTTCTTCCTCGGGCAAGGACCTCTTTACCTGTACGCCTGTGCCCGGACGGAAATCGAAAGTATCGAATTGACTTTCCCAACTTCCCCTTGGAGATGCACCGAGCGAGCTGCTTCGTCGTCCCTGCAGGGGCACAAGATGCTGCAATTCTCACACGAAAGGCATCATTCGCATCATACGAAGAAATGTCATCTGTGCTTGAATCGGGTTTGATTTTGCATATGATTAATGTGCGTCGTGTTACGTTTTTTTAACCGCTTTGAGTGTGCCTTTAAGACGACCTCTAGGAAATGCAAAAGGGTTAAAAAGAGGTAGTATAATTGATTGCAGAATTTGGGAACCAACTCATACACAGTTTTAAATTACAAAGATCAATCAACTGGCAAAACTCATAACATACAAAATTGCAAGAAACAGCTCTGACAAAGTATAGAAAAACTTCCAATAAAGTTTGACATTTTAATAATTGTTTTTACTCCGTTTCTTTAACGCTTATACGCACAGAAACAGTAGAACAAATGACACAAATTTAATTGTTAGGATTTTAACGTGATGCTTGCAAAGGATTTTTAGACGTTTTAGTCCCCTTTCTCCTCTCAAATGCACTGACTTTCTAGCGTGTGGTGCGTGAATTTGCATACGCCTCGGGAAGAACAGACTCCTTACACACCAGGCTGCGTTTCTCGATTGAGCCTGGTGTGAGGTGGCGCTGCGTGAGCCGATTGTGATTTAAATTTCTCGAGCCGTAATTCAATCAACGCAACCACCGGCAAAATTGTATGCAAATAAAACGGGAGGCGCCGGAGGTTGGCCGTTGGAAGCCCCTTGGATCCGTCCGGGTTATTGACATTTGGCTACATTTGCCTACCGGACGATTGAGTTTTCTCACGAAACGTTCCTACCGTTCGATCGAATTGGTACACAGCTTTAGGGGTAATAGAAGGTTTTCGAGCAAAAATCCCATGCACACTGGCTTTAAGCATTCGGTACAATCAAAAAGGGTTTTCTCTTGAGTGTAAGAAAATGTTGTGCGGAGAAAAGGGTTGCGTCGGTTGCGACTTCTTGTGCTGGATGATCGTGTGCAGCTTCGTCTTTATAGCCGAAGGGATCAACACGCAACAGGCAAAACGGGTCGTTGAAGACGAACATTCAAAATTCGTCGGCAAAACACATTTCGTGTCGTGATCTTAGGGTGTCTGTGCGTTTTTTACCGTCTTTTATTTCTCCCTTTCGATCGATTGTATTGCTGCTCTCCCAGAACGAAGATGCGCGCACGTTAGTGAATTATTTATGCGTGCTAACCCTTTTCGTATATTTAAAGGGTTCGATGTGACGAACGTGCGCTTGTAAGTAGGCTTACACTGATCTTTGAAGGAAGATGCGACGCAGCTCATCTGCCTTTTTCTGAAGCCGTTGAATACTGCGCCTAAGAAAAGAGTTCTGCTTCAGGAAGAATGTGCGCGGTTAAAGAAAGGATAATACAGAAGGATCTATGATGCAAGAGATCAGAATGAAAGAACTGTTCGCTGTGTTCACAGGTGTTTAACGAACTTTTTTTGTTTTATGATCAAATCAATAAAGCTTATTTCGGAGACTCGCTATTGTCAATTGTATTACAGATTATAAAAGGACAAATAAAATAAATACTTATTCTATGTCCTAATCATTTTCTTGTGTTTCTGGTGATCTGGTGTGTAAACTGTAAAAAAGTTACTTTTTCTGTGTTTTATGTTTGTTTTATAAAAAAAGAAAGAAAATCAACATGGCAATGAACTCAAATTCAATTGCCATAAATTGTCCTTAAAAAAGCCTTGTATAACATAAATAAATATTTGTTTACAAACGTACGTTGATTAAGGCTTTAAACTAGAAAATTAAAAATGAAATAAATTAACACAGATGTAAAATATCAAAAGAATTCAAAGATTTTAATGAAGTCAGAATGGCGTGTTGAATGTTTATTTCAAGTTACTTCACGAAATGGTTACAGACAGATGTTTTCTTAATCAAAACATTTAAAACTAACTGAATGACAAAAATTGAGCAAAACAAAATAATTCTAGAAAAAATATTTGCACAAGAAGGGATTACAATTCGTCACGGCTTTTTCAAAACCAAACAAGAAGGGTTCTTTTTAACCCCTCCCATCACCAGCAACACATTCCTTCTGAAAGCTTTAAAGCTGTTCGGTGTGGAATGCTCTAGTTTTCCTCCACTTTGCCGGTAAGCTTAGTAGCTCTTGGTTTGTGTATCGGCTAAGCAGTTTTCAGATAGAACCGTTTGTCTATGTTTGAACCGGTAAGGATATTCTCTGTCTTTCTGAATCCTTTTCAGCGCCATCTAGCGGAGAATAGGGATAGTGTGAACCAAACATATGTATCCTGAAATATTTCTTGCAAAACATCGCTAGCAAGGACATGATTTGAAATTTATTTCAAATTGCCATTAGAAACGATACAACACAGAGGAAATTCAATTTTGAATAAAATAATTATGTTCCATTACGTTGCAACACACGTATTCACTTCGCTAACGAAAGGATTTTGTGCCACAGTGCAAAAAGACGTTATCTGACAGCTTGAACAATTGGAAGCCCCAGCCAACAAATCATTCAACAGATCAAACGAACCGTATGTATTTTAATGAACACTTCAACAATCAACCGTGCGCTGGTGGTACAAACGGGCCGCCTTGAACATAAAATCATGCCGCTTTAAACTGCCGCTCATGTTAGGAAGCAAATGTAACACAGAATGTACAGAACAGTTTTCAAATAAAATGTTCTACTCGTTCTCGGCTGCAGCATCAAGTCACGCAAAAGATACAACATCAAATCGAAAGAGGGAAGCGAAAGTCATACATCAAGAGCCAATTACAGCTCATCGGCCATTTTCCCACTCGAAGCTCATCGAATAAACAATAATCAATTCACCGACCGAAGGGCCCTCAATCACCGAACCGAATGAGTGCTCGACAGTACGCACTGCCGCCATCTCTGCCGCTTAATTTTTCCACTCTTGGCGAAACCGTCACCGGGGGCAAAACTGGTGCTCCATCCAACTGGTGCCCGAACGATCGCTGGCTTGCTGGCTGGTAGGGAAATCATCCCACCCAACGGAACTTGTCAAATGCCGAAAAGCTCGCGGACGCATACTACCAAGCGACCAATTCACAGCCAGCGAGCAGAGTAAGAAGAGCGAATGAAAAAAAAGCAAACCCTGCCTGACAATCAATATGATTACATTCTTTCCGATTCGTGTGATTGCGGGTGAGGCTAGGGTGAGAGGGTGAGCAGAGCTCGTTGGGAAACTGATGAATTTGCTCGTTTATGTGCCACTTGCTGTACGTCACTTCGCTTCCCCCGATGAATGTCGGCAAGAAATCGACAGTTTTCATCACTTCACATAGTGTCGCGCTCGTTTGGGTGAAATTTAATTATCATAAATTTCTGCGCGCTTCAGCGCAAAAGCCCCCCGTCCTGAGACTGAGAGGGCATCCCAAGATGAATGCCAGCGATGGATGGTTACCGAAAGAAAATGAATGACCGAGCGTAGAAGGTTTCTGGTTCTAGTTTTATGAAATATGTTCTACCTAAACGACTCGCGGTGGGTAAATGTGAAGGATTAAATGTAAACTATGCTTGAAGAAACGGTCCCGAACCGTGAGCTCTTTAATGTGTTGCTTCACCTTCCAAACTCAAGCGCCCCACTCGAAGGTAATGGGCGAAACGTAAGCCACAGCAAACCGTGAACAATGGGACGAAACTTCAATTTGTTTACGCAAAGCAGCGTATCCGTGGCTGGGGGTCTGTGAGCCTCTGCAAAGCTGTAAATGATGTCCTTCTAATTCCTTGACAAATAATTATGCTCCTTCCCTTCAGTGCGGCCCGAAGGTACCCGGTTTCCTTCTTGCTGTGATGGGCCGGCTCGGCAAGCTAAGCGCAAGGGCTCTAGTTGATGATAATGATGATGCATTCATTTGATGGAGAAGATTCGTCCGCTCGTCTGCACGAGACAGGAGACAGTTTTTGGGAAAGGTTCTGTTTTTTTTTGCTGTTTCCGAAAAGAAGCAAAAGCTTGGCGCTTGAAGGTTACAACAAAAAACTCCGAATATTAACGGACCGACAGTCGAAAGAACTCCCATCTCCAAAATCCAGTATTTGCAAACAAAACAAACCACGGACGCCCCGTGGACAGGTTTATTTTAATAGCAGTTCCGAAATCTCCACCATTCAAGCCAGGAGCAACAAAAAACACATACCCACACAAAATGCACCGTTGCAGGAGAAAGAAAAATAGCATCTCTTAATTTAATTTTCCTTTAGCGTGGTTTTTTTCTTGCTACTACTCGTTTGCACAGCCTCAACACTCAGCGGGTCGGCTAGGCCTGTGCTGTAAGATCTGTGATCTGGATCTGGTCCGTAAGGGGTTCCTTATGCTTTGCATTTGCCATTCGACGGACAATCCACAGGCCGGTAGGCTTCACTGTCCGGACAGGTCGCGAGCGGGCGCACGCCTGCCCCGGACAGGGGATGGCACCGTACGGCCAGACAAGATGGATGATGTATTTAGGCAAATGAGTGCAAAGTGTAGAAAAATGTAAGCATCTTCACACCGCACATTTACGGTTGCCGGACGGCCGCTCCCAACCAAAAGGAAGCCCGGTACGTAGACCGCGTCTGGTTATTTTGCATCGATGGAAAGACGCGCACGTCATGGTAGGGTGGGCCGTGGAGTGTTCCCATTAGAAGCAAACAGTGGCCATGGATGAGTGATTCCTGTCTTACCGGGTGCGTTGTTTTTCTTTCGGTTGGTTCCGTTCGCTGGATGGTCTGCTTCTGACAGGATAATTATTTCGACAGATCACATCCTGCTGCCTGTGTCGCGTTTTTCTTCTTGCAGTTGGAGTTGAAGCGAATAGCGAAGATAATGGATGTCGTTCGCTACCGTTAAAATATGTTGCATGTAATTCAGCTTTCTATGTTAAGGAAACAGATTACTTAATACTGAACAAGGTCTTTAAAATTGCTCACTGTGTTGAGTTTGTTGTTTCGTTTTAAGGAAAATTGAAAGCTTAAAGATTCAAATGTGCATATTAATACAATTATTCAATGCACTTTGTTACCCAACATTAAAAATGCCTTGAATTGACCAATATAAGTTAAAAAAATCAGGAAAACATACATTTTGAGGCATATTTTGAATAACATATCAAAAAATGAATTTTTGAAATATATCTCACTCAATCAATTTACACGAGGAGATTATTTGCGGATATCGGAGATTAAATCTTATGTAATGCTTGCATGTTCATTTGGCGTTCGAATCAATCGAAAAGTTTACCAATTGTGTCTGAAATGTTATCCAATTATCGGATTAGTTGTTGTAGTTACTAGTATGTAGGAAACATTGCTAAATGCACGTGCTTTTTAGGAACTTGAATAGGAAATGAATTTATTTTGTTAATATTAAATAGAAACTGTTCGCCATCAATATTTTACCCGTGAGTGGCTAGGGAAGAGATGTATTACAATACTGCGTTATTTTGATTAAAGTATATTAATTTTAAAAAACTTCCACGTAACGTATGATTCATACGATAATTAACACGAATAGTGGTGAAAACAAGAATGATAAATCCAATTCATTAACTATTAAACATTTCCAATCAGGGACGTACGGAAAAAATGCACTTTTACGATAAACTATTGATGAATGTAAATTAAAAGTAATTAAATCATTGGGAATGTGTACTTGTTATGATGTTATTGCAGATCAAACTATAATCAGATATTTGATTTTTTGTTATATTCTACAGTACTGCAAAATGATAAGAATTACCAAAAATTTTCTGTGTACATTTTGAATAAGTAATATTCTACATAAATAAGCAATTTAACTTCTTCTTCTTCTTTTGGCTCAACAACCGTTGTCGGTCAAGGCCTACCTTTACCACTTGTGGGGTTGGCTTTCAGTGACTTTTTTGGATTACCCCCCCCCATAGCAGGATAGTCAGTCCTACGTATGGCGGCACGGTCTATTTGGGGCTTGAACCAATGTCGGGCATGTTGTTAAATCGTACGAGTTGATGACTGAACCATGAGACCGGCTAATTTAACAATTAGCAGTTAAAAAGCAATTTAACTCAGGAAATAATAAAATAGGAATTGAACTAATATTCTGAAAATAAAATTGAAGAAAACATGTGCAATTACTGGCTTTTTAGGGCAAAATTTTAAACAAGTTAAAAAATAAACTTATTAAATTTTTATGACAACAAATATGCAAGTTTGAGCAATAATCAAGAACCGAATAGACGACAAAAGAAGAAATACAATCAACTTAGGTTATAAAATGTAAATGCATTGATAGCCCAATACGTAACTGAATAACAGCAAACTGGTAGTTTATGTAACTGTAAAATGGTTACCTTATATGTTTTTTAAAAGTTTTTTTAAAAAAATTAACAAACCATGTCATAATATTCATGTTATATATGTGTGTGCTAATATATTTGAACAAATTAGCTACCGGTTTCAAGGTCCAGCGCTTAAATAAAGGTATATTATTGATAATTTGATCCTTTCCAATATATGCTGGTTGTGTTTAATATGGGAATTAAAAGTGTGCAGTAACGTGTTATTTTTTAGTTTTTTCTCTCCAAAACCAATCATTTCTGATGTTTCATGTTTTTTTTCCCGTTATCAGTTGAAAAACTTAATGGCAGCACATTTTGAAACTCCCACGATCCAGCGACGCGTACGCTGATAGCCGATCAAAATTTATTGAAACATGGTCCGGCAGCGCTGTTCGGTTCCCCGGCGTGCAGTACAACCGACCACAAACCCACACCGGTAATTGATCACGTGCCACAACAATTAATCATTGTTTGCATCGACAGCCGCAGCACCGGTGGCCGTTCATCGCCTTCGCGTTTTCTTAAGGACAAGCCCAGCCAAACGGTTTTCCATCAGTTGTGTACCAAACAAGCGGCTGCGGCCACTGCGTAATGTGATACCATTCCCGGGAGCGGGGAGAGGGGGAGGGGGGAGAAGGAATCGAAAAACGACGAACACTAGGAGGAGTGATGAAACCTACCGCGCGTGCGGGTGCAGGAGATAGAAACCACCAACCGCCTACCTCACCCGGGTGGGAAAAGGTGGATAAACATAAAATATTATAATGCGTATTGTTGGTATTATTTTTAATATCCATCAGGCACGAGATCGAAAATATTCGCCAGCTCACGCTGAATTTGTGTGTGTGTGTGTGTGTGAGGAACAGTAAGCGACACAGCACACTCCCAACCGTGGGAAGCGGAATGCGTCAGGTTAATGACGATTTTTCCGTCCCAACCGTGCTCCGTGTGTTTTCCACCCCGCCTGCGGGGACAATGCTCCGCGCTGGACGGACAAGAATGGCAAAAATGGTAGGCTTTTTCCTTGCGCGTCCGAAACATCCGCGCCATTGCTTTTCCTTTTTTATGACTGCATATCTTTGTCTGTGTGTGTGTGTTTGTGTGTGTTCCCGTCAGTATTGCCAGAGCACTTGGTGGCCACAACGAGCCAAAACTAGGAAGCAAACGAGGGAGAAAAATGTCATTTATCTAATTTAAGGGAAATTTATTATTCCCGAGCAAGGGAAAAAATTCGGGTGGAGCGGTGGAAAGTTTTCGGGGTGCACAACACATCTTGCGCTATCCGACTTTCACTTTTCTTCGCTTTTGGGTTTTTTTTTTTGCTTGGTGGAGCCACTGCCTACCAGTGACAGGTCGGGCTGCGTGCGCGAGGGCTGTTATTTTCCGTACAAAACATCCACGGCACGGTATGACACGTTGCCCCGGCTATCCCTAAAGACGGGCCCGATTGGGTGGCATTTCGAAGGTGCAGGTGGGATGAAGGTGGCGTATTTTATTTATTTCATAAAAATGAGATTCTTGTTTGTTTGGGCTTCAAACTTCCAAACGTGAATGACATAAATAAAGGCCTTATTACTTTTTATCAGCCGAAACGCGCTCCACGTTCGGAAGCGATTGAATGTTTGGAAGATGCGAGAGGGAAAAAGGGAGGAATGCATTGAAACAGCGAGCGAGCACGTTAGATCAAATCAATCAATGGCCAGTACGATCAGTGTGGGTGAGGTGTTTTATTTTATGTTGATATTTTCAAGGGTTCAAATGTTGAATTTTATCCATCACAGATCCGATTTCAGGCTTTCTGAGACTTTCGTGACAATCTGTGGATTTCACTGGATTATTAAAAAATTAAAATTGAATGATCTTCTTCTTATTATTGTTGGCTTAACGATTTCCGCGGTCATGCTAGCCTATATAGCCTTTCCCCGAGTTACGCGAATAATGCGATCCACAGACATTCGCGTATCTCGGATTTTCGCGTTAGCTCAATATCACGTTTTCAGTCAAACAATTGTCGAAGAATGTTTTGTTTCATTGAATTTAGTGTTTTTATTCACTATATTGTATATTTAATACAAATCGTATAGAAGGTTAGATTGCTTCTCTCATTTTAGTGATTTCAACCATTTAACAATAATTCAATTTATTTTACATTTAACAATTGTTGGAGAAACGTGTACTCATTAGACATACAAACTGTCAAAATTAAACTGTAGCCGGAATATTGCGTAACTCGGGGAAAGACTGTACAAGCTTTAGAGACTTATTTAGTACCACTAAGCTGAATAACCAGCCCTTGCTACGGGGAGATGGTTCATATGTGGCATGAACCCATGGCGAGAATGTTTTCAAGACGTGCAAGTTGACTACTGTACCACTGGATCACCCTTAAAATCAAGAAATTGAACATTAAGATTTAGATCCGTAAGTAAAGCACCAATAACAACTATTGCAAACGTCATGATCATTCACAAGCATTCTTACGAAGAGCTCTCTTGGCAGAATCATTAATCCATTAGTTTGTGCTACTCCGTGCCGTCTCTGAACAATTCCACATAAATCAATGCCTCTTTGATCGACCGTCTTAACGGCGTACACACCTTGCCGTTGTGTGCTTTTCGCAGCACAAATATTTACACAACTCGATCGATCGATACAGTACATCAGCCCAAACAGACACCAAACGAAAAATCGTTCGTTTATCGCATCTTGACAGAAACGAAATAAAAGTGGCGTATAGTTGAGGCAAGCTAAAGAAGGAGAAAAAAAGATAGCCATTACTTTTTTCACCCTCACCGGAAGCGTCAGACTGTGCCTCTCCAAGGTAGGCTCAACAAACCAAACCAACATAAAAAAAAAACCACCCACCCTCTATTACCGTTTACAGTGATAGAACGCAAGGACGCGAGAAAAAAATGGCCACTATCTGTTCGGTCGGTTTGATAGAGAAGAGGACGCACACCCAGTAGATGAAGAAGAAGAACAAAAAAACAACAAACCACTCGCACCCATACATTCATCTTATACAGCGAACCGTATGCTAATCCGCGAAAGTAAACAACCACTCGCGAGGGTGAGTTTTCTTTTTCCATCGTGACTGGTTTTTTTTCTGTCTTCCCCCATTCCCTCTTTAACTCTCCAATAAGGGTGTGACGCCGGTACAGTCACCCTCACGCGGGCACACTTTGCCGCGGGGAGGGTTTTCCATTCGTTTTATGTTGATTTCGTGCTTTATTTCCCTATCCATTTGAGGCGTAGGGCGGTTTGGGAAATTTCATTTCCCCAAAAAAAACACGCGTGTGCGTTTGTCTGGAATGTCTGAAAAGGAGGATGAAGGATGAACCAAAAAAAAGTGCGAGGGATCGATAGGGAAAAAAACTGTGAGTCCCCCGAAACTCTACGGCCACCGGTGCCACGTTACGGGAGTGTTTGTGGTGAAATGAAGCTAACATAAAAAAATGGCCTCCCTATTGCGCCATTTCGCGATTTAATCTTTAGCAATGCCCGACGACGAAAGCGTAATTGTCCTCTCTCTCGCTTATCGCCCAGGGACCGCCGCTGTCCATTGCGATAGCTTCGGTGCGTTAGTATGGTAATCCTTCAGTGTCGTCTGCGCGTCCCTTTATGTGTGAGCCTTTTTATCATATGAAAAGGTACCGATTAGCTGCCTAAATTGGACCGTATCTCTTTCTCTGCCTCAACCTTTTTGCCGGATCGATTACACCTTTCCCGTTGTGTTACTGCTTTTTTCCAAAACGGGAGAAGGACACTTTTCCCCATCAGACAGCGACACGCAGGGATCAACTTTCGGCTGGCATTATAATACCACCGACCGATTTGGAACTGTCTCGCGACAAAAATGATCACGCTGATCGTTGCTTAATTTACTTCAGATCACGTCCTCAGAACCTGACCTGACAACAACAAAAACTACAACGGGAAAGCTGCACCACGTTCCAATTCTCACGCTCCCTGCTATCCCGAGTTGGTCGCTTCGCAGCGTCCCTTTCTGGAGGAGACAGTCAGCAGCAAGAAGAGAAAGAATTAAACATTCAGCTAGCCCTCTTTTCATCTTAATCAGGAAGTTATCAGTATTCCAGTCAGCAGTGGTGCAGATTTCTTTATGTGCAAGAATGTCCCTAACCCTTTTCATCGTGCGATCATCAGGACAACACACACACACACGCACAGAGCACGGGTGACATATGAGTGCAGAATAAAGGACCGGAATAATAGTGCGAAAGAAAATGGCACAAAACAGGGGTTTGTGCAAAAAGCACACAACAACGAACAAATAAACCAGTGCAGCATCAACAACACTAACCGACAAAGATTGCTCTAGTTCTCCCAATTCATGCACGACCTTTGCAAGTACTTGAAGCAAGGCAACACACAAAAAAGGATTCGGTTCCCTTTCACTACGAGCAACCGGAACGAGGGGTTTGTTTGCACAGTTTGTAAAAGTTTTATTTTTGCAAAATCAAAAAGGGGTTTGACAATGCGTTTTGTCTGCAGAACGTGTGTAGTATTAATACAAAGAGAAGCAGGGAATGCAACCGTAATTTGCACCACAAATCCCATCATTATTACCGCTTTCTTTTGTGACAGGAGAAAGGAGCGAACAACGAGTGCCTGGCCGGGAGTGCATTGGATTTTGCGAACGGATGAACGAAACCGAGGGGTTACAAGAGGGCTGCAAGATGCGGTTTTGCGGGTCGTTTCGTGACAGGTTACGGCAATCAGCAGTCGGGCTGTGAGTACAGGTGTGTAGAGGTGCGTGATTAATGTGATTACTTTATTGACTTTTTTAATTAAATTGATAATGGAGTATAGCAGGATTGTGTTTTATACATATATTTTTTCTGCACTCATCGTTCGTTAAGCATTACGAGTTTAAATTGGTATAAGTTATGTGTTAAGGTATTTTGAAAGCAAGCTGAAATGATGAATAAATCCCATGATGAATATTATAAAGATAATTTAATAATAATACAATTGTTTTATTCAACACTGATAATATCCAACGCAATGAAACGATAAAAGAGACTTCAATTTGCCATGTATCGATGACATCGAATTAAAAACATTCTTACGTCCTCATGAATATAAGATTCAATTAAAAAGGATCCTTTTTTGCAAAACAAGCTGCAGAATAAAATCTCCAACCTAGCGCAGTCCGTCAACTATTAAGCTGATTGGCTAATTTAAATTCATAATTTACCCTAATGCCCGTACTCGAATTAAAACTTGCCTCATTTGTAGGTTAATCCTTGTTGTAATGCCACCGTCCTTCCTTCGGCAACGTGCAGTTCCCAGCAAACCGGACACAAAAGAAGCTCCCGCCCCTGCGGCAACATCTGTTTCGCAACAAACAAAGCTTCTCCCCCAATAGCCAGATTTCTTGACCGCAAAACGACTGCAATTAAAACTGGCCACAAACGATTACAGTTCCACACCCTCGCAGCAGCAGCAGCAGCAGCAGCAGCTGTTGCTGGCAAGGTAGAAATTATGCACAAAATCTTTTCTCCCGCAAGCCAAGAAATGCTCATTACGTAAGCCTCCGGAAGGGGCCAACAAATGGGGAGTGCAGAGCAAGAGCTTGAACCGTCAAGCAACTGCCACCGTAAATTACCGCTCTCGGGCCGGCTCGGGCTGCTCTTCGCACTGTGCCATCATCCATCAGCTGCGGAGGCTGTTTTGATCGGTGCTGAGTGATTTATACGTTTGCGTTGCGAGTTGCTGCCCGCGTGGAAAGTAAAAGTTCTTCCCGTGGCAACAACCGGCCGCAACAGTTGTTACAATTACGCGCCTTTTTTCCCATTCCCTGTGTATTGGAGCAATAGCTTGTGTGAGAAAAAAAACTCAATCCTGAACAAACCGAAATCGAAGAATAATTTCAGTGCGTCTCCGGGAGGCCTTTCTTTGGACCCGGGAATTAACATATTCAATTAATAACACTTTGGCCATACATTTTTTTTTCAATTTTTGTTCGTCCTTGTTGTAGCACAAATTCCTCGCAACGATTGTGCTACGTCATGTACCGAGTGGACCTGGTTCCCATCGAGGTCTTTACTCCTTCTTCCTTCTCCTCCCTTCAATCTCTTACCTTGCTAGAGACCCCTTCCAAGACACGTTCTATTCTATTCTGCTTGAACGCCACTGCCCGGAAACTGAGGCCCGAGATGCATTTGAATATGAATGCAGCAAGGAGCGAGGACCTTTCTTCGCTTTCACTTTCGTTCGCGTTCACCTTTACCGTTGGGTTCTTTGAGAAAAGGGGTTTTCAAACCAGCGCAATGAGGATTTTATGAAGTCCTTTTGTCCGTGGAACGGGAGGCCGTGGCAGTTTATGTTAATTAAGATGTAATTTGTCACTTCAAAGGAACGGAAGCTATGGACGCAGGCTTTGAAAAAAAAAATCCGATAACAGTACGGGAGGAAACTTCTATCTTCAACTTAAATTTCATCTTTTGTACATCTTCAAGACATATTTTAAACTTATTTTAACACACTAAAATCTGTTCATTTATGATTTGATTACACTTTCACTTTCATTCGCACTTTCAACTCCGATCTCTGTTACTGATCAAAAGCCCGTAACGTATCACACGGTGTGCCTTGCTTCTGCCTAACCGGATAACTGAATTTGAAGAGGCAACAACTGGCGACAGCAACTACACGAATGAAAAAAAATGGAATCTCCTCACAACGCACTACGCACGCAACTAACGCAATCAATCGCCATCTGCATATCCGGCCTAACGCACAGGGCACATTCATTCTAGCCCTGGATGAGTAGTAATTTATTTGTGGATTAAACGCGTGCCCGTTACGGAAGCGTGATGTCATGAGCTGCTGAAAGTGAAAAACTTTCAACAAATATGAGCCGAGAGAGAGAACATACATAAAAAACACACACCAACGTTCTAACGGCAGGAACTGTCCTCCAGCCAGCCAACACAAGCGGATGTCCTTAAACACTAACGTGCCTGGAAGGAAGAACGAAAGGGATTGTTTTTTTCGGACTCTCGTTACTGCTGTGTTACAGATTTTTTTCCTGTGGTATCATTTTTTTCAACTTTATTTTAATCGACACACACACACATACACCGCTCACTATCATGCGTCAGATGTGGGGAAAACAATGTCAGACGCACCCTTTCGCGTCGATGTTTATTCAAATGTTCGTGATACGGGACTGAGCTGCCGGTTATTTTCGAGAAAAACGGATATCAGTTTTCGACGACGACAGGCGATGTGGACACGAGAGCAACAGCAAAAAAAATTTAAATAAAACAACACGAACGCTGCTAGGCCCTGGCTGCCTTTAAACGGGTAATGCATGAAAGGAACGACATCTGGACCGAGCGGCACGGCACGTACGCACGGTTTTCGGTTTTGGGGTAGGATGAAATCAGGTTTTTTTTGTTGTTGATGTCTTCGGTTAGTTAGGATAGTTTTTTTATTGTGTGTACGTTCGAGACATGAAAATTACCTTAAAACCGTTGAAGCTTACCTCGTTGAGTGGATCATCGTGTTTTTTATAGCTGTCGGAAAAGATTGTTTTTTAGGTTTGGGTTAAAGTATATGTTGCATAAAAAAAACAATACAATGACTGTTCAAATTTCAGAACATAAAGCAAGAAAAAAAAATGATGGTGGTTTCCGTGAGATGGTTGCTGGAAGAATGTATTTCTTTTGGGTGCATAAATTTAAAAGTTATTCTAATTTGTAACAATTGTTATAAATTGTCAGTAAAGAAGCATCAAAATCTTTCACAATTCATCTAAGCATCAAAATGCAAGAACTGTAGGAACATAATATTATTCTATCTATGTTATTGCTTGATCTACAATGTGGAAAGCAAAGCCAAAAATAGCAATTTAACATGATTAAAAAACAGTAAAAACCATTTGAGTTTTTGATCAACTTACGTTTATTGTATGTTAGGTTTGAGTTTCACACATGTAAACATTATCAATAATTCTTCTAAATAATTTGAATATTTAAAACATGTTTTTGTGATATCAAACGATGGTTTACACTATTATGTTTCCTTATGAAAATTGTTAGAGATGGAGCAATGCATACACACAATAGTAAAAAAACTCCTTAAAACTACCCTCGCTCCAAGATATTACTCATAAATTACTTAATGCTCGACATGCAGCACTTCAAACGTGCCGTTTTGACCGATTATGTCGTACGCGCATAGCGAAACATTCCACAGCCCACCCCCTCCAGCCGCTACGAATAGTGCGTGCTCAATGAGCATTGGCCAATTTCCTTCCAATCCACAATGGTGAAACTCGCAAAAGACCCAAAACCCGCAGGACACACGTATTCGGCTCCTGTGCTGTTGATCCCACAGGCCACGGGAGAATTTGGCGTCGGTGGACACGGATATTAAAAGATTCGTATTTAAATTAAATTTCGAAACGCTCCGCTAAATTGGAATTCTTTCCAATGCGTCCCCCCCCCCCCCCCGCCTCACAAAGCTCAAGTGGCACACGTCTTTCGGCTGGGCGGAGGCGAACATTCGGTATTATCTTGGTAGGATTTTGATTTCCATCGACATTTGTGGGCAGTTTTTTGTTGCGAGTAGCTTCTCGGCATAGCCTGAAAAGACGCTCACCGTCGCTATAACAATAGATAGCTCGTGCCGAGGGAATTTTGATTTTCAGCCATTTGTACCGGCCGTTCGTATTTATCATTTCCAATCTAAGACACAATTAGCGTCTCGTCAACAGGGACCAAGTGAAAGACGAATGCAAAAAAATATAAGAAAAAAGGTGAGCAACAAACAGCGACCGATGATTAATAAAAGATTCATTCGTGTGCAAGGATGATCTTAAGATCCGAGAGCGCATAGTCCAGGACTTCTAGTCGTGTCGTTTGCGTTCGTACGTAAAAAAGCCTTGCTATAAAAAAGCAAAAAGGGCCGAAAATAACAAATGAGAAACTTTTCACCACAAGATCTCTCCTTCTTGCACATTTTCCCTCAGAGCGGAGCGAAAATGGAACTAAATGGCAATCCTTGCGAAATCTCTCCTCGCCTCCGTAATGTGTTCTTTCGAATGGATGATTAATACTGCGGCCATAGAAACAAAAGGGATTTTACGTTGCAGTAATCAAAGTAAAATTTGCACATTTCGCTGACTACTTCAATAGCTATACTGCTAACTGCTTGATGTCTGTTTGAAACTATTTGATATTTAACAACGAGAGTAATTGATGCACACGATTAAATAGAAACTTTTAAATGAGACTCGAACAGGGTTTGTACTGGTTAATTCCCGTTAGTTTTTGAGTCCCTCCTAAGACTTATTCCAATGTGACGATTCGAATAAATCGTGTAAACAATCCAAGAAAAACTATGGGAAGCTTTCACAAATTTTCGCGACATAACCAAAAAACCTTGGGAAACCCTGTAACAAAATAAATATTTACCAATTTATTACAGTAACCACAGTGTAGCCAACCAAACTAATTGCTCGCAAAATTAATGCAGATATTTCGAAAATGCGAACGAAAAACGCTCATCGAATGCAGGCGACGAACGTGCAGAAAACGTGATAATAATTGTATCACTTAATAATTACCCCTGAAACCCGTTGTACCCAAAAGAAGCTCCGAAATGTATGACAAACAAACCGGTCAAGTGCAAGGAAACAACCAAACAAGCGTCCAAGATCATTGCCATCGCTTGAGCCTTTATCGTGTAGAACTATCCACTGGCGGATGGTACGTAAATGTGTGTATGTGTGTGTGTTTTGTTTTGGCTGATTTGAGGTCACCAGGATTGCAAAGCTTTGGCCACTTATAAAAAGGAAGTGACAATCGGTCCACGGCTTAGTACTTTTCGATAGCTTCAATCGAAAAGCCGCGACATGGCCAGTCGATCAGCGCCGCTACTACCCTTACTTGTGGCTGCTTTCTCGCTGCTATTTCCTCTGACCCGTGCTCAAACGGGGACCAACTTTCCCGCGTCGGAATTTACGTACGGTTCCTTCTCGTCCAATCTTGTTATTTGCTATTCGAACACGATCAATTCGCAATCGATCCGCCTGACGCCTGTTACCCGCACGTTTTCCTTTACTCCGGGTGTAAGCAAACACATTGGAACGGTTGACCGTTCTACTGCAACCTAATATCATCCTTCTTTACAGAGCACGCAAACGATAAAGTACATTCAGATCATGTCACCCGATCTGAAAAAGTTCTACGCGCAGATTGCTAACGGTGGCGTAGGGGGGACCTCTGCAACGTCAACGGATATAGTTGTTTCATCGGTTCACGGTGGATATTTGAATGTGGCCGTTCGGATCTATTGTTTAGTCACTACTTAAAAAATTCAGCATGGTAAAATAAGTGAAATAAAAACCACAAAACATCTATTTAGTTATCCAACGTTTTTTGTTTTCTTGTTGAGAATAACTGTGTATAAAAGTTGACAAACGTAACGATCACTCAGCGAAATACACTGCACGAAATATGAAATAACACACAATGTGCGTCATATCGCGTGCTTTCAAGCGAATCTTTCATGTCTGCTTGCGATCAGAACAGTAAAATAATCCCCCACCTTAGATGTAAGTTTATCTCAATGTTGTGATTAAATCATATTCCAATTACATTCCACTGGTTGAAATTTTCACAGTTACTTGACAGATATATTAAAATGGCAGTTCGTGTAGGTCCAAGACCTAGTCATATGTGGGCCTCAAACAAGACGTTTCGGACTACTTAATAGTTAATGTTTCAACACTCTTCAAACACATCCATTGGGTTACATAAACAAGACGCTTTTTGTAGTGCAAAATAAGTGATATTTCTCTCATTTCAATTATGAAAATGTACAAGAGCTTTGAAGCAGGTTTTACCAAACGACACGAAACGCACCAGAGTTACAAACCGGTCAAGTGCAAAGACGTATCCGAATAATTGCGGTCAATTGGTCTTTTACTTTCGGAATTTCTCCTGATCAGTTTTTGGTGCCGTGGGTTTTGGCGCCAACAAAAGCTTTTCATGCGTTTTTGTACCGATTATTGCATTACAGCGGCTGCTTATAAAATCCTCGCCAAACACATGTCTTATTTTAGTGCCATTTCAATAATCAATAAGATGCATAAGGAAAAGCTTTCGATGCCTCAGCAAGCATTACTTGTTGCTTTTTTACTGCTTCTTTCTTTGGCAAGTGCATCAGAATTTACGTACGGTTCCTTCTCGTCGAATCTTAAGAGTTGCTATTCGAGCTCGATCAATTCGCAATCGATGAGCCCTACGCCTGTAATACGTACGTTCACCTTCACTACAAATAAAAACCCGGTAAACATACTGAAAGAGTTTTTGGAGAAAAACTGAATACCTTTCTTCTCTACAGACCACCGCAACAGTGCGGTACATTCAGATCATGTCACTTGACTTCAACCCGTTCTACGCGCAAATCGTTAACGGCGGTATAGGAGCAACTTCTCCTGTGTCAACGGATATTGTCGTTTCATCGGTCATCGGAGGATTGCTGAATGTGGCCGTTCGAATCTATTGCGATGGACTATAGGAAGGTAATAGGATACTGTTACAAGTCTTAAGGCCGGGCTACATTGATCGTACTCGCAAGCGTAATTTCGATTTTCACTAGCGCATCTGGCGGCAGCTGACCGAAGCATTTTGCTAAACAACTTGAAGCCGCTTCAGAAAATATGTTATTTTTCCTTGTTTTTTTACTATAACTGGACTGGAAAAGCTATGCAATTGATAGATGAATATGTTGTTCACTTATTTCAGCCATTTTCGTATCGAAAAACGGTGAAAAAACAACTTAAATTTGAGATCCGGCACGACCATTACCTTGATGACCAAAAAAAGCTTCCACCAGCCGCCACCAGATGCGCTAGTGAAAATCGAAATTACACTACGGAGTACGATCAATGTAGCCCGACCTTTAAACTTTTAGAAAACCAAAATCAAAATACAATCCGAAAGGTAAATTGTTCAGAAAATCAATAAAACAAAAGGATTTTCTCCATAATTCGAATCGTTATCATTATAAATATACCCTTGCATGCGCAACGACACAATCAATCAATCGGAGTTCTCGTATGTACGAAAGCTTTCTATCAGCCTTGTAACAGGTTTCCTGGGCGACTGTTCTAAAAATATTCCCCGAATTTCCTAAAGGCCGGGCTACATTGATCGTACTCCGTAGTGTAATTTCGATATTCACTAGCGCATCTGGCGGCGGCTGGTGGAAGCTTTTTTTGGTCTTCAAGGGAATAGTCATGCCGGATCTCAAATTTAAGTTGTTTTTTCACCGTTTTTTGATGCGAAAATGGCTGAAATACTTGCACAACATATTCATCTACCAATTACAAAGCTTTTTCAGTCCAGTTAAGGTAAAAAACATGGAAAAATAACATATTTTCTGAAGCGGCTCCAAATTGTTTGGAAAAATGCTTCGGTCAGCCGCCGCCAGATGCGCTAGTGAAAATCAAAATTACGCTTGCGAGTACGATCAATGTAGCCCGGCCTTAAGCCACTCAAAACTGTTCAAACCGGTCAAGCGCAATGAAATCTCATGATCGTTACCATCAGTAATGTTTTTATTTAGAAAATTTCTGCTGATCACAAGGTTTTTTTTAATTGTTGAGGTCCTTAAAAGGGTATCAGAACCATCGTTGCTGATTATTGCGGTGGTTGCATATAAAATGCTCGAAAAGATCATCCCCAATCTCAGTGTTGTTTGAATTTTTTGTGTGTCGCAACATGACACACCACTCTGAAGCTTACTAGTGGACTTTCGTTGCTTCATTATTCGGCGCGTGCTCAATCTGGGGCCAGCTTTCCAACATCGGAATTTACGTAAGCGTGAGGTCTGTTACTCGTACGTTTCCCTTTGATTCCCGTGTAAGCATGCCTAATGGAACAATCGGTGGTTTCAGCGGAGAAAGCAACTTAATCCATTTAATATTTACAGCTCATTAGAGGTATTCTGCTATACATTCAGATCATGTTACCTGTCCTCAAAAAGTTCTACGCACAGATCGCTGGGGGTGGTATAGGAAAGATGGGTGGAAACAATTATCGTTGTTTCATCGCTCCACCGAGGATTCCTGAATGTGTCTATTCGGATCTATTGCAGTTAGTTACAGTAACGTAATGGCATACTGTTGTTCAGCCTTCTAGAAAAGTATTATAAATAACTAATGCAAATGGTAAAGCCTATCTTTTTTTTCAATTGTTAATGCACACTTTACTGAACTACCATAAACACACACCATGGACTTTGTGCAAAGCTACTCAATATCGCTTAAGGCGTTTTTAGTAAGCTTAACACTGATAGCATGTTTTTTTCTCCTCATGACTTGTTACAATGCCATCGTTGTTGCTGCCATCTCCATGGATTATCGTTGTACATGTTATCATTGGAATTGCAGTTGTTCTATACCATAGCTCTAGCCCAGAGTGGTTCTTTATAGGCGATGGGACCAAAATAATGAAATACCGTACGTTGTTATGTACGGATCGAGCAAGTCTCAAATTTTATCATTTCCATTCCATCCGAAATGAGCATATAGCGTTTCATCCAAATTTTAATCAACTAAATTTACCAATTCACCCCACATATGCATTTCTCAAAACAGCCTGCGCAGCGAAATTCACGGGCTAACATTGATTCTGCCACACCTGTCAGTCTCCGACCAGCCTTGTAACAGGTTTTGCTGCGTGTATGTTCCAAAAATAAATTACGGAAATTCCCGTAGCCACTATGGGACCATTAAGATCCACCAACCGGTAACATCATTACCATTGATTAAACCTTTATATTTGGAATTTCCTGGAGATTTTTGGTGTTTGAGGTCATCAAAAGCGCATCGGAACTTTCATAGCTGATTGTTGCATTACAGCGGCTGCTTATAAAATGCTCGCAAGAATCATTCTTAATCACAGTGCCCGTTGAATGTTTCACAACACACAACATGGCCCAGCGCTCGGTGCCGCCTTTAGTCTCACAATCGATCCTGTTGCTGTTTGTTCCGTTGGCGTGTGCTCATTACTCTATTCCGGCGACAGAATTTACGTATGGTTCCTTCACGTCCGATCTTAAGATCTGCTATTCGAGCTCGATCAATTCACAAGCAATAAGTGTGAAGCCTGTTACGCGTACGTTCAGCTTTATACCTGATGTAAGAGTGCCAGGTGGAACGATTTACGTTTGGAACTCAACTGATTTCCTTCCTTCTTCACAGGTCTTTGATACGGTGCGATACATTCAGATCATGTCACCTGACCTCAATAAGTTCTACGCACAAATCGTGAACGGTGGTATCGGAACAGGCATTCTTTCGTCAACGGATATTGCCGTTTCATCGGTCCACGGAGGACTCCTGAATGTGGCCGTCCGGATCTTTTGCAGTTCTCCGCCGTAAGGTAATGACATACGAACCTTAACCGTTTATTGAAAACCCTTTTTTTTAATGATAAACCATCCAAGCGTATAAAAGCAATCAATGTGCAAAAATTCAAGTCCACTCGGGTGACAACCATGGCACGATCAAGTAATGCTTGTTCTACTTTCCTTCTTTTACACACGCTGTGCTACGTCGTTCCACTTGTTTGCGACTTCGATGGTTCCCGATCGACTGTCACAATTGGGGTAAAACACGCCAACTACACGCATTGCTACTCGACATCAGTAAAAGCGAATCTTTTCAGCCTGCTGCCAATCACAAGGGTAGTTACCTTCACACCGAAAGTAAGTTTCACAAACCTACAGTACTGTTTGCATTTTCTATGAAAGATTTTTGTTTTAATTTTTTGCCATTTCTCCCCCTGGAATCTTCACAGATGGCCGTCAGATATATCAAAGTTACTTCCCGAATGCATCAACTGCTTTCTGCCCGGATTATACAGGGTAGTCTCAGCATGACTTCGTTGCGACCGATCAGTATTGCGCTGACCGCCCACTACGGTGGCCGGCTAAATGCTGAAATACTGGCATACTGCGGAACATAAGTTGCGGTGTGCTCATGATAAAGAAACTATCATGAGCTAGTGATCAGCAATTGATTATCACAATCTTGATTTTAAAACTTAAACTATCACTACCGGTTTGTTTGGTTTGGTTTGTAATAATTTTTCGTTTTTCTTTTGCTTTTACATTCATTCGTCAATCAATTCGGCAATCTAAAATGCCGATACCAGAGTAACAAAATATGATCAAATCTACGAGAGTTTCTCACCGACGTTTATCAAATGCTACACTAAAACAGTATATTCCACCAGCAACACCAATATGCCAACAGATCGCAGTGTTTCTTACACTCCACCGGTAAGAAATGTATTCTATGCTCAGTGACGACACCTTCTAATTTCCGCTGCACAATCATTTTCAGCCCGGTCCGTTGAAGATTCAACACATAAAAGTAGTAAGTTTTGCGCAAAATTTAATCACATCCTCCTTAACAGATGGCGGTATAGGAACGGGTAATCCTACGATAACCACGGTTGTGGTTAACTCTGCGGAAGGTATACCATTCAAATCAACTGTTACATTTTTTTGCGCCCCATAAACAGCGCAGTTAGTAGAGCGCTCTGCCTGGCTTCTCTACGGAAGAGCAAAGCCGTTATGATCTTCACTTTCAAGGAGCGCTCCAAATTCAGGACGAACCGGTTCACCAGCCACTTAGTTTCTCGATTCCACCAAAACCACAAACTGGGACGCTTACCTTGAAAACTTACCACCACCCAAAAACATAACAACCTGCATTGACCTAATTTCCGATGCAGTGAAACAAGGAGAAAAAGACGGCATAATTATTTTGGAAACCAGCGCTTGACACGCACATACACACACATGGTCAAGTACACACGGAATGGTCAAGATCAAAGAGAAAGCAGAGCGCGAGCGTCTTGTGTTTTTGGTAGTGAATAAAAAAACAAGAAAAGAAGTACCCTTTTGGGTGTTATTCTGAAGTCTTCAATAAACTCTGTCCAACCTGCCAGTTGCCCGGTGATGCGCAAGGAACGATAGCAAGCAAATTGGTGTCGTTTAATTAGTCCAAATTGATCCCCAACGATGCGTCTCGTTCGAAAATATATTATTTCTTGTGCAAAAAAACCCAAAACAAAAGTGAAAACCACACACTTTTCAACTGATAGCGCCGTTCAGCGTCTGCGACCGCGATATAAAGCTGGTTCCCATCGTTTCGACACAGGTCAGTACGATCGTGAACGTGAAAATAAAATGTCCTGCCCAGCGTTACGGCTTACGTTACCGGGCAGTTGGCTGCTGGTTGGGCTGCTCATTGCGTACGGATCACTGCCCGGCCGGGCCCAACCGCCAGAGGCGCTCAACTATCCGAACGTTATCACGTTTGGTTCGTTCTCCGGCACCATCTGCTTCTCGAACTCCGTGCTCGTGAAAACGCTGACACCGCTCACCTCACGCACCTTTACTTTTACTCCGGCGGTAAGTGTGTACGACACCAATGCTGAGGCAGCAGGATAGTGATTGTGCCTTACTTTCTCTGCAGACCGCTCTGACGTACGTCATCTGCTACAACAATCTGCTATTGCATCCGTTTGATGCGCAACTCGTCGGCGGTGGTATAGGCGCTACGACCCAGACCGGCATTGTGCTTACCTCGGCGACCGGGAAGCTCGCTGCCAACTGTGACGCTTACTGTAAGTAGAGAGCTAAAAAAACGGGGCTCTCGGCACCATCGCTCCCTTGATTTAAGGGGAGCTTATTTTACGGAGGAAGTGCGACGACAAATTCAAATTAAGAGAGGATTGGTACATCATCACCATACTTTTACAAAAGCAACGGAGAGTATACGCTCGAGTAGTTTTAGCTGTAAAATAAAATGAAACTTTTTTATACCATGTCTTCGCTCCTTCATTGTAGAAAGTTTCCTTAACAGACATAACGTCAGAATGTGCTCATGTGATTTCAAGCTGACTGTCACCGTTTCGCTACACGTCAGTACGATCGCGATCGCACATATACAATCAGTGCTGCTAATGGTCACTGTCTATCCCATAAAAAAAATCTGACTGAAAAAAAAAACCCATATCAGCGTCATGTACTCAATTTTGATAATCAGAGGAGATACTCAAAACTATTGGTGTGATCAATGCATGCTTCGTGACATTTTGTGCGACCAACTCTTGGTCAGTCACTTTGTCGCGACATTTTGTGTCGGTGATCATCCCGATAGTCATGGAAGATGTGCGGTGCGTGCGAGTGGTTCCAAGAAACAAAATGAGCATGGTTTCTCGCTCTGTTTGACCCGACAGACCATCAAACCAGACAGAGCGAGAAAGTATGCTCATTTTGCTGCTGGGGACCACACGCCAAGAGTATTCGAAGAATGTCGTGATTATCACCTACACAAAATGTCGTGACCAAGTGAGTGATCAAGAGTTGGGTGCTAAACAAAATGTCATCAAGCATATGTTTGGTCCATCAATTGTATGAGTCTTACCTCCGATCATCTCAGTTGTGTATGTGAACTGATTAGAGCTTCGTTTCAATCATGAGTGTTGGTGACTGAAACAGAGGCATTTGGCAGCACTGTTCACAGCCAGAATTTTTTCTTATTTTGGCACAACAACCGTTGTCGGTAAAGACCTGTCTGTATCACTTGTGGGTTTGGTGTACTACCTGTACCACTGATTACACATAGCAGGATAGTGAGTCCTAAGCAGTGTTGCGAACGGCGATAGTCGTCGACATAAAATTTTACAAAATGATACTTTTTGAAGCATCGCATTCTAGATCCACGCATTCATTCGACAATCACGGAAAAAATATCATTTGACACGATGATATTTTTTTTGCTACAATCATTTGACTTTTTGATTTTGCCGTACCTCAAGTGAACTAGATCTTCATCGAAAATGGGTCCTTTTTTCGTGTTTTCGCGTGAATTTCTATACTCTTGTAAAAGAACACCATTTTCCTGGTTCATTGAGTGAAAATATCAAGTGGTTTAATGGCTTAGTATCGGTAAATGCACGATTAAGTAGTTCTGGATTCTCACTGAAAAATGTCAAATGACATTCATTCTACATTTTTTGCAATCATGTCGTCGCAAAAGCATTGATTGTTAAAGCACAAATGATTGTCGCTTTTGGAAAGTCGTGTCATGGTAACCATGAAGATCATGATAAAAAATGATTTTGACACCCGCTTACTGCGAATATCATAACAAAATGTCGACAATTAACAACACTGGTCCTAAGTATGGGGGCACAGTCCATTCGGGGTTTAAACCTATGACGGTCATGTTGTTAAGTCGTACGAGTTGACGATTGTAACACTGTACTTTCCCAAATAATAAGTTGCAAATGTTTTAAGTTACAAATCACTATAATAGGTTGTGATTTTTTGCAAGAAAATGTATTTTTTTATGTAAAAACTATCATTTATTCCTAAATCTCACTTCCTTATGAATTTTGCAGAGTTGGCCCCACTGGATTGCTCATTTTGATCTGATTGTTTACAAGCTAAGCCTCTTTAGGCTTCATTAACTACTCGATTGATCGTCTCATCTTCGCTCATCTCATATCATACATTGGTGTGCAATTTGTTAGTAGAATTGCTCGCTAAAAGAAGGGTTACACCATGCTTGAACCACCAGATTAGGAACGGTTTTACGGTTTCCTGTTGATCGATCGCTCTAGTTTTCGTACCCCCTGTTTTTTTGTTCACGAAAGCCCTGCTGCACAAATCATTTGCACACGAGTTCACAAAAAAGATGACAAAACCCGTTTGATGGTGCGTGCCCTAGTTTAAGTGGGACGGGGATGCTTATTTTTGCAAACCAAAGGGATCTCGCTAGGGTAAAATTTATTATTCGATGCATTTGTGCATTCGCTGATGCATCGGGGTGCAGCAACAGGTTTTACAAGAGACAGGATAGAGTGAATAGCTAGGGCACGTGCTACGATTGTAATGAATATATTGCATTATGAATGGTTAGTTTTGTGTGAATTACTAAGTTATGCATTTGATTTGACAGCGGAAATTATGTTACTTTGTTCATTAGGACGAATCATTTAATAGCTGTCTAAGCTATTCTAATATTAGGTGGGCTTTTTTTATTTACACATAGATAGCACTACTACAATTAAGTCCATATTTTTTATTGTGTATCAGCCTTATAACTATTTTTGTCAAAAGTTGACAGCAATCGGACTATTATTTCGTGAGTTATAGCATTTTGTACGAAGTAACTTTCGTGTTATGAAAAAATAATAGAAAAACAAAAATTGGCTTGATGAAGAGTTTCCGGAAAACTGTTTCATCAAAATCAACCTTAAAGTATTGATATGCTATATTAAAACGTTCTGTAAGGGGCGATGGAGGAAAACGTTGAATAGGGAATGTACCCAAAAGAGGTGAAACCGGGTACCGGGTCAAAAACATAAAAAAATCCACAGAATAATGAAAAACAACAGTTAAATAAAGTTGATCCAGAACACCTAAATGATATCAAAAGAATGTTTTTCACATGCTATTCACCACTGTTCAATACGACATATCTCTATGCAAAAGACTGCTGCGCGAGCTCACATTCTTTCAAAATCAAAAACGAGTTGTTGAGTCAAAAATCATTGAAAACAATGACCAAATTTAACGCATTGGGCTAAGAATTGCTTCCTCACCCACCGTATAATTAAGATCCGACTCCCAGGGACTATTTACTGTTCTCAGATATTAAAAGAATGCTCGTTGTCAAGGGATTTGAGGACTATTTTGAGGCAAATGACAAATCAAACTACAAAAGTGGCATCAAAAAGTTGAAACCCGCTTTAATTGGTGTATTTATTTCTCGAATTGATACATGCTGAATATGAAAAGATAATTTAACCAAACCGATGTGTGTTACTATCATAGGCGAAATAATAATCAGCCAACCTGTTATGCTAACATGTTACAGTATACCCCTTAACTCTTTTTATACAGGAAAACACATTGAAGATTGTATCAACACATGCAATTACATGAAATTCTTTCGATCTATTACCTAGCAAATTCATTGCAGTACAGGTTGATCCAGTAGGGCATACAATTTTAGCTGTTTAATTTTGTTTCAGCCATGCCTCCATAATGCATGCTTTGAAACACAATACAATAAATATTATTCCCATAAATTTTAATTATTTTTCTATCTCATCCAGACAAAATGAACATTCATCCGTTGATTACAACACTTTGGTTGTAAATCGATCCTTTGAAACAATCTCAACAAACTGTTCCAAACCAGACAGACCTGACTCTTTGTTTGGTAGGTTTTTAGCTCACCTTACCAATTTTCCCCACTCATCCCTACTCACCGGTAAGTCGAATACTGTGCTCTTTTCCCCCTATCTAGCGACAAAGTAGCATTAAGTGTGCACGAAATGTCGAGCTTATTTATTTATAACTCGACGACAGATAAGCGCCTGTTCAAACCGCGCCATCGATCCAAGACCACGAACCAGCAGCAGGGGTTTTATTCGGAAAATCAACGAAACCAAAAAAAACAACGGCAAAGGATGGGAAAAGAAATGGAAAAAATACATTCAATGCTTAAACAATCAGTATTTTTTTCCAACGGAAAGGAACGAAAACGGAAACACAATCGCAGCAGCGTGCGTGTTCCAAGCCGATACGTGCACGTTAAAAAAACCTTTCACCTTAAGAAAATGTATAGTCAACGCACGCAAAGACGCAAGAACCACCGAGCCAATGCAAGAAGAAAAAAAAACTCCTCAGCCTACCAGCACCACCACCACACGTAAGGGAACCTCTTCCAAGGGGTGGCTTTTCCACCGGTCTCGAGGGGTGGGGCCTGTGGCTCAGCAACCGTCCTATAGCACCGCAAGGACGATTGGTTTTCTTACTGCTCACCGTTCTTGCTGTTATTATCTCGTGGCTGTTTTTTTTTTTTGCTTTCTCTTTTCCACCGTACAATTTTGGACGATTTTCGGTGTGTCCCTGTGTGCCGTCCCTTTGCAGCCCAGGGGTGAATCAGTGGCATTCGTTCCCTTTGCACGAGGATAAACTTTTTTTTGCCTTTTGTATTGTGCCTTGTCCCATCCCCGTTTTTTTTCGTTCATTCTTTCTTTGAAAACCTTCAATTTGGTTCTATGCGAGGGGTGTGCGAGCAATCGGCAATGAGCACAGGCCATAGGGACGAAAAGGACGAAGCTAATCGCTCACGGGTGGTGGAAAGTGGTGAAAAAAACGTCGGTTTTGCCAGCTTCGGCTAGCAGGATACAGATGGCGGTAGCAAAATGATTAAAGGATTCTAAAATTAATTCAATCATGTTTATAAATTATATGAACAGACAATTTCAATGTTGATGTACAATTCTTTCGGTAAGTATTATTAAACTTCTCCCATATGCTAATCAATACGTCAATTAGTGACATTTGACCGCATTAAACATTAATTGCCCGTTGGCTTACAACTGTCCGGATCAGCGGTGTCGTAATTGGAATGTAATTAGGATTAACACCACCCACCACCGTACCGTGGTCGTTGGATCATGCTTCATTTCCGCCATCGCCTCATCGCCCTCGGGGTGATGGTGTTCTAGTTCGTTCTTTTTTTTTTTTTTTTTTTGCTTTTGCTTTCAAACTCACACCCCAAACGGTCCCGTTTTTTGGAGGGATTTTGCACTAATTGAAGTCAAAATGATGCGTTTAATGTCTGGTAAATGTTCTGTGCATTCACTACATTGCCTGTAGCATTTATTACGATCTGCTTTCTTTCAGGGGATTTTTTTTTACTTTGGCTCGCTTCGTGGACACGTTTCAATGGCTGACCTTTTGCTTAATTTTGCGGTACAAGCGATGCTAGTAGGAGGTGGTGAGGAGATGTAAATGAAACGCGCACATTAAAGGAAGCACCTTACGGCACAGGAAATGTAATTATTCGCTGACTTCTGGTTGACTCGCAGAGCGGCGGTTGGAGGGATCTGCAAACCTTCTAATACTGAAAGCATCTTCAAAAGCTAGATATTCCAAATGTTTCAACATTTTAAACACATTTCCAAAGAAAACATGCTGCCGAAGAAAACCACCAATCATTCCATTGTCACAATCGTCAACGTTAATTATATGCTTCCGTTCCACCAATTCTATGGCTCTGGCTCGCCCCGTAAATCCTGCGCCCAAAAGCAACCGTTTGATGGTGTCCCACCTAGCACTTCCGGGAGGTTTCCTCCAGATACCGGAAGCGGAAAAGCGAACCCTCCGGAACGGTGCTACCTGCCGAGTCGCTTTTGACGTGCAAAAATTACCACCCGTCATAATTAATGATATTTCCAGAGCATGTGTATGTATGTGTGTTGTTGTTGTTCTGTTCGTGGTCGGGTGCATTCAACGATCGCCCTGCACCGATGTAACGGAGGCACACTACAGCGTTTATAGGTTGTTGCTGTTTGTTTGCATTGTAATGCAAATTTTAACGCAAACCCCTGCGGCATCGGTCGGATGCCAGGCGCCTCACACGGTGTTTATTGATAGGCCCGGTTTTTGGCTTTCCTTGTGGAGTGTGCAATTTTTTGCACACTGACACGCCGGTGCGCAATCCCAACCTTCCCTCGGCGTCGTTACTGTCGCCTGGGTGGGATAGAGTTATTTATTTAACAATTACCAATTTCCCGTCCCATTTTAATTATGTTTTGCAGTGCTCAACATCGCTCGGTGAGGGAAACGGATCCGTGCATTGATTTTTATCTTGTGTCTAATTGATAATTATTGTTTGGAAACAATTTATACTAAGCTATAATTGCATACATACAACATATCTGCCATTTTATATATTTTTCTGCACAAACTCTTTTAAATCTTGAACTTATTCACCCTAAAAGACTTCTCCTTCTCTTTCTCAGCAATGAATCTGAATTGATAGTGCTATATCATAACTAAAGGAATACATTTGAAAGAAGATTTAAGGGAGGTTCTGGTGTCTTATTTCCCGATGAATTATTGCATCATTCGGTTGCCAAATCATCTGTTCCCATTAGAATTACAAAACGAAACATGCATCGATGCTGCTCATACCTTCCTTCGTTCAATTAGCCGCAGGGCAAGATTCTGCTTCGATTAGTGTCGTAACAGAGAAAGAAAGACAGAGAGAAAACAAAGTTTGTTGCGAATGCTTAAAGACAAAAATGAAACACCAAAAAAAGGATCAACTTCACCTGTACGGTGCCGCAAGCCAGACGATCTCATCCGAAACTACACCCGAAAACAGTGACCAAACTGCACATTTCATCCAACGCAATGAACAATATATCATCAGCCCAGCGAACCACAACCCAACTCCCGCGAGCGATACTCGGCTGCCTGCACTACATTTCATTGCACTCGACGACGGCTTTGCGCCGGCGACGGTGCAAGATTATGCTCAGTGAAAAGATGCCCCGACCGAGCGTCTTTCCCACTGCCTAAGCGCACTGCTATTAGGCTCCTTAGAAGGACGTTATCCACGCACACATGCAAACATGCTAACCCACTCGAAGGCATGCGTGTGCTCATCTGGATAATTTGATAAAAATTATACCCGTGCAGCTCTCGACAGGGCCCGGGTATTAATGTAATTGTAATTATTAGCTTCGGCCGTACGTACACGATCGCTTCTCGCCGTTGATCGTTTCTTGCGTCGTGAGTGCAAACGTGGCAGGGTCGAGAAGGAAGCGTTGGAGAAGCGGATGGGCGGAGGCGGCCGTTCCGAATTCAATTTATCGTTCAATTTCGTGTCCTTTTAGCCCCTAAATGGTGCTTGGCGATGGTTCTTATGGGAGGGCAATGTGTTTCTTAAATGTTGTTGTTCATTTGCCACCGGCTACCGGCTAGGATGGCTTGTTTGTGTGTGTGTTGTCCGGGAATCGTCCCAGCTGGACTGGAGTCCCCCAAGGACGTGTGAATAAGCTATTGATGAGATGTAGTTTTGTGGTTTTTTTTTTCTTTGGGGAAAATATTTATTGCTCATAAAGGTGGAAATAATGTCGTTCTGAATGTTCATACGAAGGCGATGGCTTTTTAAATGCTGAAAAATACAGCTTATTAGTGGAGAGAACTTTTATTATATGCTAATCATTTACATAAAAAGCAAACTTCAGTAAAGCAAATGTAAAAAGATGCAAATTATAATGGTTTAAGGTTAAGGTTTAAAGTAGTATGATGTCTGCATTTTAGCATTAAAAGGAGTGTTTTAATTTGATAAATAATCATTATATTGTAACAAGTTTACACATAGAGCAATTTCAGCTCTTCTTACAGTGCTAGCTTAAATATTAGAAAAAATATTGTTCAATTAACGCAAATAATAAAATAAACTAAAGCAAATATCAATTGTTTCGTCTAAAGCTTGCCATTAAACTAAAACAGAACCACACTTAACTATTTCGTAAGACTTTCATTGTTCCCTGAATAATAAAGAGCTGATCGCTCGATCATCATCATCAGTGGCTCAGAGGCAGCATTAGCTGCAATTGCCGTTGCATCGCTCACACGCTCGGTTGCATGCGATTCGCGAGCATTTTTCGTTGCCTCATTTCGACACGGAATCGACATTGATGGAACGTCATTTGCATAAATCACATAAAACGGGTTGAGCAAAAGAAATGGAAAAATACAACAACCAAAATGAAACATACACACACATACACGATCGAAATCCAGTTGCCATTAGAGTAAGGTATGATTGTTTTGTTCTTACTTCTGTTTTTCTTTCGCTTTTATGCATACCCCCCCAGCAGCGTGTTCCTTTCCCGCAACCTCATCTGCCACGAATGAAAGTTTTTGCTGTCATAATGCGACGCTTCGTTCCGCGATTTATCATCCGGGATCGGAATCTTTCACACGCTGTAAAATGAAATTATGTTCTGCGGGAAAAAGCGAACGCCACACCGTACGGCAGCGGCAGTGCACAATGCGCCACACCAAGATGTGTGTGTGTATGTGCCGTACGGTCGTTGCGCATTTGCATAAATTCTGATATATCCTACGAACAACCCGCCGCTGGTGCTTCTAGTCGGCCTGCCAGAGTGTTCCCTCTGCACATAAAAGGGTTATGGGTTTCTGTCCCTTTTTGGCCTGCTGTTCCGTTGTCTATTGCCAGTCCTTGCTTTTTTTTTACTCTTCCCGCTCGGCAACAACGGCGACACGAACTCATACGCTAACAATGCGAACAATCTCGGTGTTTCATAAGCACTCTTACCGCTTACCTTTTATTATTTCCCCCTCCCCGTGTCTGTCAGGCACACAGTGTCCTTTTGCCCTGCTTCCGGTTTGTTCTTGCGAGCGAGCGGATGTAAATAAATAATTATTTATGCAAAAAGCCGGCCGAGCAGCGGAGCGTTCCCGTTTCCCCGTCCGCGCGATCGCGATCGTAAGGCATCAATGCGGAAGCACGGCAGCTTGGCCCTTTGGGTTGCGGCGCGTGAGAATCCTAATTTACATTCAAATTTTTTCCTCCAATTTTCTACGCTCCAGCACGCCGGGCCGTTGGACTTATGCTGGCACAGCATAATCTCCATTCATTCCGCGGCACCTTCAGCACCGGCAGCCCTTCAAATCCTGTCCGCTTCTTCTTCTTCTTTTTTTCATTGTTGTTTTAGCTGGCTCAAGGCAGTACGCACGGTTGGTTGTCGGGCGCGAGGTAATGAGGATGGCGTTGCTTGCGCGTAGCCGACAGTGAAATTAACCCTTCCACTCACCGGTCGAACCGGGCCGAGGTGACTGACTATCCGCAGATCCTCAGAATCCGCAGTGCGCGCGAACGGTAGCACCATTCAGTCGGCGCAAGGCTTTGCTGGTTGGATGATGGTTTGAGATCAAGCCGCAGCCGCGGGATCGAGATTTCGTATCGGGAAACTTTTGCAGTGTGAGTGTGGGCTGCACAGTGACGCAAGAGATCGTTGGAGCATGGTTGGCGGCTTGCAAGGTGTTGTGTGATAGTGATGTAATAGAAGTGCGTTGGATTAGTGAAAGCAAAGAAAAATTGAATTGAAGAAAATATGATGGAAAGTACACAAATTGCAGCTACGTTCAACATTGGCAGTGAAATGTGATACCAGATATAAGATGGGATGGAAAAGATACTATGTTTAATGAATAACATATAAATTGCGTTACTTACAACATAATGGAAATCATGCAGATACTACACGAACTGTACCACACTGCCATGGCAGACGTCTGGCTATCAAAAACAAATCAGACCATCATGCAGTATTCAAGCCTGTTTTCTTCTACAAAAATTTAAAAAAAAATCGTTTTTTTTTTCTCAGAACTAGTGTTCAAAATACTATGTACTCCGTAATACAAACAATATTTAAAAAGCAAGTAGTGGTAGTACCCATAGTAGTGTTATTGAACTAAAATTCGTTCCAAAGAATGTTTAAGAAATAATGTTATTATTCATATTAGATTGAAATGTTATTTATTCTTCTACATAGGGTTTAAAAGCTAAAAGTTGTTGCCATTTTACATTGCATCTAAAAAACTTATTATTTTGTAAAGTCTACTACTTCTTCTAAAATCCTTTGATTTTTATAAAAAAAATTTAAGCGAATTTAATTCCATTCATATAATTGATCATCATTTTTTCACATACCTCCTATGAAATGTAACTGATTTACAAAAAAAATCTAATTTTAAAGTGTTTTTTATTGTAACACCTTTAGAGTTACCAGTAAAAAGGGCATTTTAAATAATGTCCCTGCAAGAAATTTACCAAACAAAGGCCAAAACTTACACATGAAGCTGAGAGAAAAATTGACTTTAAAATCAATCACCCGTTCTGGGTTGTCTACAGTCGTTGAACAGTACTTTATTTTGGAATTTCCATATGTCTGCTTTATTGACACTTAACATGTATTAAAACATATCGGTACCACTAGAAATTGTACATCTATTGGAAACATCTACCTTCTCAACATTTGTGCAAAGCGCTTAAAAATATTTTTGTTTAAAACAAACTATACAGAAAATAAGCATATTTTCAATCAATTAAATAATAAATAGATCATCATAAATTCTACACCATACGACATTCAATCAAAACAATTTAATTAAAATAACATATTCGGATTTGAAAACTGCAATTAAAATAAAAAAGAATCATTGATAAAGAACAGATAAGCAAGTATTTTAACAGTTCTTGGCCTCTCTTTTCTATGCAAGATCGAATGTATTCGCTACAAAAGAAGCTTCTGGTACCGACGGCATATTAAATAATGAACTCCAAGTGCAATGTTCAGCTCATGTAGTATCGCTCCTGTGAACAAAGTGTCAGTTAGTCACTACGACTAATCTCATTATAACTCATCTATTTTTCTTATTCACTTTTTTGAAAAGAAGCTGTTTCTTATCTGTTGTAGAAATGACAAGAAAGCCAAAGGATGGTAAAATAGATGAAGATTGATAAAGGAATTCTGAATGGTCGTCTTTCACTTCGAAACTATTAAACAACTTAATGTTTCGTTTTTTGACATCATTTAAAAAGTTGTTCATTAAATGTTCAATACTAAGAATTCCTAAGTAACAAATTATATGACAAACAAGTTATTTTGTAATACAACACACTCCAGAATGTATTGTGACACATCTTAAATTGAGTATGATAAAAGATACAAAGATACAAATTCTACGAGTTTTATGAACAGTTAAAACACCGCTACGAAGAATACAATTACGTTTACATCCTTATTTATGTTTGTTGCAAGTATTCGCAACAGGAAAATTCGTGAAGATGAAATCAAAAAGTACCCTTTCAAACTGTATTGCATCTTTCCACCGTCGAACAGCTCCTCCGTCATCTACACCAGTGATGAACTGAACTGATGAAAGCATCCGCTTTAATGTAAAATTAATTTCATCTCATTGGCTTCCCGAAACGTTTTGTTCCGCAGCGGTGCGTTGATTGAACTAGGTCAAGTTTACGCTTTAATTACCACACCCACCACTGCCGCCAAACAGCAAACTCGCCAGACGCTAATTAACATAAAACATTAGCTGGTATCGCGAAAGAATTGGTTTAAAATTAACAGTCGTTAAAAATTAACCAGAGTCGTTAAAAATTGCTAGAATTTGGCATCGCGAACGCATTGAGTTCATTTGTTAATTTTAAGGACTGGTCCTATGCTGTCGTTAAACAAACGACTGTCAAGAGCGTATGCGATACAAATTAACAGTCGTTTAATTATACTGCTCGAATTTTTTACCCGTGTTTGCCTATATGAGATATCGAGCAGTCGTTAACTGTTTTGACGGTCGTTTATTTTAACAGGAATGAACAACAAATGAACTCGGTTAAACCAAAATGAACTTTAAACGACTGCTAAAATGTGTTCATTTATTCGCGATGCCGGCTATTATTTGTCTGAAATGAACCAGCAGCAGCAGTGTCGGCGTCTGCGAAAATGGAAAAACTGGAGCAGAGAAACGTTACACCCAAAGCGCAGAGGAAAAGTCATTAACCGGGTGCGAATGTGATGGTGTGAGATGTGCGCTCGGGTCGAGGTCAGGATGCGTCTTCCTGGTTCGCCCGGTCGTCTAGGTGACCGTAGAAAGTGAAAATTATTTACCGAATCACCCGTTAATTATGTTGTTGTCTGTTTTTGGGTGGAAAATCGTGCCCGAAGACAAGTGGTCATGTTTCACCCTGGCCTCGGCGCAGTTCATTAGTGTGTATCGAGGATACTGCTGGGAGATGGGCTTGGTGAGGAGGTGTAACGACGCTTCCATTCCATGCTTCGGCCATTTCGTGCACGAAAGCCAATGCCACCGGATTTTCCGCCCGAGCACCCGAGTCGTTTCACCCTACGCTACGCACCCCTACACCGACACCGACAGGCAGTCACGCACACAGACATAAACATACACACACACACACACACAGCGACGCCATAGGGGATTTTCTTCTTCGCACATACAGACACATTTTTCCCTCGCACATTTTTTCCCCAACACCGTACAAACACAACCAAACGGTGGTTAAGAAATGTGCGCTACTTCGTCTCAGGAGGGGAAGTTTGCGTGCAAGTGTTGGTGTAAGCCCTGGCTGCCTATAAGAGGGTGGTTCACCAACACTCACGTAGTCGGTGAATCGAGCAAAAAAACCCCCGCATTTTCCTTTTGTGAGTTTTCTTACACTAAGACTTTGTACACTAACACCAACGCAGCTGCTGACTAGGCGAACGGAAAAATCGCGCGTGTGAGTGTGAACATTGAAGCCGTTCGTTGTGTTGGTGCACACTGTGATGGTGTTAGTGCCCGCACACAACCATCTTCACCCTGCGAAAGTATGTGCTCGTTATCTGGCGTGGAAATCTTATGGAAAACTGCTGCCCCGCCATCCTGGCAAACCCCGCCGGAAGCGTGCGTTGCATGGCGTGGCAAGAACTAACGAGCATACGGATTTCCATTGGACGCGTTGGGCGTCTCGAGGCGTGTTCCTTCCGTCCCGGTTCACGTGCTGCCGGTGGAACGGTGGTTGATGAAAGCCGGAAGGAGGGATGGTACGATGGTTTGGGAAAATTGCCATTTTCGGGATAACGAATGGATTCTATGGATTTTCTTGGATACGTACGGGCGCGATTGGAAACTTTTGTTCAACGTAAGACGCTTCTGCTGCTGCTGATGGTGAAAAGTGAAGCATGAGGCGGACGAAGGCGATGATTATTATCCTGGTAAGGACGCAGAGGGAGGGATTTACCTTCATAAAGTAACCATTGAATTGAAAGGAGCTCAAAAGCAGGATAAAATATTCCGGATTGTATATACCATAAAGTATTGGAAATGACTTAAGCGTATCAAAAACTGCACGAAAACTTTTTATGTTATTCAAAACTTATTTATTTAAAGCTAAGCAATAAAAAAAAATAAAAAAAAATTGCATCAGTTAATTCAACACCATTTCAAACGGACATTAATGTTTTCTATTGCTGTTCTTTATCATTTGAAGAATCTATTATACATCAGTTACTTAACATTTGTTTATACTTTCATTGACTTTAAGCAACAACCTTCACCATCCAATAAATCGAACCATTCATGTCTTGCCGTACATATCAGCAAAAATGATTAAACTTTGCACCTTGAAATGTATTTAATTTTCCTTCATTAATTCTAAATCGATAAAATCAAACTGGAAAACGTCTCCCATTAAAGTGCTCCAATCGGTATTGCATCCAGCTCGTTCATTAAACCCATCCGTTCGCCCAGTGTTCAATGTTCATCCATTCTACCGTTTTACTGTCCTTGAAAGCTGTCCCGCACTTTGCATCACAGGCTTGAGCAATCGAAGAAACTGGGAATGGTTTAAGTTTAAGGACGCAAGAAGCTACCCACCTCGGGCAGTAAAGTTCCACCCGACTCCCCGAGCTGTGAAAAAATGACGTAAAGTACAAATGAATGTTTCCCAAGAATGAGAGAAGCGTTAAAGAAAAGCAAGGAAAACACAGCTCGAAAGACGTAAAGTCAAAAGTGAAAGTGGAAAATGAGCCAACCGAACCATCGTCGACCGAGCCCGCAGCAAGCGAAAGTGATAGTGGCCTTCTCGGGGATCTTGCGTCCTAGGTCAAGAAATTAATTGCTTTTTGTCGAGAGCATCACCATCATCCTCATCATCATCTTCGTCTTCGTCGTCGTCATTATCATCGTTTGCGGTGGGGTCAGCAGCTTCCGAGCAGCTGTTAAAAAGACCGCTGACTCCGTCACTGACTGCCCGGAAGCTCTTTCGCATCCCGACTGCGAGTGGTTCAGTGGTGGACAAAGTACTTAAAAGAATTTCCTACTCTCTTTCTTAGTCCTTCCACGGTTGACTCCTTTCTTCGCGGCGGCGATTCGTTTGCTGCCACCCCCGACAAGCGTTAGGGCTGAGCAAAGTGAACTGGACAGTAGTAATAAAACGCTACCACCAGCAGAAGGTTAGTGTTGCATTAGAGACGAACGAAGAAATCAAAAGGAAAATGTAACAAGAAGGAAAACCAGTCACGGAAAAATCAAGAAAACGGACGACACTCCGGACGGACGGACGCAGCATGCAGAAAACTGCTTGGAAATTGTTTTAATTTGTTTGCTTTACATAAAAGTCAAGTGCTGCCCGTCGCCTCAGGAAGGCTTCAGTTGTCGCTTCCATTCCCGGCTGCCTACAGCCTTGCAGCCGGGAACTTTCTGCCCGGCGAGCTTGTGGAATGAAAATTGAAACTTCACCATGCCCGAACCGTTTACCGAAGCCCCGGCGACGCCCGTCTGACGACGCCCGGCCACTGGCTAATGGTGAAAAGTGAGCGAAAATTAAATTAGGGCATCCTTCTTCTCCGGGTGACAGCAGTATTCTTGCAGATGGGAAGTAGAAAGCGGGCGAAAGGGAAGGAAGCACAACCGACCGGGTGACGTTAACTAACTAGGTTAAATAAATAACTAACTGCCAGTGGTTTTTGGGGGTGCCCACGCACCCTGATCCGGTTTGGTCGGACCGGTCAAGCGCTCGTATTAGATCATGTCGTCTTTAACGCAATCATTTCACTGGCGGCCACAGGCTGGGAGACCGGGTGAGGATGTTAATGATGGAGTCTTTAGTGTTTGTCGTCACGACTGTTGTTAGGGAGCAAAAGCAAGTATGACAGTGATCTACGCACGCAACCTGAAGTAAGGTTGATACTGGTGTTACATTAACAGGCAAATAAATTTAACGTTACTATAGACTCGTTCAAATAATATTAAGTGAAACAAATTTATGTTTAACCCTGGAAAATTTTTAAAAGATTTATTGTTGTAATGGAAGTGATCCTTCGAACCCGATCACGTATGAGGGCATTGAAGTGTTATTTTAGTTACTTTTATTCCATCATAAGCGGGTGACAAAATTTTTAAGCACAAGTTCATTTTAATGATGTTATCTTCTTCTTCTTCTTCTTTGGCTCAATAACCGTTGTCGGTCAAGGCCTGCCTTTACCTCTTGTGGGTTTGGCTTTCAGTGACTAATTGATTTCCCCCCATAGCACGATAGTCAATCCTACGTATGGCGGCACGGTCAATTTGGGGCTTGAACCCATGACGGGCATGTTGTTAAGTCGTACGAGTTGACGACTGTACTACGAGACCGGCCTTGATGTTGTTGTTAATGATGTTATCTAATTACTAGAATTCAACAATATGAAGGATTCATTGTTCCAATGTAATTAAAATAGTTTAAGATTGACGAAATTGCATTTATTGTAGGAATGTGTATAGGCAATATTGTCAATAGAGTTGAGCTCTAACCAATAATCGACGATAAAATGGTTAAAACATGATAAAAGAAAAAAATACTATGGTCATAAACAAGAAAAAATGTAAAAGCGGCTGAACTATGCATTTAGATAACGCAAACAGAACTATTTCGGAACAAATCTGAGGATAAAAAGATTTAAAAAACGTGTTGTTAATATCCACCGCTGCCTAGACTCGTCAATATTTGCAACAGATTTGAAAAGTACCAGAAATAGTTCGAACAGTTTTGTTAAAGTAAAAACTAATATTGCACTTCAGTTTAATAAAGAAGGAAGCTGTAGCATAGAGGTTTTTTCAGTTTATTTTAGCAATGATTTAAAAGCTATAAAAGTAAAAGATATGTTAAACCAACTAATACATGCTAACTTATTGTCGTTCAATGTAAAAAAATGCAGGAATGCCTCACGATAGACGAAACTATTACCTCCCAGCAAATGTTCTTATTTTGCTACCCATTTCGGCAGATTAAATTCCTAACTAACGCTATCAGACCCTTTTGTAAATTAATAAACTAAAAAAAACTCAAAATCATCTCCAGCAAAACACAATAAATAAACTAAATTTGATTACATTTACTCGCTCCGTGTGCCCGGCTACCAAATTTATCACATTCGAACGAACCGATGAAGAGTCATTCAATCAGTTGATAAACCTAACAACTGCGCCTCTTTCGTTTCTTCCCTTCTTTCTGCAACATTCGGGTAGATTTTTTTTTTTTTGAATGTTTCCTTTCGCTCTGTTATTCCGAACAAGATCTCCGATGGCTGGGTAAGAAAATATGTACAGATAAATCCCATAAATACCAAACCGACTTCCGTGCCCCGTGCTCTGTTCCATCAGTTTTTTCGAATGCGTACTAACGAACCGGCTCCGGTTTTACCTCACTTTACCACCGCGGGGACATAACCGGAAGAGGACAACCAAACACACTCACACACAGCGACACTCACACACAGGGCACATGCGTCCCTGCGGAACGGAATGGGCCGAAGTGGCGGCGGCGGTCGACGAAAAAAAAACTGGGAAGAAACACCTGAAATCAGCTAAAACCGACGAATCACGTTCAAATTCCCGTTTCTTATAAATTATGATGACATCGTACAATTTTGCTGTTTTCAGTTCAGTTCACTTTTTTCGTCCTCCCGGCTCCGTCACACTTTTTTGCACACTTCCGACACCGGTCGGACACGTTCCTGCCGCACAAACTCGAACAGCAGCTCCAACTTTGGTGAAGATAGATGATTGGATGCTCTCCATTCCCCAGTGCGTTGCGATTGTACGCTGCCGACCAGCTTCAGGTGCAGCACGGACACCGAAGGCACACCGGCGCTACTACAGCCAGTGTGACAAATGAAGCAAAAGGCTTTGCCCGTGTCGCAGAATAGAGTGCCAGTGAGAGAGAGTGGGATAGATACATCCTTCATGCCCGAATCCGGCCTCCGGTAGGTTGGAAGAAATTGGATTGGATCGGATTGAATCTGGAGAGAATATTTCCTGTCAGCGACCGTGGCGAAAAGCGTTCCGGGGGCCTTTGGAGCGAAGGTTCCAATTTTTTATTATCACTTCTTTTGGTCTGTTTCTTCTTCTCACGTCTGCCCCGCACACGTCTAGGCTGTTTGGGTGTATCCTGGTGGGTGCGCGCGTCGTATCCTGATGTCATTACCGGTGCCACTGTAGCCGACATTCATGACTGAACATGGGAGACACTACGGGAGGAAGATGTCGAGGAAGAATGGATTCCGCGTTGTTTTTTTTGTTGCCCCTTGCCCACCAACCTGCCAACCACGCCAACAAACCCAATACTTAGCTCCCCTTTGGTCCGTGTCCATGTGCCAAAGTTTTGCACCTTCCAGAAGCCAAAACGGCCTTATTTAAATTGAAATCCAGCGAAAGAACCGGTACGAACTACGCCACGGTGGTTTGTGTGCCCGTAGTATGCAAAACTTGGGCACTCGAAACTCCACCAATTTTGTTGGGTTATGTATGCGGGAGGGCGAAAAGGCAGCGGTTTCGGGTTAGTCGAGCAAGAGGGTGTTAAAAAAGAAACATGGCAGCTCCAAGCCGGCGGGCTCAAATTCAACCACTCACGCTCGAAGGCCTTCCTCGCATTGCCTCGCAGAAAACATCGCTTGGGGGGGTGGAAGGGGAGGGCCACATCCATGGTGAAAAGTTCCACAAGCTCCACCTTCAACCCTCGCCTTGGGTGGACGAATAAGTTTTCCATCCATTGGAAAAAACCTTCCACGGGGCACGGGGGCGCACTCTCCGCGTATTCGAGGTTGGTGAATTATTGTTGATAATGATGGCGATATTGTACCGGAGTTTTGCCAGAGTTCCCGTTCCCTTTTGGGCAGCTCGGAATGGCAAGGGTCGGATAGAGGGGCAGCCAACAAACGAGGCCACACCGTCCGGAGCCTATCGAAGAGCCTGATCCTGGCGGTTTTTGGATTTTTACCGCCGTACACCGGTTGTGTTGTGCTGTAGCGAAATGTGTTTTTCAGACATTTTTATCCTTTTTTCTGTTTTTACTTTCCTTCCTTCAAAATCTTTTTTTCTCATAAATTTCTCTGCCGTAGTTTCTAGTGTAACAGTGCCTGGTTGATACAGTTGCTCCAAAACACGGAACAAGTAACCATTTTGCTCCTTTTTTGTGTGCGCTCTATTTTGCTACGAATGTTGAATTGATTACGCTGCGATGAGTTTATTTGGAATATTTTATAATGTTTTTGCTTTGCCTACCTTTTCGGAGGGGAGGTCATGCGGGTGGCATAAGTTGGTAGTTGATTATTTTTCAGAGCTTGGGGGGCAGAGTCGGGTCATTACGATACGTTTAAGGGAGTTGTTGTGGGAAAGTTGTTCAAGGAGCGAGTTGATTATTTTCACCTGCAAGTAAATAAATTTCTGATAAAGTAAGAGTTGAAGTACGCTTGCAATGATTGTTTCTCACTTTTATGGTATCATTTGTACACGCACTGTTGCTTTCAAAGTCACATTTTATCGTTATTCATCGTTATTTTTGTATTGGTTTTGTATTTATTTTGTTTAATTCCTTAACACGATATTAGGCCCGCTATTTATGATTAGTTTTTATTAGTTTTAGTTAAATCTCTGATTCTTTATATATGTGGAGACTATTTTATAACGGACCGTTCTTATTTTTTCACAAATAATTAGTGTACTATTTTGTTGTAAATGTAAGACCATTTAGGCTAAAAATTTGTTGATTGTCTACGTTCAAAAAGAGGGAGTATGATAGTTTTCTGAAAATTTGAGTGAGTATATACATATTCTTTTTAACGATACGTTCACCTGGGTCCTTCTTACGAGAAATAAAAAAAATGCTTTCTCAAGGTTTTTTGTATAATAATACTTGGATTGGACATCTATCCCTTCGTTTGTTTCACTATATACACCAATTTTCCATACAAAAAGCCATAAATTGACCATAATCTTTTTTTAACTTAAATAACCACAAAACTATGAACCAGAACACAATATGTAACGTTATTAGTGTTTCCATCATAATAGACTCACAATAGAAAAATAAATGAATAACTAACTTGACTGTGAAACACATTAAACTGTATTGTGTAAAAACCTCGTTAAGTTGCTTAGTTTTCAATTCAAACAGTATAACCTATAGAATTGTAAACATTTATTTGAGATCATTATTGCATTAATAGATCTAATATCAGTGTTAAACAGTGGCCAGTGTTAAATAGAAGGACTGAAAGTTCAACTTACCTGGATTGATGTCATGTTGCAGTAGTTTTAATCAAAATTACACGCACTTTGTTGTTCGATTCTAGCCTATCTATGTCATATTTCTGTGTCAGAATTGACTAGATACAAACTAAATAAAAAGTAAGAAATATCATTGCGCATTACATAGCACTGTTTTGAGTTTTATAGTTTTATAGTGATTCTTGAACGTTGTTTGTTTGTTATTCAAATAAACTCTTTCGCTCATATTTGTGTACATAAATAATTCTAAAAATTGCTTTAAAAATCAACGTTGACTGAAAACACACATAAAATTACTCGCATGCAAAGTCACATAAACATAACCATAGGACCGACAGATGTACCATAAAACCTGTGTCGTGAACGATCAAACAGCAGCAACAGATCCATTAAACGATACGTGTATGCAAACACCTTCCAGCACAGCGTCCAATAACCTTTGGAGCAAGTAGTTGAACACTTATACTGGAACATCAATGTGCTGCATCCCGTGATACGCGGGAACAAGTCCCGCGACAGTTGCCAGACCAACCTGAGCATGCGAAACGTAGGCTTTCTTGTGTTAGAGACTAAAAACAAACCAACGAAAAAGAGAAAAACAAAAAAACGCCCGACCCAAGGCATAATAAAATGCTGTTTGCGCTTTACCATAAAGTGTCTTGTTTAATGTAGGATGAAAGCAATCATTTTAGTGTTTTACGAGCTACCACCAAAACTGGCAGCACACCTCCGATGGGGTGGGCAGGCAAAAGGGGTGTTCTGCCGGTTTACTACGGGATCCAGCTCCAGCAAGTCTGCCGGTATGTGCAGTTAAGTGCGTCCGTCCTCATCGCATATTCATCACCAAACCCGCGCGATGGCGAGCAACACATTCCTGTGCTCAAAATTGTTCACGTTTGCAAACAAAAAAAAAACACAAGAAACACCCGACAGATCCCATAAAACTAGTGCATCTTAAGCGCAACGGTGGCCGAGCTGCATCAGCACACCAAAAATGCAGCCCGAAATGATCGACGGAAGCAGTCGGACGAGCCGAGGACAAAAAAACCCATCCTAATTCATCTCACTCACTGCATCGGACCGCGGTGCATCGGACAGCAAACTGCAGCATTTTATGCATTTTTACAGCCCCGTCATCCGAAAAATTGGGATGTTTATTTTAGGCCGCGTTTTCTCCAGTTCACGTCCAGCACACACTCTCTCTCTCTCTCACACACACAAGAGTCAGTTTCCCCGTTCGTTACCCCCACCGCACACTGACAGGTGACATACTTCTTGTCTTCATTAGTAAACATTTATCACCCGAGCAGTGGATGTAGCTTCCGGCTATGAGCTGTGCAGGCAGTCGTTCTTAGAGGCATCAAAAACATCAACTTTTGCACGAGCCTGGCCCTCCAAAACCTGGTTGCTACTTCCAACCTGCAAAAAACTAGATTGATGGAAAGCTCCCCAAATCCAACGCCCAGAAAACGTTGTCTACCAAATCCCCGCCGGGCGTACAATTATCGCTCCCATTCATCATACGCAAAGGGGCATCAGTTTGAGGATCGCCCTATTGCAGTTTTTTTTTCGCAGGGCCATATTTTACACTCACCTTGGGTTGAGCAATAACTCAGCCCGGGTTGTGAGCAAACCGTTCGGACAAGGTTATAATTTTTGCAATAATTAAAAGCAAACAGCTGAACCAAGCGAAGTGGAATATTTATTATTATTATTTTGTTTTTGTTTTTGCTATAGAATATATTGGATGGGAAAAGGTGTTCTAGTTTTTTTACTTCATTTTTTATTGAAAACCATTTTTGGAAATTTATTGATAAGTTCTTTCTTTAAATGGAACTATGCCTTCTTTTTAACACTTTTATCATTCCTTCCACACGACAAGCGGTTCCTTTTCACATCATTAAGGAAGTACACTTTCTGCATCTGGCTTCGACCCTGCTTCGCTCGTGAATCGCTCCAAGGCTTCTGCCCCAAAAACACTGTATTTTATGTTTGGTTCCTAACGGCTGCTGTTGTCTTTGCACCTCGAGCCTAATGTGCAGTTTGTCGTCGTGCTGCAATTTGGCTGTAATTTACATTAATATGTGTTGCACCAGTTTGAGGTTCTTTCCTTCGTTTGAATGCACTGACGCCTTGGGCATCATTTACACCGTTGACTTCCCAATGTGAGATTTCCGTTTGTTCCGTGTTGAAGCACAATGGGATACAGAAACAGGCGCTCACAAAAATAGCACCGGCTCACAACAACTCAAACAACACTTCTCCAACACACGATCGAACGTTATGCACGAAACAGGGCTCGATTGGTTATCAATTCTTTATGTTAATTTAATTACACTTGACATATTTCAATTTAAAAGCCCATTTATTTGGACAGCCCCTTGTCGCACCATACCGTGACAATGCTTTGGCGCGATCACGTGGGTCATCCCGATCGTTTAACCGGTTCGCGAGCCCATACCCGAAGGTGATGGAACGATCGAATTTATTCACCTACAGGTTCAACACCGTAAAGAGGGCAGCATTTTTATATGTTTTTTTTGCTCGTTGTAACCCACATATTCCCATGCCAACTCGCATGTTAGGCGCTACTGTTGCGGATGGTTGCTGATAATTAATTAACAAATTGCCAACAAGGCGCAACTGGGCAGGGAGAAAGTGATGTATGAAATTCAATTACCAGCCACCATGGAACGCCTTTTCTGCTCGCCTTGGCTGATGTGTCGAATATGTCTTTTCCCGTCTGCAGCCCCACACTTGCTGCTGGTGCATCTTCCTCGCGATACAACGGGAAAGCTTCCATTTCCAACACAAGACAACAAAAAATAGTTGAAGCTTGCCTCGCGCTTTTGCTCTGCACTGCAGGTGAGAAGTGTAAACATTTTTCTGTTTTAATTCGCTCGACAAAGCGGAAGGAATTTGTGTTCAGCTCGCTCGCAACACCGACTAACTTTTGGCTTTTGGACACCTCTTTTATGGGCGAGTGTTTGGTGCCGCTATGTGTAACAGCAGCAATAATTGTTGGCCAATGTTGTTCGCCGATTAGTTGTCACATAGTTTGTGTGCTTTAACGAATGGTTTAATTAATATTCCCGGCTTTTTGTGGTTTGTTATAGCGATGCATACACAAAGCTACTGAACAATGACAGCAACCAACTAGTATGTGAATACTGTGGAAACTACTGCATTAGAGCCTTGTTAGTCTTTAAACTCACGAAAATATTTAAATCCATTTCATCATCAATGATTTTTTTTTCTTTCAAAATTCCATTCGCTACGAACTAAATTGTTCCTTCTGCAAAGAGCAACTGCAGCACTTTTACTTCATTCGAACGAAACCAATCAGATTGAAACTCAAACTCTGCCTGCCACAAAAAAAGAAGGCAAATCCGCAACCATGAACCGAAACATTTTCCCAGGGCGAGTTTCACCGCGAACAAAAAAGGAGGCAACGCGGAAAAAAAAGTTCACCACCACCACCACGAACTACTAGCAAACGTGCGATTTTTCCGCCAATCTTTATCCTTTTCTTACCCACGGCTAGCAACCCCATGCCTGATTATTCCCTGCCTGCCTGTCTGCCCTTCGGTAAGGGACTTCCCTTGCGGATGTCTTGGACTAACTTGAACGCTCGAAGTTCGTTACGGTTTCGTGCTTGCGCGCTGGGGAGAAAATATGGCCACCTTCCTGCCTGCCTTTTTCCCGGTTGCCAAGGCAGTTTGGGGCTGGATTCTTTCCGCATGTTCTGCTCCTTCGCCTTCCCATTTTATGGCGAAAAAGCAATTTCATAATGTATGAAAAATAAATCCATTATTGCTATGCATGTATTTTATGTACCTTTTCCGGTACATATATACAAAACGCCACCCACCATTGCAACGCGAGTAAAAAAAACAGGCGAACCGTCGTAGAATCGATGTGGATCAGAAGAGAAGACGGGAGAGTATATTCCACGGATCGGTGCCCCCAGGGGGGGAGGGAGAGGAAACGGCGCCTCTTACCGAAAGCTGTACCAGAAACCCGGAACGGAACGAACGGCACATGCCACGGACAAAGAGACGTCCCGGTACACTGCCGGAGGCATGAACGCATCTGTCGAAGGCTTTTGTGTGTTAAGGATATGCGTGCTAGTGCTACTGCTGCTGCTGCGAGCGCTAGATTGCACCATTTTCCCCACATCCTGGAGCATGAAAGAAGATTGCTTTTTGTGCCTCATCCTCCCGCTCACCAGCTTGTGACTAAGTTGTGGGTTTTGGGCGGTTTGTACCACGCAACGAAAAAAAAGGAAACCGTACAGTTCGATGGTGATATCTCTCGGTGGTATCCCTGCCACCCAGGATAATAACAATGGTGCTTTCCTCTCCCTTTTTGCCACCCCTGCCCTAAAGCTCTCATATGGAAAAGATCATCACGGACGTGCACCACCACCGGGGCTGGGGATGAAAGATGGTTGATGCGATTCTTTTTTGGTCTGTTTTCCAAGCTTATCCGAAAGAAAATTGGCGAGCGTCCTCGTGTTTTGCAGGTGTCTGTGAGGGCTTTCATCACAACTTCCAAAAAAGCTTCCTGCAGGCAACAACCGGGTCGGAGCCGATGTTTCACATTGTTCGTGTCGAGGGGCTGAACACTGTCGTAGGAGACGTGTACTACCATATTCAAGAATATTGTGTTCTATATGAAGTCTTAAAGTCGCGTTTCGATTAACATTGAAGCGTATAGCATAGCTGTGTAGTCTTGTATGTTGATAAAACGAGAACTTCTTCATTTGAGAGTATAATCATGAAGAATTTCTCAAGCAAAACAATGAACGATACCTAGTTTGTTTATGAGTCCAACTAGTAAAGTATACATGCTTTTTGGACCTTAAATTCTATTGGCTACCTAAGGATCCTTTCAAGCGTATTCATGCGTCTAAATCTAATAGTTTGGTTACAATATGCCACGTTATTCATCAAGTTAACGTTCCAAGTACTCCTCTCTAGTATACCAACATGCTTTAATATCCTTTTTTTACCTCCAAACAATACATTTCAACCTTATTACCTTACCTCGCAACATCAGAAAAGCCTAAAGCTGTACAGACACACACACACACTCCCCACACGCTGTTCTTCGCCCCGCATATTAAGCGGCAACAGGAGCGCAACAACATTCGCGCAGAAGAAAGTAAGCAGAATTTATGTGCATATGAAATTTAATCATAAATTCTTGTTTGTTCCACTTCGGGCTTTCTTCCAAGCAGACAAGCGTCGCAACCGTCGGCCTGTCCCCGGTTCGTCCATTCTTGGCCGAGCCTAACCACATCTCCTCCCGAAGACAAATGGGGCCCGCAGTGCATCGCCAGTGGTCGTTGGTCCGATGGTTTCGGTGGTTCGCGTGGCATAAATCCACCGCATAAGAGATATTTATTATTTGCGAAATAATGTGTACTTACGTTTCTAAATATATCCTAGGCGATGGTGAAAAGCGGCCGTTAAAGCCTCGTCGCTATGGGATAAACCGCACACTCACACACACAGCTGTGGATACAAATACTTACAGACACAAAGCATAGGGATGGCTAGAGAGGATTGCTTTGTTTTATGTGCCGGCGCCTGGTTGCTACGGTTTGCCAATTGCCCAGGAACCAGGAGCACTTCACGAAACATTCACAGGAATTGGTTCCCAGTGGGTTGCTTGTGGGGTCACAATCCGCCAGTGAGTGAAGGGAAAAAAGCCGCCCAAAGTTGACCGAAACAAACCCCAAAAAAATCGCACAAAATAAGGACGCACCCAAGCACAGTTTTGTGGGAAGAAAAGCTTTTAAGATGATTTAGGAAAGTAATTTCTCTCTGCAATAAGGCATTACACCATCGGCCTTGGTCCCTTCGGTGCGGACAGCAGTGTGTCCCCGGTAACGAGCCTTCGAGGGACTTTTGTACGCGAGGGCAGGTTGCGAGTAAGTGGATAAACAGCCGCAGCCAGTGGCGTGGAAACGCTGGAAAAAACGCCAAATAAAATAAAGTTTCATCTTCGGTGCGACTCGATCGCGGGGATTTTATGTGTTTTTTGCCTTTTCTTTGGGAAGCAATGGCCGTTTTCCAACCCTCGAGGGAGATAGCTTATACAACCCACACACACACACACACACACACGAATGTGGCAAGAAATGTGTTCTTCATGGTTTGGCAATCTTGTTGCGCCGGCCAACGGCGGCTTCTGGGGGCTTCGAGAGTTTTCCTCGCCATTTTTCCCAACAGGGAGGAAAGTGGAGTGGAGGGCAAACGAGCAGTCGGTTTTCGGTTGCCTGTTTGTTTGTGCGTTGGTATTGCAATGAATTTTAAATTTATTCACCAGAATCCCATTAACGATGGCCCCCCGACAAACGACAACGGCGTCGGCAACTAGGACGAACTTGTGCCCGGGAAAATGATGATGATGAAGATGAAAATATGGCTGACATGGTGACGCATAATTTGCGGCTCTCGGTTTAGGCTCAACTCCTCCCCATCGCACGAACGAAGCCGGTTGTTTGTGTTTGTTTGTGATTTGAAAATAATAGTAGCCCGAGTCAGGAAAAACATGTTGCTCGATTCTGTTGGATATTTATTTTCATTCGCAAACTGCAAACAAACGATGTTGTAAGGTTGTTTGCACCGAAACCCCACAAGCTGTTGTGATGTTCGTTTCGGCAGCAAGCGAAAAAATACATCTTTCTTAAAGAAAAACAGGTGATACACTTTGAATAAACAGATCTTTTTCCTTTCCATAGAAAACCGTGCGTTGGCGATGCGTTTTGCTTCATTTGTAACACAAAACCTTCCACAGAATGCTTCACCAATGCAACAGCACCACAACCTCAACCTCTAACCATTGACGAAACCAATTCCAAATGATACGGTTTGCCTCCGTTGGCTCCCATTTATTGCTCTTCCCATGCCACTGACAGGGCTTTTAATAATAAATAAACAGGTTGATTATCGCGCACATTAAATTCTACTCAGAACGCACGGCTCACGGCCCGGCAGCCCACACGGTTCGAGCCACAGCTGATAAATTGTGCACACGAAATCCAATTACCGACCGATGATTAATAGGCATTTTGTTTTTGGTTCGTTTTTTCCCCCGATCGACCGGGCCAAATGGGAACGGTATTTAGGATTACCTCTTTGCCTGGTTTGCTCCATTTCCACACCCAGATACCCATCTCGAGGCTTCCCGTTCGATCGATTAAAGCGGCCGAGAGGCGATACAAGTGGCGAGATGGATCAACCGGGCCAACTGCTACCGGCCTGTGCTGCGTTTTACACACCACGTACACACAAAACCGCACAAACCACACGCAAACAAACAATTACCATCGAGTGCAACGTGCTCACGTGGAGGAAATTATCAAATTTTCGTTCTAATTTCCCTACCAACAGGCAATGGACAGGGCACAGGTTGTATGCTTACATGGAGTTGGCGATGCATTTGTGACAATGTGTTTTGTTGTAATGAAAGTAAGCTGATCAGGTTAATGAAAATAAAAGAGAACTAATGAAATATGCAGACAACTTTAGGGCATAGATAGTTAATCAATAAATAGATTATGTTTTGGACAGGCTAATGAACAGATAATTCGCTTCTAAGCTTTACTTACGTTGCCATTACGTCTCCGTAATCAATTAAGAGTTTATTAATTTCACTAACTTATACATTTATTTTAATTAAATGTCCATTGGATTCTTTAACAATCAAGTTTCATCGTTTTTGTACGATTTATTTCTTTTAGTTATTGCTCTGTTTTACTTTAAATTTCTTATCTTTTGTCGTTTCTTTAACCAATGTTTTAATTTTTTCAATGTTAATTGGTTAGTTTTCCCTTTTTGCTATATCTATTTTCAACTTTTCTATGTTTTCTATGTTTTCGGGGATCTTTACAAAAGTTTAAACTTTTCTTCAAACATTTCTTTAAATTTATCGTTGTTGTATATTCCTTGAACGTAAAACTTATGAACATATGTTAACAAAATATTGTGGTGATGTTTACTCCATTATCTTAATCAATGTAAACTCTCTTACCATCATAAATTCCATAAAATGTACTAATTTACATCCTCCCCCACCACAAGCCTTCCAATTCCTAATGAAAAACGATGCAAAACAAAACCTCTGCACCACAATTGATCCCGCTCAAATCGCATCCTTGGGGCAGGTCAGCACCAAATCCCGCTAACTGGAGCAAAAAACCCACCGCCATCGTAACAGGCCCTCCTCCAGACCAAACGGCCAAGGTCTTTTAATTATACAATCTTAAAAAAAGTTTTTCCCTCCAAACACACCCATCGCGATTGCTTGCCCGAACCAGCTGACGACCTTAATATTATGTCTGGCAGCGGGAAGAAGGCAAGCAAAAAAGGCACACTAAAACAAACTCATCTACTCTCCGAGGATGGCAATGGAGGCAGAGCGAAAGCAAGGTTGGCGACGGGGAGAGCCGGGCGTCTGGCGTGAAAATTATAAAGCAAAACAAAAAAGTATGTAAATGAGTCGACTTCCGCCTGGCTGTTTTTTTGTTCCTCCTCCGCAAATCACCATCGTTCCACAACGGCTCCAGACGACGGCTTCCCTTTTCCATTACCCGCTCATTCCTCCACACGCGGTCGCTTGACCCGGTCCACTGATTAGCGCTCAGCTGTTTTAATTTCCATTTAAAATTAACGTTACAAAATTTGGCCCGAAACACGAAGGATGCTGTGCGGTGGCAGCGGTTCTTATTAGTGCTGGTGGCAACCCCCCCTGGTACGGTTGATTTAATAACGTTTTTCCCGGGGTGTTTCCTTCTGCTATCGGCCCGCACAAACACCAGCAAAACCAGGGGCCCTTTTATGGGGATTTATAATACACGGCACACCACTACAGAGCCAACCTTGCAGAGTGTAAGGTTGTAGTGGATCTTAGTAGCAAGGAGGCACATCTTTACGGTGCGCAATAGAACGGTTTTCTTATTGCGTGCTTCTTGCGTGCTGGTGTGTTGGTAAAATCGACCAAAAACGGAAGCGCTTCCTCTTGCATACTGTCTATTGCTGCTGCGCAAAATAGTATGCGCACAGAGGATATACCACCACCACTACCACACGTACAGCACCAGAGGGAGGGGGGGGGGGGGTGAAGAAAATGGAAAATTTCTTCGTAAAAACCATCCACAGAAGTGCAAAAGCGGACGAACAGGGAGGAAAGGAAGCGCACGGCAAGCCCGGGATGGAATTAATTAAGTTGTACGGAGTTGTACGGAAATCGAGGCCAGCCATAGAGCATCGAAGGACGGTTTTTGCGCCATATAATGAACTTTTGGAGGCAGAGGTTGTGCGAGAAAAGAGAAAAGGGAAGCCTGTGCTGTGAGGAGCATTTGCTCGCCCATCGGAGGACGACTCATTCACAGCAAATGAGAGTGAAATTGTTTCTGCTCTACGCTTTTAATTCGTAGTATTTAAAAGAGAAAGTTTTCCGAGAAGAAGGAGACGCAGCAGCCGCGGCGGCGCTGGTTGGTGAAGCGAAGGCCGCGGGACGGGACAGACACTGTAAAATGAGCTCTCTTTCGAGGAGCTTGGGAACAAGGTCAATGTTAAAATTTAAATTAGCTTCCCCTTGCCCGCCGAGCCGAGCGCTTGGCGGTGAGAAAAGTTTCCACGGACAGGCACATCGGGTGTAGCCTTGGACGCTGAAAGTAGGTTAATAAGGTGTGAGATTAAGGAAAGTTTTACAAGGATAGGCGGAGAGCCGGAGCGGTCGGTTCGGGTTGAGGGACGCGTTTTGTTTCGGGTGGATTTTTAAATTGCTTCTTTCGTTTCATTAGCCCGTTTTAAAGTGGATGTACCGGCCAGATGTACTAGCTAGAGGATGCGGCTTTTTGATCAAACTCATGTATTGTAGTGACGCTTCGAAGCAAGAATAGATGCAATTACAGCTTAAAATTATGGTTTGTTTTGAGATATTGTACAAAACCCGTGCATCTTTACTATTTGGCACAATCATAACCACAGCCTTCAATGCAATAAACCACTCCTAGCCAATTCGCATTCTGCAATTCTTCCCCGAACCACAATCAAAACGGCACCTCTCGCATCAAAACATCTTCTGTTCGGTGCCTTTAAAGCCCGTCTTCAGGAACATCTTTCTAAAATATTCTTCCCCTTCTTCGTTACCGATCCTGCTCCCGATAAAATCCTGCAAGACATCTTTCATTCATCCCTTTTTTTCTTGCGCTTCCCAAGTGCCGCTTCTCGTTGAATGCCACTGCATGCTGCTAATTTGCATATTGATTATGCAAATCTTCGACCATACGACAGCATCCTTCATACCCGAACCATTCGTTGTTACCAAACACCTTTGCATCTTTTCTCACCGTGATTGTACATTCCGTTACGAAGCACAAAGAAAGGGTAAAAAAACGTCAGAAATCCATGGGAAAGTGTTGTGGAACGGGTTGTCAAAGGACCGACCAGGAAGCGAATCAAGTATGGCAAAGGAACTAAATTATGCTTCCGCGATCGGATCGGAAAATGCTGCATCTTCACAGGGCCCAGGGAGCTGCAAGTACCCTTTTACCCGGTTTTTGGTGCATTTGCATATGAAGATGAGATTATTTATTGGGATTGTGGCGCGCTGGGATCATCTCACCTTTGCTACACTATTCCGGCTCTTCCGGTACGTCGGTGTGGCCCAAAATCTCAAGGTAGAAGATGCGATTTGTCGTGATAAAAGGAATCGATTGTTATCTATCTTTGGCAGACGTTGTGAGAAGAGTTCCCCAAGCTATGTGTCTTGAGTTATGTTTTTATGATCATTTGAATATCAAACGATTTCATAGCGTAGCTACTTTAGTTATCTTTTCTTTGACGCTTTTCTCTAACACTATTCACAAAGGTTTACATTCTGAAATTTTCATCTATTTTCTATATCTTCAATGTAGTCCAGGCACGACACCATAAGACTTTGAATTATCAAACGGACTTCCGTCGGAAGGAAGGAAATCTATCCAATCAAACGCTTGCCGGAACCGTCAATCTCATCCGTGAATCGCAATCTTACCGGAGGTCTTATACCAAAGTCCAATTCCGCTTCCTGGTAGCTAACGCCAGCGTTTGATGATTGAGCATATTGTTCCTGAAAAATTCAGCAAACTTCATAAACTCTTCTACAAAATCGATAAAAACAGTTGACTTGACTTTCAAGCAAGGATTGAAAGCGACTACTTTAAGTTGACAAACGTTTCGCACTCCCAATGAACCCGACCTGATGGCGCTCAGCATGCTGTAACGGTTTAGCAAACCCGACCATATGTTCCTATCAACCGCACCGTCACGTCCTGTTCGATTCCGCTGCTTAAATCCGCCAAGAAGAGTGAGCAAAAAAAACGTAATATTAGTATGCAAATTACAAAACCGTTCCAGCTGGAAATGTGTTTTTTGTTGGCGCATTGGAACTAATCAAATTTTCCCATAGTTACTGGGTTGATCGGCTTCCGAAAGTAAACAGCAGCAAAAAAAAAAACACCATCAGCATCCTTAAGGATGTCCATCCACATCGTTAGCCTGCAAATCAAGCGAGAGAAAGAGAGAAAGAGGGACAGAGAGACACAATAATAACCTAACATTCTCACGTCATAAAAAGCACGTCTCGTAAATAAACAAAAAAAAGGGCGCCACCATCCGTTTTTTGCATACATCGGTTTTTAAATCATAAATAGATAAAAGCACACACACACACGCATATACATGGCACACAGAAATTATGCAAATTTCATCCGTGAAAAACAAACACAATCCCTTTTGAAGGTATGTGCTGCGCAAAGGTAGAGTCAATATTTTGCACCTTCGTTTCGCATGAGCTTGCCTGTGTTTTGCATTTTCCGCAATCCCAATACATGCGAATCTTCTTTCTTCTCTCCCCACCCAGCCCAATAATAATGACAATCGATCGCACACCACGATGCGGCACGGCCAAATGAGAAGGACCCTTTTTTTCGGCTGGCTCCTATTGCCAAACCAGTGCCCAAAAGGGTCTCGCGGTGGGTCATACTTATCGATGACTTTTCACTTTAGGCAATCGTTTAGGCGTAACAAATCGAGTGTTTTGCAATAATGCCATTCTGTGCGTTGCCTTTTTTTTGCTTATAGTGTTTTGCTCTTTGGCCGTGCACACGCTTTGCATTACAATGTGCATCAATAAATCGAACGACTTGATGCAGAGCAAAAAAAGAAGGATTGTTCACTTTTTTTTCGGTACACGTTCCCATGGTTTGCCCGGTACGGGGTTTGGTTTACCTGGTGCTGGTTCAGCAGGGCAAACAGGGATGCAAAAGAAATGAACCATTCGTAGGAAAGGTTTGGTATTGAACCTTCGATCAAATATTGCTGCTTATGAGAAGAAAGGCGCTCTAAAGAAGGGCGCAAAAGGTTAAGATATGCATAATGTTGCAATATGTTGGAATGTTTGCTGCAGAACGTCTGTTGATCAGAAAGATGATAGTCTTTCTGAAAGGGCAATGAGCTCATATAAACGTCAATATTATCAGGCACCAAGGTTCGTTCGGGGTAGAATAATTTATTGCAATACTGTAAGGATAATATTTGTTCTCGAAAATTGAATTTTACACGGCTTAATTCGGTGCTAGAACAACCATCTTACCTTTCATGATTTCTGCTCTTTGATGTTTGTTGCCTGGAAAACCCTTTCCTTTCCTTAGTATAAAGGAAAAGTCAACTCCACAGAAAATGCCATCAAGGACGACATTGTCGTTAAGTCATGTTAATATGTTTTTACATTATTTTTGGACAATGTTGAGGTTCTCCAAAATTTCATTTATTTTAACGAATTTTCTTAACCACATCTTTGACATAGCATTGCTTTGATTGATGATATTTTGGTATTGTTTTTCACTTTAAAGTCTTCCTTCAAATCCTTTTTACTATTCCTTATTTACAGCTCACTGTGTGTTGTGCGTTGTTGCTCAAATATAGTGAACTCAGTGTAAAACAGTCATTTGTATCAATTGAAAAATCCGCATTTGAAACGCTCCAAATGAGGTTTAATCTTTTCCCTGAAAGAAGTACCCACCAAAAACACATCCATTTCCTCCCAGCACGACTCAACCCGCACCAATCACACCTCATCCTATTGCAAGCGAAACAAAATGAGCATAAATATTCGCCGCCAACCGAAAGCGTAAATCATCCTTGCATGCCGTGTGCAACATGGCGCGAATCCCAAGGAGAGAAGGAAAAAAACAGAGCATTACTATCTCCCCGAAGGCTCGGCACTCGAAAACAATCGCCCGCACGGGGACGCCCGTTCCGCCAAGGAGCAAACCTCCCTGCTGCAATGAGTTTGGCAAGCATTTGACCATTTTCTGTCCCATCGCTCCCTTACTCACCTCACTTTGCGGGCAGATTTGTGAAAGAAAAATATGAAGATTTGTTTGCGTTTTCACAAGACGACAGCGCCGAATGGGAAGCGGCACCATACGGCGAATGGGAAAGCGACGACATCGTCGACGACGGTGCACCATTCAACCGTAGATGAAAGTCATTAATAACTGTCGAAAAAATGAAACGAAATGAATATACAAGATTATAAAGTTTTTCCACCGGCCCAACAGGGAGCGGGGTGGAACTGGATTATACCACACCAGATTAGTGCCGTTGGTTGGGTTGGGAAAGTGGGAGGGTTTTGCAAGCAGGAAAAATAGAAAAGCGCGTAGGACGACCACACACACACACATAACCCAACTCTCGGTACGCAACAAATATGCGCCCGATGTTCGATCCGGTCCTTCGGCACAGAAAAGCAAAATGGATTTTGTCTGTGCTGTGCCAAAATTCAAGGAAAACGTGCATCATATTTCCACATAAAAGCATGGCTTTCCATTCCAAAACTGACGCAGTGAGGGCTGCTGAGCGCGGCACGGCTTGATAAGGATGTGAATGCTCCGCGCTGGACAGGATCCTTGGTCTCCGTTCCGATATTTACGTCGTACATCATCATCGGAAGCACCGGAGCGTTCCCGAGCTTCTTCCAGCCGTCGTACAGCCATCAACAACGGAGCGCTGGCTGGAAAGCGGATGGGAAAGGAAAATGTTTGTTTTTCATCAGACATATTCTCATCATTCATTTTACGCTCCAGGCACAATCCGGGCGGGCGGGTTTGCGTCTACTACTTCCCTGCCCACTCCGGACAACGGCGATCTTTCTTTGATTTTTTTGCCGTGCATCTTGAAACCCTCTTCCCTCGTCTTGGATAAAGCATCTTTCGGTTGTGCACAATATTTCCCTGCCACTGCAGTGGCTTGAGCAGACTGTTGTGTCTGAACTACAGCAACAAAGAATGAAAGACCGATCGGCGAAAGAGCAAAGCTTGTGATGTGGAAAATGTCAGCAAACAAATTTTCGATATGATAAATGAATTTTAAATATCCCTTGCCTTCACGCGGGCGCATAAAGTTTGTTTCTCCGTCGTACGCGAGATAGTGTGAAGGTTAGACGATGGAGTGATGCTTTGCTGTGGAGGAGTGTGCGGAGTCTTGTATGTGTTTTGAAGAAGATGTACGATTTTTTTGCAGTCTTGGTTTTATTTTGTCAGCTAATGTAATTTAAAACAATAAGCAGGAACATTTCACATTGTTATAGCATTTAAGCATTTAAGGGTGCTATTCCAGCATGATTGTTGACCGGGTCATTTAACACTGACGTGCTCTATCGTGAGCAGGCCAACAAGATGAGAGAGAGAGAGAGAGAGAGAGAGAGAGAGAGAGAGAGATAGAAAGAAGCGGAGTCAGGTTCGTAATAGGCTCCGGAATGGGCTCTACATTTGGCTGCTGATGTCGTTGTACAAAGTATAGACTGTCCCAAGATATCAGAACTCTTCTAGCACCTCGAGATTGTCGCCATCAACTAATACACAGCTTCGCAGATGGTCTGAGTCTCCGTCAAGCAGGTACTTCGTCTTCGTAACATTGACTCTCAATCCATTTCTTGCTGCTTCGCGTATGAGTCGGGTGTACGCCTCACATACCTTCGCTGTTGTCCTGCCGATGCTGACGAAGTCATCCTCGAAGCCAATAAATTGGAGAGACCGGTAGAGGATCGTGCCACGGATGTCGTTATCTAGACCCGCGCTTTGAATGACAACATCCAGAGCGATGTTGAAGAGCAGACAGGAGAGTCTGTCATCTTGCCTAAGACCCCTGTGAGATTCGAACGATTCCGACGTCAAGTTCGATACACTTACCATGCACTGCACACCGTTAGTGTCGTAGGCCGCCTTCAAGTCGATGAACAGGTGGTGCGTAGCGATTGGGCGCTCTCGGCGCTTCTGGAGGATCTGCCGTAGAGTAAAAAAATAGTAGGTGGTGGAGTTGCCTCCAACAAGCCCAGCTTGGTAGCTGACGACGAAATTTGTGTTAAGGGGCGCAAGTCTGCAGAACAAAACAGAAATCAGAAGTTACAGAACCGGAGTCAGTTCCGTAATCTCCATGAGAATAGATCGTTTAAAAGTACATTAGGATTCTTTGCAGCTATCGATACAATCGTTGTTGCATACGTCTCAAACGACAATTCTCATGGAGATGCTGGCAATCGATGCTGATTCCGGAGCTGATTCCGATTCCATCCGATATTTAAAAAAATAACTTTAACAAGCTAGAGCAATTTCACAGCTTCGTCAATTAAAAGTGTTTTAAATTCCACAAATCCTGTTCAAGCTCCACATTAACACTGATCTGATAAATTTTCTAAAACTGAGTAAGGATAAAGGACACTCCAATCAGACGAAATCAACACACCTTACAGTGCCTGAGACAGCCACACAAACAAACAAAAAAACGCACACCAAAAATGCAAACAGACACCGCACGATAACGTCACCAAGCAAATGTCCCGTCCAGGCAAATAATACACGCGCCCAATTACCCGAGCAATTGCGAGAAGTGTGTACAAGCGCACCGGGTCCAGTCGCCGTTATCCTTTGCTGTATAATCAGCACGTTCCATCTTATCGGCCGTTCGGTTGGGCATCTCGGGCGAGCGTAATTACCAATTGCCACACATACACACACACACATACACATGGCTCCCGAGGTTGTCAACATGGCCCCGAGGTTGTACCACAAAACACGGCACACACACACACGAAAAAAAAAGGAAGGAGCACACACCATTAAGGGCGCAAAAAGGGTTTGTGGGGATTTCCGTCCGTTCTGCGCCACATGCGCCGTATCGTTAAATATTGACCCAATCAGTCACAGCAGCCCGAGCCGACTTGTGACTCGGAATGCGTTTTTGCCCCGCAAATCGAATCGGACAAGAGCGAGAGAGAGAGAAAAGGCGAGTGCTATCAATTACCTGGATGATGGGTCTACGTGCACTACGGCCACTGCCGCTGGGAGGGTTTTATTTGTCATAAGCGAGCTGAAATATTCATTAAATCAAATTGAAACTGAGTCGGAATCGATCGCGTTCCCTTTTGTTCCATCAGGGCAGCAGGGAGCAGGGTCGCTATAAAGCACTGCCAGACAGATGTGGCCGGCGACGGTGTGCTATTTATTTTCCGTGCCGCGGCGTCGGAGCCAAAAGCCACCCCCTCCGGTGAAACTACTTCCGGGGGAACGGTGGTGGCCTATCATAACGGGCAACCGCGAAAAAAAATATCACTCCACACTGTTTGGGGGGGCTGGTTTGGAGGGACTTGGGGCAGGAAAATCAATGATAGAACAAAAAAGAAGGGAAAATATCAACCGTCGGCAGAATCAGATTAAAACATCATATCACCACATGTTGACCCCAAGCTGCCCACTCATGGGGTGGACGAATGGCGCAAATAAAAAAACGATAGACAGACGGACGGACACATACACATTGATACCCTTTGCCAACCCACACACACCTGGACCTGGTATGATTGAAATTTCACGATCGATAAAATTTGATTGAACCGCGGCAGCACAGGACACGCAGGGAACGGCTTCACCCACTCCCGGCATCGCAACACGCTGGCCAGCCGAAAGGATTATTGGCGTGACAATTCGAGTGGCGGTGGTACGCGGTTTCATACACCCGGGCGGCATAAAAAAGTATAAAACACACAGCCCCGGTCGTTGAAATTCCCGAAAATATTTCAAATAAAAACCTTCCCCCGCTTTTCGATTAAGCCCTGCCCGGCTGCCTCCAATGCTGTGTGCGCTTTGGAGGAAAATAAAAATTCCAAACTCTCTCTCTCTCTATCTTTGTCGGGGTTTTTTGCAAATTCCATCCCCGCAAAAACAAGAAATTGGACTCAAAAAATATATCCAAAAAATCAACTACCGAATCGAACCCGACCTGCTGAAACAGCACCAACAAAAAAGGAAAGGATGGTAGTAGAAATCAAATCAGAAGTGATTCCCTCTTCAATTTACTCGCCGACAATGTTTTCTGATGTTTCCTTTTTTCTTCTGCTACTTCTACTTTTCGGCTTCCCCAGCACGATCAGGAAGGCATTTCGGGAAACTCCCGTAACGGGAAATAATATCCGCGCGAACGAATCTGCTCTCAATCCTCCGTTTCCCGCCAGGGGTTTTCACATTGTTATAACTCATCAATTTTTCATTCGATTGCCATCGTGGCAAACGCAAGATTGAACTTGAATCAATATTTGCTCGTGCGTGGGAGGTTTGACTTGGCAATAGAGGGTGTGAGAGTCTGGTTTGGCAATCCTATTACTTAAGTGGTGTGGAGTTTTTGGAACTCGCTGTGTGATGGGCTATTCATTCCACCGAATTATCCATGCGTGTTTACGAAGGATTATCGTAAAACTAGTTTGAAAGACTTAATGGAACTATTGGATCAAATTCAATGCAGGTACAGTGCTAATTCTAACATAAGAGGTTATGCTGCTGTGAAGTACATCGGTGGCATTGCTGATTAGTTTTTTGGAAAATAACCTACGATTGAAATCAACTGATAACCAAACAAAAATAGTTATATTTCGAACTTACAATCCTTCTCCAAGAATCAGATCTTGGGAAGCGATTGAAAGCAGTACAGTCTATACAATTGCAAAGACGTAATTTAATATTAATTTAAATCTTTTGAGATATTCGAGAGATTTTGTAATTCGCAAAAATAGTGCTAAATGAACTCTTGGATTGAATAAATAATATGAAATGGACTTTGGTTTGTGTTGATTCTTGCCAAATAATGCCTCATAATCGTTTAAAAACAAGTCCATCAAACTGCTAGATCCTTCACGACTAAACTGGATCTTTTCTCATCTGGATCATCCTTCCGTTGCAAAAGACTGACTTGAACTAATACGATTGTGTGGTACTTAAGTCCAGGAAAGCCGAAAGTCTAGGTTCTACCGTACGTAGATTCTCTTCTTCTTCTTTGGCTCAACAACCGTTGTCGGTCAAGGCCTGCCTGTACCACTTATGGGATTGGCTTTCAGTGACTAATTGATTTCCCCCCATAGAAGGATAGTCAGTCCTACGTATGGCGGCACGGTCTATTTGGGGATTGAACCCATGACGGGCATGTTTTGTTAAGTCGTACGAGTTGACGACTGTGCTACGAGACCGTACGTAGATAATTATGCAAAAAAAGAAGAACATCAAGGAAAAGAAACTCGTTTTGTGGTAAACACTCAGCGCGCTGAAATCACGAACAGGTTAACTTTTGTAAAGGAAACAAATCTTTCAGAAAATAAAAAATATATTATGGCAGGTGTTACGGGTGTAGCTTGAGTAGCAAAAAAAATACTTCAGAAGCACTTCGATCATCATTATTGTCTATTTTGCAAAAGAATCATAATTTACTTTGTTTTTTTCCGTTACTCGCTGAACTACTTGCGCTCACGCGATTGCGCTAATACCGTTTTCTCGATTATCCGTGATTTTTCCCGGATAATGGCGGCTACCGGACTTTCCGACCTGCACAACTAAGGTGTATGTATTGAGAAGATAAAGGTGTATCGTTTGCCAGATCTCCATGATTGAGAACTGTTATGTCAAAACGTATACAATTTCCCCTACTCCCTTCAGTCCTGAGCGATTTTTGTACTAGAGATCAGGATCAGGATCAGGATGGAGATCAGGCAAACGCTACAAGACTTCATCTTCTCAATACCTACACCTAGCCAGAGCCCCCAGTATTGCTACGTCATGTCGCGAATTGTCAATTTGTAATGAATGACTTCACCTTCTATTTACATACACCTTGCTACACAGCCTGCTTCTGGTCTGACAGTACAGTACCGAACGGCTTGTTGTTTACAACATCACTCGCTCTGGACATTCACGAACGGGTTCACTTTCACAAGACCAACTAAAACTCCACTAAATAAGAGGCTAATGCACTAAATAAGGTGTAAAAGCAAAGCCCAGATAATTTCTGGGTAGATTTTTTTTTGTTTACCAAATGGAAAAGCATTAAAGCTGCTCTTGAATAGGTGCCGAAGCAAGTGTTATTTCGTTGGGTAAATTTCCAGCCACCAGGGCAACCAGGTAAAGCAACCAGGGTATGGATAACCAACACAACTGGGTAAAGCTAAACGGGACAACATTTTCATTTAAAACAACAAACGAAGAGTAAGTTCAAATCCAGTTTAAGTTTGCCAGCCATCGAAAGCGTTTGCAGTACATCGTAAAACAAAGGTCCTTCCAAATTCTAACAGCACCAAGCGAGAATTCAGAATGGCTGTAAGTGTAACATAAACGAAAACACACTCCTACTTCTTCATATCAGCTCTCTATTTGCTACAGGAAAAACCGTGTAAACGCAACCAACGAACAAATCGAACAGCTTATTTCACTTATTGCGAGCAACAAACAGATTGTCGCCAGGCGGAGTCTAGGAACTGCCAAATACTGGAACGCCGTTGCCAATGAGCTCAACGCATTAGGTCCACCGATACACAATCGAAATGAATGGAAAGAGGTAATTGTTCCTTTTCAGCTATGTAGGTGTATTATTTTAGCATTCTTTTTGTACAATGTCATCTGCAGCTCTGGGACGACTACTGCGACACCCTGAAAGCCCAACTGGTCGACAACTATGTGAAGAACAAAGATACGGGAAAATATCCATGGGATTTGACCAACTTTACGCCATTGGAGAAGCGTGTCATCGACATGATGTGTCTTGTGAAATCTTTGCAGCCTATACCAAACACAAGGGCCTGGGGTCTGCCACATATGTCTCCTGTCAAGTTTGTAAGCAACGAGCCACAACCATCTCAGCCACCTGTACCGCCAGAACCTCAACCTCAGCCGGAAACGAAGACAACTGTAGGCTGTGTTAGAAATCGTCGTCTCAGATATCGAAGTTTAGCGGAGCTTCAGTTGCAGGAGTTAAGGAAATTAACAAAGGTGAATAGAAAACTGTGCCTTTTGAAGCAGAAAGAGTTGAAGGTGAAAAACAAACAGCTGCTTTTGATGAAACAACGACTCAAGATGGATATTGAAATTGTTCAAAAGCGTCTAGAATGGGACAGAGAAATGGCAGGAGTGTAACAAGTAACCAAAACTAAGTAAATGAAATATATCGGACGAAAGAAACAACGATGAACTGAATAAAGTTGAACTTTAAAGTCCTTTGCTTGAATAAACATGTAGGTTTACTTAGCTTGAAATTGAAATATCACAAAAATAACGTTTCCTGTAGTGTTCTTCGTTGTAGCAATGCGTGCTAGTCCCTATCATCCCACCCAGAATCGGCGCTAAACTCCCCAAACGGGCATTGATTGTCATTTATATTTATGTACCGTGCACTGTTTGCACACACCGGTAATGGACACCGGCGATTAAAAACAATCGAACAACAGTCATTAAACGGCAGCAAACCAAACAAACAATCAGTAACAGTACACAGGCCATCGCCGTCGTCGTCGTCTGCCGGCCGTCACCATCCTTCCCTTATCTCATATTACGGGCGTAAAATTTTCATGACGCTCCCTCTGCATAAAGCACCGATACTATAAAAACATACTCACACACACATACACACAGAAAAACATCGAAAAGTCAAAGAAAGTGCCACACGAGCAACGCATCCTTTGATGCTTCTTTTTTATGCTTGTGTGTGTCTTCTTTACATGCTCTTTCTCTTTTCGTCTGGCAGACAGCATATTTCCATATGAAAAACCCCATTCCGCACCGAATGCGTAAAATTGCTATCGATTTTCTACGATCTTGTGCCGTCCTGCCGGCCATGGACTCTGCTACAAGCCTCTTTTCAATATAAAAAAGGATATTTTCTGTACAAAAAGGGGGAATAACAAGACTCCAGGCCGGAAAATAGTAACGCAAATCTTTACCCCAACCACCCAAGTTCGCGGGAGTCTCGTTTACTTTTTCACCCCAAACAACCTTCGCTCCTCCATTCGGTGCAATTGCTTCAGTTTTTCACCGTAAAATAGGGAAGGTTTTGCTTTTAAAGAAGGTTCGTTGCTTGTCTTCTTCCGTTCGGTTCGTTTCTTCCGGCGTCTTAGGCCGCTTAGGCCGCACAGAAAGACTTTGCATGGCATTATCTGTCCTTTCACAACGTTTGAATGCGTTTTAACCCCCCCCCCACCTTTACCCCCCTCTTGCTCGCCATAAACACGCTAAGGAAAATAACCCCGTGGATGATCTTTACATCCGTACATTAAGCGCGCACAACATTCGTGTCCTTTGTGTCCTGTTTTCTGTACGTTTGCATTAACTTTTTTGCGAAGTTTTTTTTGTCCGTTTCCATACTTTATGCTTCTTCCTTTGTGTGTTTTCTTTTTCCTCTTTTGCGCTGCTCAGAACGCGGATAAGGGCGGGCTTGCAAGGTGGTGTGTCCTTCTTCCACCTCACGACGACACATTCGCCCTTCACATACGCAGCACGCGGTACGTATGTGTGTGAAGCGGTGGTTGGGTTTTTTTCGGGAAAATGTATACCTTTCCCACACACACACGCGCACACTACTTTAACTTCGTATACGCACACATGCATAGTCAAAAGGGAAAAAGAAAAAAAAATGCTCGCGAAAAAAAACCGTCATAAAACCCATCTCACCCCCAGCAACGCGGTGCGTGAAAGAGAAGGTAGAGAAAGAAAAAAAAAAGGTACATCCCTTTCCGTCGCAAGGAGGCGTTGGTTTGGGAAGGAGTGGGAAACAGAACATGCAAACGCAAAGGGGAACACCAACCACCATACACGATGTTTGCGATGAATATTGCAAACTCACTGAAGCATATGAAAAATTGGATGGAATTTTCATGCTTTCCCATTCGCACGCGTCGGACCGGGGGAGGGTGGTGCCGTTTAGGGGTGGGTAAAGTTTTGCAACTCACCGAAGAAAGTTTGCAGCGAGCAAGAAAAAGAGAAAGAAAGCAAATGCACACAGTCTCACACACACTCGCTCACACACGCATACTTATGCGCGTATGTTGGTGCTGCTCACGTCCCCTTTTTTCCATGGCAAGCTTGGGCGCATTTTCTTGAAACGAACCAAAATTGCAACCCTATATGAGGTCGGTGAGGGGGGAGGGGAAAGGGGGGGAAAGAGGAGACAGGGTAGGGAATTTGAAAGGAAAATTGTTTTCTCGCTGCGTTCGCTCGTTACAACGCCTTTTTTTCTTCCACTTTTTTTGCTAAAAATTTTCCCTTTACAACATTAGGTTTTGTGTCGCGAGAGATATTTCTTTTAAGCTGTTTCAGGGGGTGGGAAGGGTTTAACATGTACATGAGAGATAAATAATATCACACACTAACACACACAAATACACTGTTTGGAGTTCTTAGCGACGAATGGCGGCAACATTAGGATGCGTTTGTGGATGATGGATTCATGCAAAGAAGAGAAAAATGACACAAAAATGTTTCATTTTGCTGTTAATATGTATTCAAATGTATTACCAAAAGAGTGTAACATATATTAGTCATAACATGTCTTTAAATCTTCCGCTACCCTTCCAAAACTGACGAAGAACAACGTCCTCCTGTTGCGTCCGCCAGCCCGAATGCTACGAGCAATTTCACACTAATTAATGATTACAAATTTTGCGTGGTCTTTAGCAGTGCAAATTATGACACTCATTTCAATGGAGGGATTGTGGAACGGAAAGAAGCAGTCGTTCCAGTAGTTTGCCTCCCCGGGCTAGCACGATACTGGCGGAGATTGTCAACGTGCAACGTGTCTTTTTGATGAGCTGCAAATACTGAACAAAGCTGTGAATGTTCTGCCATGGTTCTCGGATGTGGTTTATGAATCAATTATGTATTTTTCTCACCCTGAGCTTGTGGCCTAGTGGAAGAGGGGGTTGTTTATTACGGTTCTGGTTGGGTGAATTAAACACGCTCTTGGGAGTGCTTTTCAGAATGTTTTGTCAGCTGACAGGTTGGATGAGAATTATCAATGCGTTTAATGCACACACTTGCATGTTGACTTACCGTACTAAATTCCCTTGAATTTTGCTTTATAATTGTTTACTCACTTACATCTAGCACAAACGAAATTAAAACAGGTGTGTAACTTACACTCTGGAATTTGCGCCATAAACGGTTGCAATTTACATTTGGAATAAAGGCAAAAATAAACGATCTTGTCCAGCTCACTTTTATGCATCATTTTATAGATTTTACCATATTCATTAACCTACCCAATAGCGGTTGCAGCCTTAACATGCATTGCACAAGCGGTGGCCACTCATTAATACCTTTTAACTATCGCACACATACACACACACTCATCGATCGCTTATCTTCCCGTCCGATTTATGATCTGACCCTTGCAGTCGATACCAGTACCATGCGACAACGTCGAGTAAAGGACAACGTCTGCAAAAGAGGCAGAGAGAAAGAGAGTGAGAAAGATCACTCCATTAAAACCAGATTAGCACGATTAAAACCAGCCCCGAAACGGTTGTGCGCGATTTGTGTGCAAGGTGCAGCCGGGGAGCGCGAAACGGTGTTTCATGATGCACTTTAAACCGCCACCACGGTGTAGTCATTTCCCCACGCACGGCACGCACACGCACACGCACACGGGACACGCCAGCCGTGGGATATGCGCTTTCAATTAGTGCGCTTATAAATGAAGACATAAAACGCGAAACAATACGATGACGATCGGTGTATTAATGCTTTTTTAACGATAGTGACTCGTCTGCGGGGTCGTGACGAGTCGTTCACTTCGGTGCAGCGTGCAGTGGCCGTGTGTGTTTTGGGACCGCTCCGACACCGAAAACCGGGAGTAATTTATTTTTATGCACCACCGGCAGTCAGTCCACAAAGTATGGTTTAATGCTAATGTGTGCCAACTTTTACGATGCTGTAGCCACATGGTAGGGTATGCGCGCGAGTGTCAAAAGAACACTTGTCGCCGTGTGGACCCAGTGATGAACGCTTCCGCCGAGCTTGCTGCAAAGCGTCCTGGTTTTTAAAGAAGAGCTATTAATGTATCTTTTCCAGTGCGGGATCCTTAATGTTTAGTAGTTTTGCATATTTTAAATAAAACTAAAACGAAGCATGAAGAACATCTCAATCATATTTGTCCAGTAAATGAAATGTTCAACCACTGTGCGGTCGAATTTCCACCAACTGCTAGCGACATCTATCGTTGGGTACTATATTCAGTGCAATATCCAAGACGCACACCGCAGGGCACTCAGCCCTGAGCTCACCGTTTTCCCCTCCGTAGCTACTCAAAGCAGGGCTGCTTCCGATTCTACCCTATTTCGAAAAATCATCCCTCACGCCGCCATTGAAAAGGGGAAACAGCGCTTTCCCCTTAATCACACTCACGCACACACGCACACACACACACAATCCTCTTACAGACTTCTTCTTTATTTATTTTTATTCGCTGCCGGGTTTACTTTTACACCAGAATTACGCTGCACACTTCACGTTTGCAAAAGTTTGCAAAGAAAACGTGAAAGGATTGTGGTTGCAACTGGCGTGCAAAACAACAACAAGGTCTGGTTTCTATTTTTAAAAATTAGGATTAAAAATTGTTCCAAACATGCTACACATAAGCGTAAATAAAATTTAAAAAAAGTTTAAATTATTGAAGTAATAATTCTATTTCAAATTTTTATTTCAATGGGCTCTCCAACTAGCTTGCATCACCATCACAGCATAGCTCAATAACATTAATTCATAAAGCATATCCTAATCCTTCATACTCGAAACTTATATAGAAAATTAAAACATTGATAATAAAATTGCGCTTAATGCACGGATGTAAATAATTGTAAAAAATGTGGTAGTTTTATTTTCACAGTAAAACACCGGTTGATTGGAAAACACAGCTACTTGTCAACAATAAATTTATTTTTCTATTGCATCACAGTGATTGCACCCTATTTTTGAAAAGCCTTATTATTGCTTTATAACCGTAAATTTCTGAAAAATACAATTTTGAATTTGCTATTTATTTTAATATTCCTCATAATAATATAATAGCTTTGAACGATGTTATTGAGCATTCTAGTCGAATTAATAAGCATTGATAAAAAGAAAATCATCCGAATGAATATATGGTTGTTGCTCTGTCATAAATAGGCACTGGGTTATTATACATATATTTTATTTCCAGAGATCAAAAAGGATATAAGAAAATTTGCATAACATGAACATTGTTTAAGTCAAATAAATTTGAATCATAAAATAGACCTATCCACAGATAAAAAAATATTTGCAAAAGCCACCTTTTTTCTCAAACTTGTGTCCCCATTTTTGGACTACATGCTCAAATAACAATCAAAAACATAACTCCTCGGCAAACATAACATAACATTCAATAATATAATTTATTTATAGCAATATCAACTCAAACATGTACAGATTTAAAAACATATCTTCTTACACCATACATGCTTTCACCATCCCAAAACATCTCCACAAACCACCAACTAAATCCACCTTCACCAGTGCCCACAACTAGTGAAACATTGTCTCATTCAATTTGCGCCAGCAGTGCTCAACGCGATCCATCGCCATCCGTCGCCCGGGTCAATTAATATCCAATCCACCTGTACACAAACTAGATTAATTCCTCTAATTACGATGATCAATCTGCCATTTCCCTGCGACACAACAAGAGAAAGAGAGCGACGAAACGTATTGCCAGTGCTTGTGCGAAGCCACAATTCAATTAGATCTGACCAACGTCCCGTCCCGATACACCGGCCGGGTCAAAGTGGACTGGAAGGAGTGGATCGTGGGGCATTAAAAAGGCATTACATAACGTGCAGCATGTCGTGCACGGCCGGGACCAACCAAGGACCAACAAAGGGCCGGGAAGCAAACAGGGAAACAAACAAAAAAAAATCTTAAAGGAAATTGTGCATCTGCATACGTGCAAGAGATGCAAGGGCGGCAAAAAACGGACCATGGGACCAAACATCCTGCTGCCCCAGATAGCGGCGCTCGCGGTTGCTGCTGCCCGTGTCTGGCGCAGAAGGGACGAACAATGGTGACCGGTGGCACGGTGCAAAAATCCTGAACGGCGTACAGCAGCGGCAACGGCCGTTCGGCAACGGAACCTTTAAATAACAATTGCATCTGCAGTTGAGCGATTTATTTATTGCATCCTTTTTATTGTGTGTGTGTGCGTAGGTTTGTGTATGTGTGTCGGTTTTAACTGCGAGGAAAAACAAGCCGGAGGGGAATAAATAAAATCCACACAGCAATGGAAACACACCGCCACTGCTAGTCGGCAGCGCTGCATTTGACCCTTTTTGCAGCAGCACCGGTTGAGGCCGGTCAGGGTTGGTCCGGCGCCCGGCAGTAGTAGTCCAGCTCGATGTAGTACGGCAGCACCCACGGCCCGGCCAGGCTGAACGTGATGCCCTGCTGGCCGATCGCACCGCGGGTGATGAGCGCGTTGAAGCCCTGGTACGCCACGTTCGACGCATCGAGACTGACAGCTGTTATCGGGCGCTGTCACGCACGCACGGATATGATTACTATTATTAATGGGCTGGGGGTTTTTGGGGGTCCACCGCCACTTACCGTGCTGCTGTAATCCACCTGTACGGGCGTCTTGGTACCGATGCCGACGACCTTCTTCGCGCAAAGCCGGTCGGACGGGGCGATGGTGCCGTAGAAATAGCTAAAGTCACCATTGCTAGCCACCTGCCGGCCGGTCAGCAGCAGCAGCAGCAGCAGCAGGCCGGTCAGCCCTAGGACGGCAGTGCGAAAGCTGCCAAGATGCATCCTTTTTTTCTTCTTCCTTATTTCCTCGTTGTTGCCTTAAAGGTTCGCTGTTTGTTCCCAAAGCGGCTGCGGGAGGTCAGTCTGTACGATCGTGAGTGATCGTGCGAAAATGGGGAACACGTTTTATACGCACATGCATGGTGTTGTATTTTTCTTTCTTTTCTCGAGCAGTTGGACCTGAAGCAGGCTGTTGAAACCATAAAAGGAATATTGCGTGTGTGTAGTTGAAGGAAGTGAAATCAAAAACAAACACACGAATGGCACGACACATTCCAAGCAGGATTAACGGATTGTTTTTGCTCAGTGAGATGCCCTCGCGTGTGACCTCATTGAAATGCTTTGGTAGAGAGTAAATTGAAGAGGGACTTTGATACATTACATATTAAAAACCTGAATTATTTCTATCACAATTCCGCTGAAAATAGAAATCACCCAAAAACCAGTTCAAGAAGTAGTTCGGCTACGCAAAATCATGTTAATGTTTTAACAATGTCACAGTGTGACCCACTGTGAGCTTTTATTCCCCATCCATACCCACAACGTTCGGTTGCCAACCGTCCCTAAACCGCACCAAATCTCACGCTGATCACAATTTTTAGTTAGGTGAGAAATTCTAACTGCGTTATCAAACAGTTGTCAGCACAACCTGTTTTTTGTGACCTTTTTCTTTGTCAAAATTTGTGATTACAAAAAAAAGGCAGCCCAAAAACCGGTTACTATTGCATTGTTCACAGAATGGTAGTGAAGAAAGAACAAATTCACACAGATTGTCCGTAGCAAAAGGACGATTGTTTCCGGGTCGCCTGTCGCCTGCCGATAGAGAGTGAAACACAATTTTATAACCGTTTCAGGAACAGAAACAAAAAAACAACAACATTTCAGACACAAACTCTTTCACACACTGGCCGGAAGTTGCTGCAGTGATATTCATCAGCATCCTTATTATCCTTCCGATGAACGCCAGGGTCTCTCTGCCACGTCGTCGTTTTTATCGTTCCGCGTGTCGTCGTCGCGCCAAACCGGTTTTGTACCGATGTGTGTGTGTGTGAGTGCGCCCGCCTTTGCAACAATAATAATTATAACAGTAGTAATTGTGTTTCGGTGAAACGAGTAATATGAAAAAAGGCGAGCGCGCGCGCGGACAACATTAAAACAACATGCCGGCCGAGGCCACATGGAACGAACCGGTGCGGAACGAATTGTCTTGACGGGGTGGCGTGTGTGATCCTTTTTTTTTTCTTATTCCAAGCAGGAACCTGGTCCAAGTCCAAGACCACACACACACACGGTAACACGGAAGCGGTCTCACGGCAGCATCTCTCATCTTCTTATGCAAATGATGTTGAGGTGTTTTTTTGCTTTCTTTCTTTTGTCGCGCTGAACCATGGTAAAGGGTTACACAATCGGTCTGCCCTTTGGATGTTCTAGCGGGTTACAAAAGGTGAGTGAAAGGTATACCTGCCTGTGAGCACGGGGCGAATTTCTTATTTGCTTTCTTCGCGCTAAATCGTGCTCGTCCTCACACAGGACGATAGGATTTTCGTTGCTGTGAGAAATAGGGGTCTGTTTTCCACTACTTAATGTCCAACATCTCATTCAACGAAAAAAAAAAAAACAAAACAGGAAGAAAGTGGCAATTGAGCAGTCTGGTGGGAATTGTTTCCTTCTTTGGATATCATTTTATTACAATATCAGTGCCCTTGTAAGGTTTGTAAGCAAGGCAAACATGATTTGGTTCCCATGCGTGAAGAACACATGTCACTCAAAAATATGAAAGAAAAAGTAAAACATTCTGTGCGAGGTAAATGAAAATATCCATGATTACCCCTCGGGACAACTTTCAACGTAACGCAATGCATTTCGTCTGTTATAACAGTGTAAATTTTCTAGTATCGAAGCAAACATTTAACAAGTATCTAAGAGTTCTAGTGTCTAAGCGAGGGCACTACTTTTACCCTAATTGTAGAAGTTTTGGTCAGCTAGATCATGCTTCATCAACCTGAACAGACAGTAAACCCAAGAAACAATGTCTGGGCTATACACCTGGTAGATATTATTGATGTAGGACTAGCTGGTTACATGCAAATAAGAGTTATTCGTATTCTCTTGCCATAATTTTGCATGGAACCCAATTACCTTTCTTTCAGTTCATTTGCATTCTTTTCAATAGTGGTAAATGACTTGCTGATATATCCCAGCTGCCTTTAGAATGTGTGTTTTTTAACGAGACCTTCCTCTAGCAACACCTCTACAGGGCGAAATGAAAAAAACTGCAACAAAATAAAATTTCATTTTTCTATGTTATTAAGTGAAAGCAAAAAGTGTTGGAAATATAATCAAATATCAGAATAAATTTATGTTTGTCCGAAACTTGGTCACCTTTAGCACGAATTATGGCCTTCAGATGGCAGATGAAACCATCGCAAGCTGCCCGAAAGTGGCTTCTACGGCCCGATTTTGGCTTAAATTGTTTGAAACTTTCGCTATTTTTTTGGAGCCATCCTCGCTATCCAAAAAAACAAAGCGCATAATAGACCAACAGATTCGTATCTGGTCGTATTGATGGTCCATGTGCGGTTGAAATGAATCGAGGGACCTCGTTTCGTTGCCATTCGTGGGGTGGCGCGTCGGTGCTGAGTTCAGTAGGATTTTCCAAGGTTTGCGGTCAAAATGTGTCCACGGCTTCAAAGCTTTCCATAAAATATTTTCGCGGTAGAGTGCGCTTTATTTTGAACCTACAAACGATTAATGCGAGAGGTAAGCGACTATCGGCGGTTATGGCGGCCCACACCATCACCCTGACCGGCTTTTAGGTTCTGGTGGCCAACCGAAGTTGCAATTTGTTTTCACTCTGCCAATTTAACAAAATCATGTTATTGTTCACAAACTACTGGGTAACTAATGATTTCTCATGGGAGAAAATCAAATTCGGCAGTTCATCACCACACTTCGCTTGGACGAAAGCAACTCTTTTGAATGCTAAAATGCTCTTGGGTGCTAGTAAACAACATACTGAGCTGTCACTAGTATAAATCGGACAACTTTCAGACGGGCAGTCTTGCAGTTGGTTGCAGTTTTTCATCTCAACCTGTAGTTGTCTTTCCTCTTATTTTCTTTACACCAGAACGTTTTTCACCTTCTTTACAAAAGCTACCACTGTTAAACCTTACCAACTACTTCCGACAAGTTGCTTCAGTTTGAGCTCTATAAAGCTACCATAAACTTCCAATAAAGTAATACAGGTGTGTTAGACTTACGGTAGACGTATTCTAGCTCTTTTTTAATAAAGACTTGCTCCAATGCTTATTAGCTTCATCATCAGTAGCACTTGTTGTCTCCATATCAGAGATCTACCATATTTTTAGTTCATAAAAAAAGAGTCTATACTTTGATGTTAGCTTTCAGGCCGAGAAGTTTTCTCCATAAGGTCAATAATAAAACAGATCTTCCCGCAAAAACACACTTTTCATGATAAAAAACACCATGTTAGGAGCATCTACAAACCAATTTTGTATCTACTGTATCGCCCTTTTTGTTATTTGTTATATGCGTTTAACACGGTGTTTAAAAGACACCTTACGAACTTCATCTAGCCAAAAGAAACAACCATTCGCATTTGTAACGTAACAATGAAGAGCTCGTTAAATGTGTGCATCATTACTAGTATGTTCGTTGAAACAATATAATAGTCGTAGTTAAGGAGCTAAAACCTGTTTAATTTTTCTACAGTGGCTAATAGTGACCAAGAATCTCTAATGACATCTAAACGTACTGGTATCCCTAAAATGTTCATTCTCGGTATTTTCATTTCATAAACTACCGAGAATTTCAACTAAAAACAAATCATGGAAAACATTTAAGATGATGATAACAATATTCTTAAATATCTGTTGCTGCATGCGAGAATATCTCCTTTTAGACTACTATTACTGCTACTACTATTACTAATAAATCTACTACTAATGCTAACTTCAACCAATAAGTTAAACCAAACGGAAATTTCCACATACCCTGTTTAATAAAAAATAAACTTTAGTAAAAAGATTTTTTTTCTAAAACAAATTTTCTAAAGAAACTTATAATAATTATGACATGATGGTAAAATTATCAAAGATTGCAGCTTTAAGTCATATTTTCTCTTTTGAAATAATCGTTTTATTTCTTGTTACTCATTATTTATAGCTAAAATTAAACGCTTCTTGATTGAAAAAAGTTCCTCTCTTCCTCCTTTTACCAGCAGATTGACCTGACACACGACACAATCTTCCATTTGTTTTCCTTCATTACTTGCACAAGTGAAAAAAGTTTTCGCTTCAAATGTCCGGTCGTCCTGCTTTGACCCCCTCCTACTCGAGCGAAAAAAAAACGAATGAATCTTTTAGAACAAATCCCCAATCCTACACACACTACTTCATACCACTCCATCCCCACAAGGCGGTGTTGGCGTCGGCGTGTTAGTATTTCTCCTCCCAGCCCCACCGATAAACGGAAGACAGCGCCGGCAGCTACAAGAAAAAAGGGACCCATGGTGTGAAGGAGGTATGAAACGGGAGACGGGATGTATAAAAAGACGAGAAGTGAAGAAGAACCCCCCCCCTTCCCCCCTTGTTCTGCTCCCCTTGGGCTAACAAACGTCCGCAATGGTCCACGCAAACCACGCGCAAGCGAGGAAAAATATCGATCGATCGACATCGTCCGAGCACCCGGGGCAACCACCCACGTCTCAGGCCCCTCCCTCAAATGAAGCTAACAAAAAAAACTCACACACACCACAGAAAAATGGAAAAATCTTTCCCTGCGCACATCGAACTAGCCGAACGAAGCAGCGGGCGAACCCGCGCGGAAAAGTATGGCCGGAAAAGTACGCCATACTTTTTTTTTTCCTCCCGTTGTGCGTTTTAGCGATTTTCCCAGTTTCGCCACCTTTCTTTCGCCGCGGCCATCATTCGTGGAAAACTCCTCCCTCACCAGCGCACATACAACTACACGCGCACAGCGGTACACACATTTAGAAAGAAGTGAGCCACACGCAGAGTGGGAAATCGTTTCGCTGGGGGTGTGGGAAAATTAAGTCAAAAAATGTAAAACGTAGTGTAAGAGAGGCGGGGGTTGGGTGGTTGAAACGACGGTAGTGTGGGAGACTGAGACGGTGGTCAAGAAGGTGGAAAAAAATAATGGAAAAATTCGAAACACGTTACCAATACATGTAACCGTCGGAACGAGGCACAGTTCGTTGGTGTTTTATTCGTTATTCACAAATTTTTAAAAGTTTTATCATCTTTCCTACTGTAAAATGTAACTGTTTATTGAAGTTTGACATTTTTATGTGCTTTGAATATCTGAACATACTAAACATTTACTCAATAATGGAAAACAATGGAAAAATAGGACAAAAATAAGCAAAAGCCTTTAAATATAAAAGTCATAAATACCAAAGCTATACAAACGCTACGCTAGCACAAAGTGTTGCCTAAAATTGTGACGCACTGTAGCTTGGAAAACCAAAAAAATCCTCCATTTCTACCCCACCCAAAACCATTCCCCATATTTCACCCATAGGACCTCGTTAGGCGTCCATTTCTAGCACCTTCCACTTTGATGGCTGTACAGCTCGCAGCAGTCCCGCGCTTCGACGCTATTGCCCCGCACACCACCACTGATTATGTCGTTTACTACCACCCTCTCTGCTCTTACCAAACACTCCTTCCCTTTTCACCTTCCTGATAATGCTGTACGTTCCTTCGGGGACAATTTCCATTCGAGCGAAATTACGATTGCAGTACGATATTTTTGCTTCCTTCTGTTGGTTTTGGTCCGAAACGGAATTGCAACGATGATGGCCATGATGACGACGATAAGGAGGATGATAAAAGTAATAGCAACAATAAAAAGTTTGTTAAGAAAACAAACTCACACACACAAGCCCTCCTTGTATCAAAGTGAACGAACTGAGCAGGCTAAGGGTAAGCGTTCGGGCTTATAGGAGAGACATCTTCCTGCCATGCCCAGAGTGTGTATACGCCCCGATTGCGCTCGAAAGGACATAAAACAATTTCGGCTACGGCTCAAATATTCATGGTTGGCGGTTGTTTTTCCTCCGAAAAATGTTTCATCTTGCCTTTTTTGTCTGTTTTTTCCCAATGCCACTACTAAAACGAATCATCACGTACTTTGAGAAGTATCGGACGACGGAAGGAACTTACTTTTCCATCAGAAATGTAATTTAGGCCCTCTGTCCCCGAACTCTGTCCCCTCCACGTCGTCTGTTCGCGAAATGTTAATTTTGTCCTGTCCATTTTGTGCCTGCCCTTCCCAGCTCCCATCCCATCCCCATCCCAAAGCGTCCTACTTGGATGGACTTTTGCACTAATTGGAAAATGATAGACAGGAACAGGAATCGCCAACCGCTCGTTCGAGTAGATACAGCGCCATTAATATTCTTTCAATTTGTTTCCTTTGCCGCGCCCCCGTGGACATCGCTGGCCACCCGAAAGTTCGCCAAGAAATAATTTAAATTTTTCACTACCCATGCAGGCTAGAATTTATTTATTTATTTCTCTATTATTATTCAAATAAGATTGCCAGCTTCCCGCGAAAAGGAAACCCATACAAAGTGGAATAGTACGATTTTTACGATTTGAAGTTTTTTTGTTTTTGCCCAGAATTGTTATTTTTTCATTTCACAAAACATGTGACCAATGCTTTATGTTCCCTCGGTGCGTCAAGGTCTCATTGTTATCAGTATCAGTCAGCAGAGAGAGTGAGAAAATAAAAGAGCAGAACCAGTGGCATACACGAACGGCAAATGCAAATGGGACCACCGTTTGACACCCCTAAAGTAATCCTTGACTTGAATTTATGTAAGATCGTTTTTTTTGGTTTTTGTTTTTGTCCATACATTTCACACAGACCATTTTCATCCCTTTTATCATCAGCGCGCTCACAGCACAGGGAATAGTTATCTCGTAGGGTTGTTTTCACCCAAAACCTAGACCATCACAACCTCCATCAATTACGTTTTTTTAACGGGAAAGGAAACAGATACTGGTTTTTGTATTGGGAGATGTGCGTCCGATTTTTTTTTTCTTCCTTACTACCTGTTTTATTTTAAACGATCTTTTTTGTAAATACATTTCATTATTCCCTGCTGTGAAGCAATTGTTGCTGGTTGGATGTTGTTTTTTTGCTCTCTAGCCCACTATTTCCACTCGTGAACTAGTTTATATAGAAATCTGTCAGGATTATCAGGCACAAAATGGTAAGCGTGGAATGATTTCATTAAGGACGGTTACGGTTCACCAGCAAACGTTTCAAATGGTACGATGAGGAGGAGTGTTTTTTTCTTCTAAAGTTCGTATAATTAATTAAAGCAACAAGATGAGCAAATGGCTGTAGAATGTTAAAAAGAGATTCTGCCAACAACAAAAAAACACAACCATTTTCCAAATAACAGAAGCCATATTTTGATCAACCTTTGTAATGTTTCAATCTTAGGTTTCCCTTGCAATCAACCAAAACCCTGTGACCATCGGACAGGAGAAGGAGAAGACACTTCATAAACAATTTTAATCCCATTAATAACTTCTTCCCTTTGCACGCCAATTTCAGGTGCACCAACCTTTTTGCCAGCATCACATTTAATACGCATCACTCACCAGCCGTTGTCAGGTGAGTAAATAAAAGCTTCCCCCAGTCCGTTGCCCAGACAGCCAGCATAAACTGTTGGCAAAAAATCATAGCGTTTGTAAATCATAAAAGAAAGAGAGAGAGAGAAAAAAAACCGTCACCCCTGGACGGCAAATCTCCGAGAGTTCCGATCAATCAATTCTCATTAGCACCACAGAGCAGCACTGTAAACTGATCGCCCGAGCTCTAAATATATTGATCCAGGCCAGGCCAGACCCTGATTCAGGGTTTGTGCTGCTCTGCTCAGCTAATAAAATCCCTGCTTAGGGGGACTGATCTTTGTTATGCTGATCGTGCTGATCGTGTGCCGATGAGAGTGGGCTTTTTTTCCTTTTACCGTGTGCATAAAACTCTCTCTATTGATGAAATCAATGCAGCTCGAGGGTGCGCGCCAGTCAAGAGGCTAATAAATAATGCAAAATAGGTATCGAAACTCTGGTAAGTGATCGACCGTGACGATCGGTTGTGGAAGGAAGGACCGAAAAAAACACGACCGCACCTCATTTGGGGTCGATTGCATGCCCGATCTGGTTTTGATGAAATGATGAACGCACGCACGGTTGAAGCTAATCCACCCGGTTCGCTCTAATCGTCACCCAAGCACACACACACACAGGATAACGTTTGAGGTGATGATATAATTTCGGCAACAAATTTGAGCAGGTCCAAAAGCCAAAAGCAACAGTTGGTAGCGGAGGCAACAAACTCTTCTGCATGCGTCCAAAGTGCATCTTTCAACGTGCAAAGGAGCTGCTGCCGCTTTGAGGTGCAATTTTCTTAATATGCACACCAGGAGCAAGGGAACAAGGAGACTGTGGCTGCGGGAAGCGGGTTTTGCATGGTCCGATCTCCAAGCGATGATAGGTTTGCTGATAGCTTTGGACAGCACCGTCGGTAACATGATAGCCCAGCAGGGTGAAACGTCAAGATCGGCTCGATCGCAGGAATGCCATCTGGTATGCACTGGAGCACGATGGAACGCTTTTAACGTCGCTTTATTTTATGATTTTCTTTGGTTTTGTTTTTCTAAGGCACAGAGCCTGATCTACCTTTGGAGCACAACAATAAATCATTTATTCAATAATATTACCGCAACATAAAGCAAGCAAAGGGAAACAGTGCAAGACAGTTTTCAAGCTTGTGATCAATATCAAGATGAATAAACTCTTTAACGATTTAAGTAATTGAAGAGCTGTGTGTTGTGTCCACAGTAACTGTAATCATTCGTCAATTAGTGTATGTTAGACTGACCAATAGTAAGTCCGTCAAGATCAAATCCTAATAATAGTCTCTGTATATTTCTTGTTTGATAACACAAATATAAATCTTTGATCTTCGAAGCTATGCATCTAAACAAAATCGAATTATAAGTTGGTTTGTCGGACTGATAGATCTTTGTTTCTTTTGACTTTATTCTTCAAAAAGACGTCTCGAGATATTTATACCACACAGTGGCATATCCTCGGTGGCGGTCCCGTAATACCGTCGACAACTCCTACGACTTATCAACATGAACATCATTGGTTCGAGCCTCTTATGGACCGTGTCCCTGTAGCAAAGGACTTGAATATCCGGCTGTGTTGTACTGGATGAATCTAGAATGCCTGGTTAAAGGCAAAAAGGCCCTGCATGTCTCCGTAGGAAGCTACGCCAAAGAGAAGACGATCTTTCAAGCTAAGTTGATGCTACATGTGCACACCTAAACAAAATCAAATTATAGCTGCTTGTTCATGCTTGTTCAAGCTGCCATGTTCATAGATCATTCCTTCTTTTGATTGTATTCTTCAAAAAGTCGTCTCGCGATATTTATCCGACACAGCGACACATCCTCTCTACGAAAAAAAAACAACCGAAAATGAAACCTTCATTTCCTTCTTCACTTTTCACAGTCCTGCTCGCGCAATGGTCGCACGAGCGGCATCGACACTAACGCGAAGCAAATTTAATTATATTCATATTTCATATCAACAGCAAATGTCAAACATCTTTCGAGCAGCGGCCAGCATTTTTATTACTTCGCCGCCCATCAGCACGCTGCCCTGTCGCTAGCGACACAAGCCGTCCTATCAATTTAAAGTGTGTGTGTCCTGTTTTTTTTTTTTTTTCTCTTCCCATTTGCCAGTTTTTCTCATTAGAATCATAGAGTTGTTATTACAATCGTACGGTTTATTTCATTTCACTCGTGTCGCTTTTTTTTTGCGCGCGCGCACATAATTCTATCACACACAGAGACCCCGGCCAGCCCTTTTCCTCCGTGTGACATCGTGTGTGTTCCTATTTTTTGCTTTCTCTCCCCCCGAAAACACACCAACTATAACGCAACCATCCCGATAATGATGGCGCAAACGGCACGAAACGGAGAGTTAAACGGATCTAGCACCGACATATATAAAAAAAGCTACACTTTTCACTCCGTGTCTAACTTTGATGGCGTTCCGGTGTTCAGTGGAACGCGAATTGGCGCAAACGGCAGAATATGCCGCCATCCCTCTGGGTGACCCCGGGCGGAAGTCAACTAGTTTTCGGTGCAACGAGAGCACTCGCTGGCAAAGCGAATAACACCAAGTGAAGAAAAAAAATCCTGGTTAATTGTAATAAATTTTAATGAAAAGGAGACGGATTTTTTTTGCATGCTAGTTTAGTTTTATACTTCTGTTTCCATTTTTTGTAGCTTCTTTTTGCCGGGTCCTGCACAGTTGCTCCGGCGCTGGGTGGTATTTAAACAATTTTAACGAAAGCTTCACTTTGAATTTTATCAATTTTAACCATCAACGAATGAACAACCCATGTCAATGTAAAAATGGGAATGCTTTTTTTTTCTTCTTCTCAATGGTTTATAGTTCAACCCTCTGGTGGCATTTGGGTTTGTCCGTTTTTTTAAGTGAACAAGGATACTTTTTTGTTGCTTCCTCTTTCAACAATAGGATCACGTGACTCTGTACGATAAATTGGAACAGAATCCAACTGTAACGCGCGGTGTGTGTCGGGCTTTTTTTTGGTGTGCATCAAACTTTTTAGTCGCTTTTCTTTGCATGCTGTTTCGCTTTCAGTTAGTATGATGTTCGTTTGGAGATGTCAAAAAATGTCAGAATCAATCTGATTACAGGCTGACATCTTCATCGGGCTGGTACGAGCATTTGTATTTCCCCTTTATAATTTCTTTTTTTTTTACTACTGAATTACTTCTGAAAGGTGCAAAAGTTGCACACATCAATTCTACATAATTTAAAACGCTTGTATCACTTTAACTACACTTTTTAAAAAGACAAAATCATCAAAGGAAAATTTCCTCCAACATCAGCAACTTTGATCCACAACCACTCACACTAATTACTACCACCACTTTCACTAACTACGAGTTCGTGTTCTAGGCAACAATTTCTCACCGAGTGACCGAAAAAAAACAAACCATAAACTACTGAGAATATTCATTAGCGAAATGAAACTGCCGAGCCAGCAAAACCGGTACACGCTTGAATGAATTTTAAAGTTTACACCATCAAAAACTACTCCCAACTGTAGCGCTCCGCTTTTTCGCCGTCAAGCGTCGAGCTCGAGTTGAAACACTGCCACCAAAAACTGGCTCACTTTAATGAATGGGTTAATCCTTGCCAGCACTGAACCGCGGTGGGCTGGGAAGGATCTTTTATTTGCCCTGCTCTCGGACCGTAACGCGCTGGGAAAAGGGTGTTGACAGTGAAATATCTTTGAAATAAGATTTTCCTCCAGCGAAGAAGCATCAGCCGGTGGTGGCATCAAGCATTGCTCGCTTCTTCTTCCTTTTTTGTATAATTAATGCAAGAAACCGGGAAGAGTTGGGAGATTTATTCCTCGATATCGATTTTTCATTTCATGACCGGCCAAGATGAGTGGTAAATTTGGTAAGAAAAGGGTTGGTGGATGTAATTAAAACTTTAAGCAGAGTTTCCCGGGATGAGTAGAGCATCGAAAGGGCTGCTTGGAAGTGAAGTTTAAAATCCCAATGGTGTCCTTTTTTAACGCAATAACGTGTCACAATAACGGCCGTTTAGCGAACTAAAAAATTAAGTTTTATGAACGCACCCTAGTACTATAGAAAGCATTTCTTTTCCTGCAGCGTTCGTCATTACACCGAATGAAATTCAACGAAAGATTTTGCTTTTCATGCAATGAAATGTGAGCTTTGGCTTACAACGTTCTACAAGACATCCAATCCCATGTCACGCACAAATACTTACCACAGTCAGCCGCACGCATAGTCAGCTCCTTTACGCACATGAAAGTAGTAAAATAATACACCAAAATCGCACGAAACACCAAGAACCTTGCTATCCATGCAGCGGCATTTCACCTGTCACCGGAACAGACATACACACACCCAATCTTTGGTACAAAATCGAAGTGAAAGGATTGCACTCCATAGGGGGGGAGGGTCTTCAGATCGAATTTCAGACCATGAACCGGTAAGTGCGCTCCGGTTCTTGGTGAAAGTAGCGAAAGTCTAATTAAAATTGGGTGCTGCATGGCTCGCGCAAGGTGTGGGCCAGAACGAAATTACCGCACCTTCAGCAGGTTCAGGTAAGATAATACCTGCTGGAGAGTTGAGTTGGACACTGGGAACGCGAAGGAACCACGCCATGGCGTGGAAGGAAATCGGTGCACACACAGAACTCACAGGCCTGTCTTGACGTGACAGATGAGAAATGAGGACGTATTTTTTCTTTCTCCAAAAAAAACAGGGAGATTCACATTAACCAGTAACCCCTTGAATGAAAGGATACGGCCAAAGGGTTGTATTCTTCCCAGTTGTTTGTAGCTACCCTTTTCTGTAACAGCGAAAGGATTGCAGAGGTTCAAAACTTTCGCAGAAGGACGCAAAAAAAATCACCGGACTTTCGGCTAGATTACGGAGCACCATTTCAATCCGTTTTTTTATGAATGTCTACTTTCCATTCCCCATTTATCATTTTCCGGGTGAAAATGGAAAACAAAAGCCGTCACCGTTGAGGCCTGGTAGAGTGAAAGCATTGGGCGCGGACGACGATTCTTTTAGCTTATTCTTTTTTCCTCGCTTTCTCTCTTCGAGTAAATAGAATAACTTATGCAAACTCATCGTGAAATGCTCACCCACTGTCTTCAACAAAAAAAAAATAAAAAGAAACGCGATTCACAGTGATGGAAAACGACACAACTTTGGTATCGATTTTTTTGGCAATGGTGCATAATGCTTTTTTTCTAACCCTACTTCCGAGCACCATTTCCTTTTAACCCTTTTAACCGGGGATTCCATTCGACGTGCCATTCGTCGCCCTTCGTGCGCGTAAAAATGGGCTCATTGCCGATAAGAGTGGCTGGATTTTTACTAATCTTGAACTTTTTTTTCGCGTTGGTTCACTTCCTTTTTGGTACTTTTTTTCTCTCTCTCCACAAAGAATTCAAATTAAGTGGACAAGTTTTAAGGAATCTTTCGCCGGCGCGTGGGAAGGGGGGAGGACAAAACATGCCGGAAGATGTGATTAAACCCCTGTGAGTGATTGATGTTTGAGCATTTGCCGCAGTTTCAAGAAGTGTAGCAGCACACAAACAACCGGCACAAACAAACACACGCTGACCGAACTGGAAATTGGATACTTTGGCAGGACGTTTGGTACCAATCTGCAACGCTCGACATGAATGCAAAATGAAACAGTTTGTAATGCTGAAAAATGGGGTAAAAAATGTGTAACATTGTTCTCTATTTTTTGCTTTGTTTTTAGCGATATTCCATCACCCTTTTGTGCCAACCCCTTCAAGAGCATTGGGATTTACTTATTAGGGGGATTTCTATAGCAAAACACACGCGGCACTGAGCTTCTCACTCTCTCTACAACATCCGAATCTAGGAAACGATCCGCTTATGAAAGGCTTCCCACAACATCTCTCCACTTGATACGTCGTACATGCCAACCATGCGAACAAACGTAACAAAAAATCGCACTTGCGGCTAGTACCAACGCTTCCCGGGAATTGGCTGGTAAATCGAATAGACGCCTCTCGTCGCTAAAGTGCCCTAGACAAGCCGAGGCCACCTATCTTCCTTCCAACCCGCAATGCACGCCTTTGCTTTCCTTCGCAGTCGCTCAGGTCACCGGAGTGACATTGACCCTCGAGAGAGCGGTCTCTGGACGTCGGTCTGGTTCGGTCGGTTGGCGCGATAACGATAGCAAACCTCGCCTCCCTCTCCGGGGGACCTCCTCCATCCACCATCACCAACGCGACAGGGATACGGACGGCAAAAACGATGAAGTGTCCGGAGCGATTTTCACAGCTGAACGAGCCGACGAGAGTGACTGTTTTGGGTTGCGGTCAACGGGGGGAAGTGGAGGGATTGGATGAAGAAGCGCGCAGAAAAAAACAACAACTATAAAGCAAAGGGTTCGGCTGGACATTCCATTCAGGAAGAGAAGAAGGTGAGAAAAAATCGATAAATTCGCTTCATATTTTTTTTGCTTCTTCCGTTGTTTGCTGTTGCTCTCTGTGCCTTACACATGTTGGTGGAAGGAAAAAAAGGGGAAAACACGATCTGTTTGCTGTTTTGCTAGACGATGGTAAATGTTCGTTTTTTGTTTTTGTTGTCAGGCAAATCATAGGGACGCTTTTGGAACGCACGCAGTTAGAAGAGTTGGCAGGACCGAGCCACGTGCTGGTCCAAATGTGCGAACCTGGGTTAGTTTGTTCGTCTCAAATATTACTTTTGCTGCTTCACGGCCACTGATGAACTGATCCGTAATCTTCTTTGATAGCTTTTCTTTCAATTTGTCTTTGTTGTAAGATGTTGAGCAAAGTGATGAAATTGGTTTCATTTTTTCCCCATTTTGTTTGCCCCCTTTGTTCCCTTTGGCAGAAGGGCGACCGGATTCACCTCGTTGAGCGTCTATTGTTTGAGTAGCACTTTTACGTGCAATGGAAAAGGTTTCTTTTTTGGATTAAAAGTTGTGCAAGTATACTGGTTGACTGGTTGGACGGAATGCTTTTAAGGTTTGGTATGAGCTGGTTGGCTAGAAAAACTATCCTGGTTTTTTTTTCAATGTTTCTGATCGAAAAGAGTTAAACAATCGGGACGGGTTTTAATGATGAAAAGTTTTACATTCATTTCATCTCGCGATACATACAATCTTAAGTGGTTTTTTTGTGTATTTTTTCAAGTTCAATTTCATCTCTTCGATAAAAATTAATTTCAATTTCCCCTAATCTAACTGATACAACTGCAGACTCGAAACGATCTACGCAAGGAACGCTTCAAATCTAATTCGAATCTAATTGAAGTAATACTTAGTAGCCTAAAAAATAACTTATACCCATAACAAGCAAAAATTAAAATTAAATTAAAATAATGATGTCTTTAATTTAATTGTTATGACAAAAAGGTGCACAAACAAGTTTATACTTCAACACACTTTAATCGAAGTATATTTCAACTAGGGTAAATGTACCTATAGTGGTGGTAGTACCAATAGTGGTGCTATTGCTCTAAAATGCGGTTCATAGGACAAATTAAAAGTAATTAAGTTATTAAAGTTAGTGTGAAATGTTCTTTAGCCTTTTACAAAGGATTTAAAAGTTAAATGGGGCCATTCCGTTACTTAGTGACCGAAAAATCCATTATTTTGTGAAATGTGTCAACATTTTTCCAAAATCCTTAGGATTTCATAACGAAACTCATTTTTCTGTTAACATTCTAAACTAACACATAATCACGCAATTACTAGTTTTTCAGCATAATTGTTATGTAATTTTATTGTTTTACTAAAATCATTTGCCTTTTGACCATATTTATGCATTTTTAAATGTTTTTTACCATAGTGCCATTATAGGTACACAAAAAAGGCATGTTCCTATAGTGGTTATAGTTATAAAATCAATAAATACAGGTCGTTTTAGATTTTTTTGAGGAAATTTTTGACATGTCGTACTGTTTTCACTAAAATAAGCAACAGAAATGAGTTTTATGTAGGTAATTTACCAAAAACAGGCCAACATTCGCTTATCTGGCTGAATGAAAAATTGACTTCAAATCAAGCACACTCTTCCGGGTGTAGGTTGACAACAGGTGTGATGCAGTACTTTAGTGAATAGTTTCATTAATCAAATTTATAATTTTTTTTACAATCAAATTACGCAAGAAACCAATATTATGGCAGTAATCCTTGCTATTCATACGAAAACAGCTTCGAAACTAAGTTTCATTGATATTATACACCGTTTTTTATGCATCTTTGTTTACCACCACTATAGGAACACAATACGACGACTATAGGAACCATACCACCATTATAGGTACAACAAAGCAATCACAAAAATATGTATTTTTTCGTAAAATTGATGTGTTTCATGATAAAAATGGCTGTGATTGCAAAGATAAACCATATTCCAAAACATATTTGTTAAAATATCCAGAAATTGTCCTTCCTGTCACTCAAATCCATTAAAACACATCGGTACCTCTACAAATTGCCCCACTATTGGTACTTTTACCCTATAAGCAGAGTTGATCATCCATGTAGCGAAATAAGTAACATCTTAGGGTCGTAAGATATATTTTAAGTAACATAACTGGAAAATGTCCTTGCTGGACTGATGTAGGAGAATAGTACGAAAGACCAGCAACTGATTTTCAAATGTTGGTAATGTTCAAGAATTAAACCATAAAAAAGTACTGAATTTAAATTTCAACTTTTACAAAAATAGCACATTTTGCTATTGGCAGCCTTATGATAAAACAATGCGAAATTATTTTATAGGAACATCTTGAAAAAATATCGGAACTATCTTTTTTTATAGAAAAGTTTTTTTAATTTATTTGTATATTTCTTTAAATGTTATTCATCCGACTACAAAAAGCCTCATTTAGTTCAAAAGACTATTTTAACATGATGCCACTGCATGCATAAATAAAGACGTATGCACATTGTTCAAATACAAACTAACACAGAACTACGTGAATTGCATAAAATTCAGACGTTCTCTAAAATTATTTAAAGAGCAAATATAGAAGAAGCACTCGGCGATTATATTATAACTTTTACACAACGCTGAGTTCGTGTTCTCCATATCACGTATTGCTTAGAAAGAATATAGAAGGAATCATCGCACCCACGACTCCGATCCGACGGAACCACTAGTTCTGCCCGGAGTCGTCCGAAATCGCTACGAGACGTTCAGAGTCGTCCGGAGTCTTTAGGAATTGGAATCGTCCGAAGTCGTCCGGAGTCACCCGGAGTCGTTCGGAGTTGGCGTCATCAGGAATCGGCCGGAGTTGACAGGAAACTTCGGGTGACTCCGGACCGCTCTAGACGGTTCCGAAATTATGGGAGTTTTATCAAAGTACGGTTGCACTAGCACTAGCACGGTGGCAGCTGATTTCTATCAATCCAAAGTAGCCTTTGTGAAACGTACCATCCTCCTGCATTTAATCGTTCTTTATAGAATGGCTGTCAATCCAAGGCTGTCAATCCGAGTAATTTTTATTACTCGCAGTTTTACCAAAAATTACATACTTTAAAGCAAACTCATTGAAGACAATAGTTCAGTTGAAACAAAGTTACTTAATTACATCCTTAAAATCGCAATCGTTCTTACCCATCGTTACACTTGGTGTAATGAACAAAACTATTTACTCCAGTTTTATGGTTTCAGGATGTTACTTTTATTCATGCAGTTTTATTCAAACTTTAATATAAAGCATAATAAACTCAGCAAATATATTGAAAAGAAATCTAGATGTTTAGCTTTTTTCTTTACTAAGCTTCTTCTATGATTAACGAATGCTATTCATACTCCTGATGATGCCATTATCCCCCCAATCCTGCCTCTCATGGGCAGGATGCACTGACTATCCAGTTGTGTATGTATATAAATAACTTTCACAGATCGTTCACATGGTAAAGCTTGTTTGTGCATAAGAATATGAACATAAGAAGATGTTCGGCTATCACATTCAATAACAGCAGGCAGCATCACGTCCAATCAGTCCAAACACCAACAAAGTCACGACCACCGGGGTGTACGTAGAAAGAAAACTCGACGATCGCACTTTTCTCCACACGACAAAGCCCACCCGCTTTCCCATTTTCCCGTTGCACATGCTGGCCGCCGGAGATCGCTCCCATTATCCACCATCAGCAAACAATTTAAACTCATTTAACCCGATTAAAAGACCGCGAACCGCGTGTCCGGAGCGGTTTTGCATGTAGCAACACCGTGTACCGTGCAAGTGAGAAAGGGAAGGGGAGCCATTTCCAACACCTTTCCCTGGCGCCCGGTACAAACACGCTCATGTGTGTGTGTGTGTCTGCACCGGCACGCCACAACTCATCCGTGAAGGCAGCACCGGCCGGCTGTTTTCCTATTTTTTGGTTTTTTTGTTTTCCGCTGCCCATGCAGCTCAATCAATGTACAACATAAATCATCATTATCAACAACAGCAGCCGTAACATCAGCGCAACATCAGCGCCAAGCCATCGCGCTGTGCGCACCGGCTTCGGTATCGTGTCTTTATCGTGTTGTACCTAGAAAGAGGAAGAAGTTTACCTCTTCTCCATCACTTTGCCCACCTGCTTCTCCCCCGCCCCCATCCAAGGGGTGAAATTGAATTCTCCCTCCGGTTGGCTGGGGACGGCCTGGGAGGGCATAATTAAATTTACATATTTTTCATAATTTTAATTAGTTTTCTTAACGATATTACAACGCCAGAAGTTTGTTTATTACAAATTTGGTACAGGTACAGGGAGGCAGACAAATACAGACACGTATAAGGCTTGCCGTTACGTGTCGGTGGGCCCCAACACGGGAAGCAAAGTCCGGAAGGTGTCATTCGAACGGCGAACGGAACGGATCCGGAAGCTAAATAGGCAGACGGAATAGTGTGAAAGCCTGTGCGAACAAGAAACTGTTGCCAACAGCTTGTCCACTGGCTGCTGCTGCTCTACTCTATCCCTGAAAATAACTCAAGATCGAGAACAGTTCTGTCTTTGCCCTTTTCCCAAGTGTTCGTGTATGCAGTTCACATATTTCTTTTATCATTACACCACGTCGAATTATGCGCTCGATGAGCCTCACCTCCGCCTCGGTCTCGTTTCCCGACGGCATAATTACTGATAATGAGTTGCACGCCCTGTCGGGGTTGGTTTGCTTCGGCATCTTTTTTTTTTTCGGGTGATACTTTATTTCCATCTGAAGCTCGTTCCAGCGTTTCTATGCATACATAATGACATTCAGGCTCCAGATGGAATGATACTAGAGCTGGATGCAGTATTCTGTTTTTTTTCCCTTTTTTTTTAGCTTTGCTCCATCACTTGCGTCCAACCACTTACCTTTTGCCATGGAGTTTTTTTTTTCAGAAACGAAAGTCTTTGCCCATCAGTTTCGCGCTTGCGTCGAGCAATGTTTCGCACTCGAAACATGTACATTAATTAGCAGAAACAAGAGTACGAAAAAAAGCGAGGGGAAAACTCCACCCTCCCTCTGCCCATCACCACCAGCATCATCATCATCATCGGATGCATCATCATTTTCATCGCTATCATCATGATCGTAAATGTCTAAGGAACTAACAGCAAATAATAGCAAACTCACAATATAGAGAAAAAACCCGCACCTAGAACAAGGTTGGAATGCTCAGTTCTGTATCTGTTCACGACGACATGCCAGTTGGCCGATGTGGGCATGCAGCACCAGCCGTCCTGCTAAAATGAGGGAAAATTGTGCTGGGATAGGAGGGAGAGTGCAAAGAAAAAAAAAGTAATAAAGCACGATTCTCCCGTCCAGTGCTAAGGTTTCCTGTGAGGTTTCTTCAAAATTGAGGCGTTTCTGTGTGGCGTGTTTGTTTCTCCCGCTTCTTCGCTTCGTTACGCTCCTGCCCTATCGAGCATGGCTTCGGTATGGAGTGTCTTTTCCTGTTATTTATTAGTACGCACGCAATAATCTGCAGCCAAAGATGGAATGTGCGTATGCGAAAGGAAAAATCGTGTCCGTAAAGTCGGAGAAACAGTTTTTCGCTAAAAGTGCTAGCGCAAAATGGCTAAATTGGATTAAGGGCGACGGAAATGGCTTTCTTGGAAATGGTACTGGCAAATGTATTTCGAAGCGTCTGCTTATTATTTCATGCTTTCGAAAGAATTACAAAACCATTTAAAATAAGTTGAACTTACGTAAAAACTTTAATGTGTCGGGAAAATCGACATTGAGCTCAAACTTGTTACAAAAAGAATAAAATAACTCAACCATATAATGAGTATGAAGTATGAAGTTGAAGTGATCTTTTTCTAAAATGAAACATTAAAGTGTCAAGTAAATAACAAAGATTCTTAAATCCAGTAATCTACATCTGCTAATGCAATGAAACGAAAATAAAAGAATAATAAATAAAGATATGAAAATAAAGATGTATTAGGCTTACTAAACTAAATAATGAAAATTACATGAGATAACTAAAAAATCGAAACTTTAATTTAGCACAATGCATTTTATATATTTTAAACAATATTTGTATGTACTTGTCTCCAAAGTCCAAGCATGCAACTGTGACGTAAGTCAAAGCATTTGCTTTTGTCTAAACGAATGCTCTTCAATGGAAAGCCCCCCCCCCCCCCCCTCCAGTCAGTCTATGCACAAGTCGTCGAGAAGCAAAAGAAAAAGAAAAGAAAAACTGCTAAAGAAGGATGAAACCAAAAAAAAAGGAAATCCCAGTCGGTGCTGCCGTAAATCCTTTGCCAGCATTATCCTCCCCAAGGACAGGGCCCCACACAACCAAGGTTGTCCAAGAGGATGCCCATCCTGCTGTAGGCTTGATGTCTGCACCGGCAAGCTCAACGTGTGTGTGTGTGTATGTGTGCGGTCCCAGCGGCAAAGAGTGTGGAGTGGATCTCGTCTGCTAATGAGGCCCCTCAAGATGCCGGTTGACGGTTTTTTGACGAGCAGCAGCAGCAGCAGCACCATCAATAGGGTGGACCAGTGCACACTTTCATCAAACCGCGCGGCAACCAAGACGCCCTAATGAAGGGAAGGACCATCATCATCGGGGGACAGGAAGACGGTGCCAGCGGAAGGGTGGCCGGGTGCGGGTGGCATAAATTCAAAAGATTTTTCAATTGCGCTTTGCTGGAGGCTCCAGCCGGGTTCGTCACTCGGCTGGAAACACTTCCGGCTGGAGTGCTGCCGGATGGTGCTGCTTTCGCGTCGTAACGGTTGCTTTATTCTCGTGAATTCGCATGTCATATGTGTGTGTGTGTGTGTGTGTGTGTGTTTGAAATGCTATGTAATCCACCTAGGGAAAAAAACGGGGTTGCAAAGGGTTTGGCACGAGTGCTGAAGTGTAGTGCAAAAATTGCATACAAATGCTAATTGCGATAACGCTGGCTTAAGACCCATCAGAAAGCACGATTTTCCGGCGAACGGGATTTTTCCTCTTTCTATTTTGTTCTCTCTCTCTCTCTCTCTCTCTCTCTCTCTTTCTCTCTTGAAAAATAATGCATCGCTGCATTTTACACACTTGCTCACATAAAACAAAGCGCACAAAGCTCTCGCCATATTTTCTAGCATTCGACAGCCGGTGCACCCACTCGTGTTACCTTCATTGTTAACATGTTGTCACCGGAAAACCCATTGTTTTGTCAGAACACATTTGCACTAGCAATGGGAGAGTGAAAGGGGGTGGGGGGGGGGGGGAGAGTAAGTAATTTTCCAACCATTTCACGCCCACAAAAACAAAAACTCCCAGTAATAAAAAAAAAACAACTGAAACAGAGAACACAACACACTCTAGCGCTCTCTAGTGGTTTCGATCAAAACGGCTGCATTCGGTTGTGCTAGCTAACATGTGTGCAAGTGTGTATGTGGTTGCATCTACAGGACGTCAACGTTTTGGCGGCTCTTTGGCTGGCCGGTTGGGGTTTGAGTTGAGCGAGCTGGTATTCAAAAGTGGTGTAATTTGCACCATAATTATTATCCGCAGCATAAAGGGGCGAAAATGGAGGGAAGTGGGATTGTGTACGTCTTGTTCCCGTTTCGATTTGTCGATTTGAGGTGTTTTATGAAAATGTGAAATTTTCCAACCGTTGCGTCGAGGCTGGGGATGGTGAAGAGTTGTAATTTCAAGCCTTTTCAAATGTCTCGTTGAGTCCAAACAACGACCTGTCTCTCATGTACACCTGAAAAAAAACATTGTTGTATGAAAAATGCCTCTACTTTGAAAAGGAGCTTTATTTTTTGCATGATAATTTCAATAATTTTCCTGATGAAAAATTAAAACGATCATTGAAATAAAAATTATATTCGAAGTGTTTTAGAGTGTAGTTTAAGAAGATTTTGTAACTAATAATGTCGTGCTTTAACACAGACATGAGTATCCTGAGCCCATCGAGAAATAACGGAATTCAAAAACACACAAGTGATATACAAAGTGCTGTAAATACATTTTAAATAGGAGAATTGAAAATGTGATTACAAAGAGTGTATTAAGTAAAAAGTTACTTAAGTTTCCTAGATAATCCCTCAATGATATCCACTGAGCTGTAGATTAACTATGTCAAATAAAATGTTACATCGGAGGTAAAAAGGTGTGGGATACCTTAAAATCTCTTTCACAACGTCCTACCCTTTTTCCGAGCTTCCCTTTCGTCAATGCCCTTTAAGAGGCGATAGAGACATATGAGGTCTACATCTTCTATAATTCTACACAACAACAACTTAATGCTATTAAATTCAACACAAACACAGTCAAGAGTACAAGAAGAGGCTCATATTCTCCTCCTTGATGAAGTGCAATACAAATTGTGAATATGTGAAACAAATTGAGCAAACTAGTGAAAAAATCATAGTTCTGCTGTTTGGAGAAAATGTTCTCTAGAGAAAGTGCACTCATAAATCACTCTGCCATATCACTCTGCTTAAAAATGTGACAAAACGTTAATTCACGTTAATTTGACGTAAGTTGTTGTTAAATTATGGTTTTGGATAAGATATTTCCTTTCTTATTGAACGCAACTAAAGTAGTGGTGAAATATGTACTTCCAAACAGCTTCGAACAAGTTTGTTGTAGAATTAAGACTTACAAAAAACGTAGAAAAGAAATATTATTCCCATAATTATTATTTGGCATAAAGGCTAAAGTCATTTACAATGCTTTCCGGGTCAGTTTCTAATGTGAACGTCATTACTCAACATTCGCACAAGATTTTCACTACTGATGGTTTCAAACAGTAAAGGCTTTTGCGTTCGTATAAACATACATAGTGTCATAGTGAACATAGTGTCCGAATATACAAATAATACCTATGTTGAAAGTTCACGTGTATATCGTGTTGAGAATAGTTATCATGCGATCTTTCAATAAATATATTTTTTTTATCCAGATGTGACCCACAGCTCTGAAAGATTTATAATTCCGGCTTTAGCTTAAACAAACAACCAAAAACAGTTAAACATTGTGAAAATCATCCAAAGATAATAGAAAATCCCATATCTTAGGCAATTTGTTTTCTCTCTTAAAATGTTGGTAAAATAACTTGTTGTATTGCCATAAACATCTGCTTAGGTATTTCAAAATTTGATTATATTATTTGGTTTTGAAAGCAAATAGGGAATTTCAATAAAAACCTTCGATAATGATCACATAAAAGCTTTCCACCATGAAAAGCTAATTACAACATTGAAATTAATTACCTCCCACTGTCTAGTTACCAAACAAGCTTCCCACGAGAGAAAATGTACTCCTGGTTCTGCCACAAAAACCAATTGCCAAGCCAATTTCCACTACGAGACGCTAGCAATAATATCGAGCAATTTGTTTACGCCATTTACCCACACTCATCTCTCCACATCGTGCAAGTGTATTAGATTTCATCGATTAGCTTACACCTTCACAACCACGCAAGACCCACACGATTATCCCAAAAAAAACCACCGACACACGCGGTGGAAAATTGAGGAAAAATAGCTGGCCATCGTGTGCCGTGTGTGAGTGTACCTGTAGGCCTGCAGCTGCTCGGCGCAGAAAAGGCGGAGGCATCATAAATCAATTTAGTTAAATTGCACATGAAATTACCTCTGCTCCGGCTGATAAATGGCACCGTTTAATGGATTGATTAATGCGCGCTACGCTCCACGCCCGGTTCGGTGTAAGAAAATCTCAGCTCAGCACACCGGTAGCTAACAAGCAATCGTTTGCCGCGCGCGTGTGTGTGTGTGTCGCCACGACGTCTTCAAGGACAGGACCGCAAGGTGAAGGAGTTTCCGATTCGGAAGCCTTTACCGAATCGATCCCATAATTGGCTCGCTACTTCTTGGCCGCGGTCGGTTGCATCTGCAGGGCGAGCGGCACAAGCGTTACAGATTCCATGGCAAAGGTTGTATCGACAACCGCGAATCGATCGCAAACGCGTTCGATCCGGCCTGGTACCGCGATCGAAGAGCGTATTTAATTGTTCCAATATTGAAACACTGATTAAGTTATTGAACTAACTGATGCGGGCGATGCGGTGATTAATCGAACCGGGAGGAAGGTTGCACCGAGACCAATTTGCATGGAATGTCGTGGGTTCATTTATGTTTATGTGTACCATCAATTCCCTTAACAAGAACGGAACGGCGAGGGAAAGCCCTGTGTGGTCCGTGGTAGATAAAACCGCCCAAGCCCAACGGATGCTTTCGGTTTGAAAGGAACAGGTTCCAACAGGAAAGTCAACCCACTATCGATCAGAGCATGTTTCTGTGTTTTTTCCTGTCTTATACCTTCGCTTTATTATCATCATCACCGAGGGCGGCTTGTCGGTAAGCCATTTTATGCAATTGGTCATAAAAATCATAATCTCATTTCTACCCAATTACGCCGCGCGATGAAGCGACTGCAGCGCCATTTTGCTCGCCACGAAACCGTTTTTTTTTCTTTCTACGCTGGCGAGGATTATTTGTGCAAGATCCCGTGGATAGAAAATCAATTTCCACCTCATGCCAGAGGGTCACCTCACCGTACCCCACACTTTCTCGTCTCGTCACCGGGAACACGGCCGAGTGCGAGGAAACTCTCTCGCAGCAAAAGCGGGAAGACAATTTTTCGATCAACGCCCGGCCCCGGAAGTGGGTGGGCAAAAAACTTCTCGCAAAGCAAACCGGAGATTCGTGCTGCTGCTACTGCTGCTTGTTTTCCTACCCCTGGCCCGAGAAATTACCAGGGTAAGGTGGATAAAAAAAGAGAAGCAGGGCGAGTGGTGGTTTGTGGATGGAACGTAATAAATTTTCATTCAATTAGTGATTCGAAATCTAATTTTCGTTCCCGGCTAGAGGGTGAGGGCAGTGTTTGAAATTTGGGATTTTATTTGTGCGCTCGGTTGTACGTAGCCGCTGGACCTGGGGGTTAAAGAGAAGTTCTTGTTCTTGCTTTCACTAGAATATCCCAGTGTTTAGAGGAATAGAACTTGATTCAAAACACTTTTAGTTTGTAAAGAATTTTTAGTTCTTTATATCTAAACGTAACCATTTCAAAAGAGTTCCATTCTAGCAGACCTAAGGTTTTTCAAATATTTTGTTTAAATAGTAGCAACAAAAAAAAATTTTATATACAATGATTTACAAAGACTTTTTATTCAAACATCAGGTTCATACATTCACTCGAAAATGATTTCCTTTTTTCCCTGTTTTCAGGCGAAAACGAAAACTAATCAAACCATTCCCAAATGGCAAATGATGCCCGTTTCACAATCTTCAATTATTAGCAGCACATCAATGACCGTTGAGAAACGAGAAACCGTCCAATATTATTTCGCCTTGTGTTTGAAGCATCAAAATGGTTCTTGGAAAAGCGGAAAGAAACACCCTATGCCAAAGAAAACCTTCAAGACGCCTACCTTCATGTGCTTATAGCCAAACCAAACAAAACATCCGCACAAGTCACCCGAAATGCTTCTAAACTTCATTTTGTTTTCCTTCAGGAAAAAAGAAGAACCCCTCGAACGAGGGAGGGGAGGAGAAATAAAAGGAAAATGGTAATCCTGCCTCGCGTCACCACTTCACGTTCGCCCATCCACAAGCCATCGGGAAAATGCGCCCGGAAATGGTTTCCTCTGCACAAGGAGCCATTTCCAATGGCTCGGTCGGTGGAAAATGAATGCAAGAGCATGGAGAAAAAAATCACCCTCACACACACACATCCAACCAGCACGATAATGAACGACTCAGCGAGATCCATTTTATTTTTTTACTTTTACCCCCTGGCGCGGCTCGTTTACGACCAACGGGGGTGGTCAATATGGTTGTTTGCGACTCAAACCCACCCGCCCACCCCGGCAAGCAGCAGCAGCAGCAGCAGGAGGAGAAAACGGTGGTCGTTGCTAACCGTCCTCTCATCTAGCGGCAAGTTCGTTCGCGTTTAGCACGGGACCGAAGGACGTACCGGACGGAATTGAATTGGAGGGAGTTGAAGGGCGGGAAGAGTCACAAATGGAAATCAACGCGTACACACCGCAACGCGCACCTCTTCGTTTCCTCTCAAGTGGTTTGGCTGTGCCGTTTGCCCAGATCCGAACTTAATGGACTTTGACATGTTCTTTTTTTGCCGTGAATTTGATTTTTTTTGTTCTTCTTGCGAAAAACTTTACAAATGTTAAGAACGCAAAATTTTTACATACCAGCATGGAGAAGGAACCGAAGTAACCACGCAGGAAGTAGTCACTTGAACCTCGGCTGGTTTGCGTGGGGAACGATTTTATTCTAGAAAGTCATTATTTCTAAAGAACAGAATGTTTTCTTCACTAATGCACAGTTTTTTGTAAAGTGGTGAAGATTTTTTTGTGGGTTGAGACAGCTAGCCAGGTGTGAGACTATTTTTTGCAATTACTTTTACTATTGTTCGATGGTAACAATATAAAATCCGCTTTATATCTCTGGCATCATAATCAAGAACATTTTGTTTATATTTATTAAAACTTACTAAAATCTAATAAACTAATTAATTTAACTAAAATAAAACCTTAAATTAAAAATGTATTCTAAAGTTTAAGCCCTAAGTAAGGGTTTAACTAATTTAGAACCTTTGGCTGCTTAAAGTACTTTTAGTACAATCTTTTCTTGAAGCTTTAACTGATTTTGATTTTGATAAATAAATATTCGATTAAATATAATTTATCTTTTTGAAGTTCAGTAAAACTTATCTTAATGGTGAGAGATTGCATTTAGGCTCTCAGTAAGGGAGTGCTCTAGAATATGTCGTCCAACATTTTTAGTTTATATTCTTACGTAGCTTTCGAGACGCACCAACAAACCCCAAATCTTGAATAAAACCTAAAATACATTTATTATAAGCACAAATACAAATTGCTTGGCGCTCGAAAATGGTAAAGCGATCGCATTTTGGCTAGTTTTCATAATATCGTGTGTCATGGGTTGCAGCATATATGGCATGTTTTAAGACAAGAGGTGCATATGGAAGGTATGCCAACAACATGATTTATGAGGTGTATAGATGGTATATTGATTTGTTTTCCGATACATGTTACACTACGTTTGACAAGTTTGATTTGGGCACCTCCATAGAGTGCCATACGTTTGTATGTTTCGGTTGTCGTACTCAACACATTCGAAAACACTCCATCAGCTGCGTATCACACACAAATTAAATATAGAATATAATTGTTTTTTTGTTTGTAATCGTCTCTCCTCAATTTGCAAATAATAATCACATTCCCAAATATGTTACGAAAGGTGAAAAATATTTCAAGCTAATAAATATCAACAGCCGTTTTGCAAAAATTGTTTTTTACCATTAAATTATTTATAATACTCATTTTACAGCTGTAACTAAAATTGGCGATTTGTTGTACACCCTTTACCCTTACTGCAGCTAATTAAACGCTCCCAGGCTTAATGATCTGTTTGCAGCTAAATGCAGTTTACCACAGAAAAACCACCTCAACATAAAAAAAAACCTCCAAGAATTCGTTTATGATATTGCTCGAGCGACGAAGTAATTGGTGTAATATTTTTGTTTTATTATATTGCTCGATATATACACTTTTTTCCACACTTTATCGCACCGTTTGTTTACGTCGTTCGACAAAGCAATACCACCGGTCCGGATAGATTGTAAAGATAAACCGGGGCCGCAAAAACATACCGTAACCCTCCGAGCACGTACGCTAGGTCACACGTCAGTGCATCTTTGCTGCCATTTTATTTTTTTGCCCCGCTCCCGCTGTTCAATCGGTGTGCCAAGCAGTCGGTAGGAAGTAAGGGTACAGAGGAGAGAACTGTAAAAAAAATCGGTTCATCCATTCGTCGCCTCAACACTCAAGTGGTAGCGCGTGAACAAACATGCATTGCGCCCTCCCATCGTTTACCCGAGCTCTAGCCACGTCAAGGCACAACACCCCCTTGGCCACAGTGGGTACTGTATGTCAGAGGTGCGGCCGGTGTGTATTTGCTTGACTCCGTACTGTAGTAGATGAAAAGTTGCGAATATCGACCCAGTTTTACGTTTGAATGGTCAAAATCGATAGTTAATGGTATTCTGAATTAGAGAAAGGTGAAGTTTATGTGAGAGCAATGCAATAGCTCAATATAAATTGGTGAATATTATTGCGCAAATTCAATAACATTCACACATACACACACGGCACACAACTGGGAGGAAATCAAAACAAACCGCAGGATTGAAAGATCCAACTCGGTTTATACGATCAGATCGAGGATCCAGAAGGAGTGGGGAATTTTTGAATCGGCAGTTGGGGAGCTGTTTAAATCGGTAGCGCTTGGAGTTGGTGACCGTCGAATGGAGGTCTCTCAAGTGGCGCCGGTGGTAGCCAGACATTTCTGCGGTTCATAAGAAAACCAGATAAGGCAAAATGGCTGCTTTTGGGAGAAGCACTCGATCCAGTGGCCTCTCTTCAGACGGCCGCCAAACCAGTGCATGTACCGCAACCATGGCAAAGACAACCAGCAACACCGTGTCGTCTTCCCAGCGTCCTAGCATGGCTGGCACTACGAAGTCAGCAACTTCCCCGGATTTGCTTGAACTCCGTGAAGCGGTGAAAGAGATGAAGGCTATGCTTGCTGTATCACAGGCGGAGAACGCGCGTCTACATCAGGAGATGGCGGAGACGCGTCTCTTGCTCGCGAGGTGGCAACAAGAAGCCGAACGTCGGGAAGAGAAACTTAGGGCTGACCATCAACGCGAGTGCGAGTCGTTGAATGCGCTCTTGGCTCAAGCCATTGGCAAGAAGCAGGGACAAAAGCAGCAGCATCGGGATCAGCAACAAGGGACACGACAGCAGCAGGAGCCCGGTCCTTCCACGTCGTCCACTTCAACGCGTAGCTCCAATGCGATGCAACTAATCGACTCTGACGAGGACGATGATCAGGGCAGTTTCTCCGAGGTTGTTCGTCGTAAATACCGCGGGCAGAGCACAGGTAAGCCACGCGCACACCAGCAGCAGCAGCAGCAACAACAACAGCAGCAGCAGCAACAACAACAGCAGCAGCAGCAGCGGCAGCGGCAGCAGCAGCAACAGCAGTCACAGGGACAGCAGCTGCAGCAGCACCAGCAGCAGCAGCAAAAGCGGACGCAGCGTCGGCCTAAGGTTGATCTCATTGAGGTAACCCCCCAAGAAAGTCAAACTTGGGAGAGCGTGTATCGTCTGATCCGGCGAGTGATCCGGCAAGATCCGTTGCACAAGGCACTCGAAGATCACATCGGTATTGGAAACCGCACTCGGGCTGAACTGCTGAGAATAAAGATCAGCAAATCTGCGGATTCTGCATTGGTGCTTGCCGAGGTACGAGAAATTATCGGTTCTTGGGGAGTGGCCCGTTTGGTAACGGAGATGGGCGAGGTCATCGTAAGCCATATTGACCCGCTTGTAGAGGAAGCGGAAGTGATTTCCGCACTAGACGGAGAGCTAGAAGGTAACGCTGGAGTGGTTACTATCAACATGTGGCGGCTTTCGGACGGAACTCAACGGGCACGGGTACGCCTACCGGCCAAAAAGATTATAACCATCGACGGCAAGAAGGTAAAGCTGGGTGGGTGCATCAGCAACATCAAACGTGCACCACCCACTCCCGTAGAACGGCTGCGCTGCTATCGGTGTCTTGAATTGGGACACATTTCTCGCGATTGCCGTTCAACAGTCGACCGACAAAACACGTGCATAAGGTGCGGGACCGAGGGCCATAAGGCTAAATCCTGCAAGGCCGATATTAAATGTGCTGTATGCGGTGGTGATCATCGCGTCGGCCACAGCTCATGCGTCCGTCCAACATTGAGATGTTCCCTGTAATACGAGTGTTGCAGGCGAATCTAGGCGGGGGCCGTGATGCTCAAAATCTGGTGCTCCAGACCGCCCGTGAAGAACGCATTGATGTCGTCGTGCTTTCTGAACTATACAGGCCCCCAGAGAACAACGGAAGGTGGGCTTTTGACCCGCTGAAAAGCGTAGCAATAGTTGCCACTGGCCAATATCCGATACAACGGGTATGGACTAGTGATGTTTCGGGCCTGGTGGCAGCGGAGGTTGGAGGCATTACTTTCATCAGCTGCTACGCTCCTCCTCGCCTCAACGTCAATGAGTATGAGTGCTACCTGGAAGCTGTGGAGCTTGAAGCCTGTTCCCACGCAAAAGTCATTATCGCCGGCGATTTCAACGCATGGCACGAGGAGTGGGGAAGCACTAGATCCAATGAGAGAGGAAATCTGCTTCTCAACACCATCGAGCAGTTGGGTCTCCAAGTGCTAAATCGCGGTGTCACTCCTACATTTCGGAGCTATGATGAGATCAGATCAAGTGTCATCGACGTCACCTTCGCGAGCTCGTCCATCACCCACGATGATACATGGTCAGTGAGCCCTCTATATACGGCATCAGACCACCGATATGTGTCCTATTCTGTTATGTTAACAGCATCAGCATCATCCGGACAGCGAACACAGCCACAGCAAACAGGATTGCCACCAAACCATCAGCCTTCACAACAGAGCAATGATATTCCACCATTTCGAAATCGCCTACAGCACGCCGGCAGGAGGTGGAAAACAACACAATTTTCCGCTGAAGCGTTCATAGAGACACTTCGCTCACTACGATTCGAGCAGCGTGCGGTTACGCATGAGACCATGGTCGCAATCATGCTGAAAGCGTGCGATCAAACAATGCAGCGCGCATCTAAACTCCACCGAGACCCGCATGCCGATATGTATTGGTGGACACCGGAGTTGGCGCAACTTCGCAAGGACTGCGAAGCAGCGAGAGATCGCGTGCAGAGAACGATGGATCTGGAGGAAAGGAGCTTCGCATCGGCGGACTACAGGACAGCTAGGAGTGAGCTAAGCCGAGCAATTAGAGTCAGCAAAAGAACACAGTTCCAGGAGCTAATAAATATTGCGGAGGAGAACGAATTCGGCACTGGTTTTCAGGTCGTTATGTCTCACCTCCGTGGCAATCGAACGCCACCAGAGACGGAACGAGATAGACTGGAGCTTATAGTGTCCGACCTTTTCCCGATACGCCCATCCTTTGAGTGGCCCGAGACCACTGATCCAGCAGAGACAGACACGTCATCGACCAGTCCTGTGACTCCGGTAAATGAGATCGAACTAAAACTCATAGCCAGTCGAATGAGTAACCGCAAAGCTCCAGGGCTGGACGGTATACCTAATGCCGCCGTGAAGACCGCCATCATGGAGTTCCCGGAGGTCTTCAGAGCATTATATCAGGACTGTCTCAACCGCGCCGTTTTTCCGGGGCAATGGAAGCGGCAGCGCTTGGTACTTCTTCCGAAGCCAGGGAAACCTCCAGGAGAGAGTGGTTCGTATCGCCCCCTGTGCATGCTTGATGCACTGGGGAAGGTACTCGAGCGCCTTATCTTAAACCGGCTTAACGAGCACCTGGAAGATCCTGCTGAGCCGAAGCTTTCCGACTGCCAGTTCGGCTTCAGGAAAGGGCGCTCAACTATTACCGCGATTCAACAAGTGGTCGACGCAGGAAAGAGAGCGATGTCGTTCCGCCGCACGAATCGGAGGGATGAACGCTTCCTATTAGTGGTCGCGCTGGACGTCCGCAATGCCTTTAATACGGCCAGCTGGCAGTCCATCGCCGAAGCATTGCGGAACAAAGGAGTTCCTATGGTCTTACAGCGCATCATAAGGAGTTACTTCGAAAATCGCCAGTTACTTTTCGAAACCAGCGAGGGCCCCGTCGAACGGCCCGTCACCGCCGGAGTTCCACAGGGGTCCATATTGGGCCCCACGTTGTGGAATATAATGTATGACGGGGTACTAGACATGCAGTTTCCGTCCGGGACAGAAATCGTCGGATACGCCGATGACTTGGTGCTGCTGGTCCCGGGTACGTCAACGGAAGCGGTGCAGGCAGCAGCGGAGGAGGCGGTTGCACAAGTACAGCAGTGGATGGCGCAGCATTGTCTGGAACTTGCTCCGGCGAAAACGGAAACCGTGCTTATTGCCAGTGTGAAGCGCCCGCGACAAGTGGTCATCCGCATTGGAGATGTAGAGGTACGATCGTCGCGCTCCATTAAGTACCTCGGCGTGATGCTGCACGATCACCTCTCCTGGCTGCCACACGTTCGGAAGGTGACCGAGAAAGCGACTCGTGTTGCGGTCGCTGTCTCGCGACTGATGCGGAACCACAGCGGTCCAAGGACGGCCAAGTCGAGGCTGTTAGCGCATGTGGTAGAGTCGATACTGAGGTACGCGGCTCCCATATGGTCGGAGGCGCTCGAGACCAGGGAGTGTCGTCGGCTGCTGCAACGTGTCCAACGGAAGACAGCAATCAGGGTGGCACGAGCATTCCGTTCTGTAAGGTACGAGACGGCCACCCTGCTCGCCGGTCTGACACCGATATGCCACCTGGTAAAAGAAGATGCCCGCGTGTATAACCGCATACATGCACCTGAACGAACGGAAACACGGGACGAGATTCGAAGGACGGAGCGTCAGCAGACCATCACCAACTGGCAACAAGAATGGGACGATGACGCCGCCAGCGTCGGAGCCAGTCGATACACGCGATGGGCCCATCGTGTGTTACCCAACATTGACGCCTGGCAATCACGGAAACATGGAGACGTGTCGTTCCATCTGGCCCAAGTGCTCTCGGGACATGGTTTTTTCCGGGAGTATTTGTGCATCAAGGGCTTCACGTCGTCCCCGGACTGCCAGTGGTGCGTTGGCGTCCCAGAGGATGCCGGGCACGTCATCTTCGAATGTCCTCGATTTGCCTCAGTCCGTCAAGAACTGCTCGGCGAGGGAGGGGCGGACCCAGTAACACCTGACACGTTGCAGGAGTACTTGCTGCGGGATGCGGACAGCTGGAGCCGCGTATGCGAAGCCGCTCGTCGTATAACGGCTGAGCTTCAGCGGTGCTGGGATGAGGAAAGGGCTAACCGAGCAGAACAGGTGATAGTCGAACACGACGAAGAAATCGTGAACATGGAGGCGCGTCGTACGGCAGTAGCAGCAGCACGAAACGAACGACGCAACGCTGCACGGAGAGCGGCTAGAGCGCAACGCAGGGAAGAACAGAGCACAGGGCTTCGTCTAGCTCCACCAGCGTCACCAACGACGGCAGCTCGCCGTGAGACAAACAGGCCGAGTTCGGTGAGGTATGGACAGAGGCGGCGACAACAAACAGGAAGGGACCTGCAGCGCCTTTATGGAGATCCGGAGCGGCAATCCACAACGGATGACAGCAGCGAGAGCAGCCAAGACGATGACGGTAATGGCAGATTCCTCGCACCTACTATAGAAGGACTATCTGGTGTAATGTCAGCTGGTGGGCTCAGTGCTGCAGAAATGGCAGCAGCGATCGAGGCAGATGTCGCTTCCCGCTAGCAAACTGCAACGGCGAAGCATCTATAGTGGCATAATGGGGGCTATTTTACACCGAGATGGGATAAAATGGGAGATAAAAAGATAAAGGGGGAAATACAGGGGGAATAAGTGCGTATTGCACAAATGTGTAAGGTCCATGGACCACAAACCCCTCACAAAAAAGCCCTCGCGGGACAGTTTGTAGGGGACGGGAGAGGGTTTTTTTTTATATATATATATATGTAATATAATAAAGAATCCGCTGTTTAAAAAAAAAAAAAAAAAAAAAAAAAAAAAACCCCCTTGGCCACCTCTGCTTATCTGTCCCGGGTGCTGGCGCGTCCACCGATCACCGATCGGGCCAGTAGCAAACATTTCTTTCCTCACCCCAAAAAACCACACGTACGCTGCTTTTCTGCGTGCGTCTGCTGCAATCCGCAATGTGCAGGGAACGGTCGGGAGGGATCTTGAGCAGCAAAGGTACAGGGCCACGTCCAACGGATTTTTGACGAACGGGGTTTCCTTGCACTTCACGCAAGAGTAACTCTTGAGGCTGTTTTCTGCAAACGTGCGCACACACACACACACGCTCGCGCACACACATTCACTCACATGGTCGATGCATTCGTGCAGTGCAGTTTAACCTCCCAACTGGGAAGGCCCAGCACAAAGGATATGTTTCCCTGTTCGGAGAGGAGGGTTTTACCCTCACAAAGTTTCACAAATTGGCAAGTGCGAAACAGGGAGAAAGAGAAGTACAGTGGTAAAATGCAAAAAAAAAATGGCGACGCTGCAGCATAACTACTTCTAGCACTCTGCAAAACGGCCAACCTAGGAAGGAAAATGAAGCGCAACCCTCTCTCCGCTGTACTGTAGCACGGCCAACCAGCTAGCCAGCCAAGACCGTGAGTGATTGCGAGTGGATGCTCACCGGTTTGCTTCGCTGGCAGCGCAATTTTTCCAGCCAGAATATTTTCTAAGGAATATTTCTTTTTATTTGCATTTTAGTTGCCCTTGCTCAGCTCAAACAGCTCTGCTCCGAGGGGTTTTTTACCGATTCATTCGAGCTCTGGCTAAGAATTTGTAATTTACACTTATGGTTAATGCATGCTGCTGCTGCTCAGGTACGCTACGGGCGTGGAGGTGTCTGTATATGTGTGTTGGCCTTTTTTAATCCTCATAGTCACTGCTCATTGCTCACAGAATAGACGACTTTTTCAAATGCCATGGACACTTTTTATTTAGGGTTTTAAGTCTATGCACCACACACAAGCTGTAGAAGAATGTTTTAAGCGTGGAACATAAAACGCTCAGGAATCTACTAATATGTGCAACAGTACAAAAAACACGATTGTGGAAATATTCTTATAAAACATACGAGATTGAAGAGTGTTGCAATTTCACATCATACAGTTAAGCTTTACAAAGTAATTAACGTTTCTATTACTCCAGTTTTTAGAAACATTTATAGAAAATACAATAAGTAAGTATCATTCAACTTTATGCACCATCCCAACCACCAACCACTTAGGCCTAGAGATTTTACGGATTGTTCAACTTCGCTCTCGCGCTGCTCGGTCCGACCCTATGGCATATCAACACTATTTTAACACTATTTTTGATTATATTGACTTTAATATTTCAACCAATGGCTTCAAAACACGACTCCACAGTGTCCAAAGCAAATTGTGAAAAAAGGTTTGATTTTTCTATGGAACTTTGTACTGCAATTCATTTTTATTAGACCCATTGAAGATTCGCCAATAAAGTAGTAATTAATAAAAATTAATTAAAATTGTGGCAAATTATTGTACGTTGACTGATAGGTCCAGTAACAGGTTTTAATTACTAATGATATATTAGCACAGTAAGAGCTGTAACAAAGTTGACACCAGTCAAACAGTTAACACAGTCAGAGCTGATAGGGATTTAATGTGAACTTGAAAAACGAACTAGATCGAATTCCTATCAAAAGTTCAGCATAAAAATCAGCTATCAGAAAAAAACAGCAATTGTTAGTTAAGTTTGGGAAGAATGAATTTTAATTTACTGAACACAAATAAAAGAATCGGTAAACAAATTCTTACCAAAATATTAATGGAACCATGATTATTCAATTTATATTTTATTTAGATTATTATCTTACAAAATAAAACAGTTTATTTTAACAAAAAGAGAAACATCAAAACTTATGTTCGTCAGAAATAAAAAGTCATGTTGGTTAAACCAATTTTTTCATTGCATGTTAAAAAATAAAGTTTCCAAGCGTTAAAACACATCTGTTATTGTTGCTTCGGCTATCGACAACATACATCGGAAACGTTACAAGAGTCAGTCGAACAAATGGCCGGGCTGCCGATTGAAGATAGCTCCCAGGTACGAAAATACCCATTATAAACAATGTAATCAGCTTTACCTGATAGCGTAGCATTAACGGCAGCGTGTAATGTGCATTACTGCACCATATTAAATGCCCAGCACACCATCACCGTTTATGCCTCCGATCCGCCGCACAAACATGTTCGTTTAATGATCGCGTGTCGAATCTCGTGAGCGTTACCGAAAATAAAACGAACAAAAAAACCCAACAACCAAACCCAACGCCACCAACGGCACTAACCAGACACTGGGCAGCTGTCAGCGCACTTCATTCACCGCAGGGGAGATGCTGAGCATCGGAAGGTCTAATAACGGTCAGGGCGATCTTGTGTCCCTCTCGCAGTGAAACACGGTGGCAGCTAAATTATTCATACAACATTGTCCAAAGAACCGGCCGTACCGAGTGAAACGGTGCGAAACGGTACGGTTCGCTAATTGCGGTGACCGAAGTCCCCGTCGGCCGTCCTGCTCGAAAATCCTGCCCCACCAACGGGCTACAACGGTACAGCATCCCTGGAAGCAACGACGAACTTGGCAGCTGGCAACACTAATCAGCTGTTGCGTTGGCCTGTCCCAACAACAAAGGTCCGGATGGTCCGATTAACCCGTTTGCCTAACGAAAAATAATCAGAAAAAAAGTTTATCCTAAAATTAGGTAAATGTTCATTCAAGCTTCAGTCCACCAGGGAATGTCCTTTTACGTAAATCTGAGTGGGTAAATTATTTCCCGGTGCTTTTTTTACTTGCACGTGTGTGTGTGTGAGTGCTTCACTTCATTCCGCTTCCTGCCAACGGAAAGGGAATGCGTTTCTAACCCCTTTCACGTTTGTCCTAACCCTTTCGGTAGCTGCTGGACATACGATCTCGCAGATGCGGCGAAAGAGGGACACCAGATACCCAAGCAAGCAAGCAAACAAACTCCCTTTGGCTGCATTCCACAACGGCCAAGAATCTTTTACCCAACCAGGGTCCAAACCACGAACCAAACGAGAAAAAAAACACAAAACACACACACACACATTCTTTGTTTGCATTATTATCAATCTAGATATTATTCAATTTTCCCATTCTGGTCGGCCACCGCGTTTTTGGCTTTGTTTTGTTACGGCCTCAACCCTTTTCCTCCTTGGACCGAGATGCTCCGAGCGAACCACGGAGCTTGGGTTTCGGATGCATTTGTGTAGCCCCGGCCTGACAGCTGGAGAGCCGATAAAAGGGGTACAACGGGCCACAACAAAGGGGGCAACAGGCGCAGGACATTCAACTACAGTCATCGGGGGTCAAAGCATTTGTTTTCTCGCACATGGACGAATCACGGCGAAAGAGGTTTTTTTTTTCTTCATTACCTCCAAACTATATCACAAAACCCTAACCCTTCCGTGTTAGGAGCGGTTCAACAGAGAGCATTCAGTTAGGCTGGAAGGACACGCGGAACGTGATTCCTTTTTATTCAAATTTTCTCGCAGCCCTTCGGCTGGGAGCTGCCACTGAACGGAAGGGATAATTTCGTAACGCATCCTACTGGGTGGAAAACCAGTTTTCTTGACAAGGAAAACATTTGCAATTGTACTCTTTTTTTCAGCCCATCACCTTCATTTTATACACACATTCAAATACATTGCAAACTCGTTTTAATCGTCCTGCTATAGCATAGAAAGAAAATATTCCCAACGAAAGGTTCACAAAGCTTTGCTTCGCACCTCGCTAGTGCAATTATTCCGTTTGATATTGTCCAACAGTGAAGACCGTGGTAGAGGTGCTCGTAAAAGTTGCTTACAAATTTGTGATTCCAAGATATGTTTCGAGTATGGTTGTGTTTTTTCGTAGGAGAAAGAATCTGTGTGAAATCAAGAAAACGTCGTTATAAATAATTTTAAAAAACTGAAAGAAAACCTGTCTCTTTAAGTGAGAAAAAAGAAGAATTAGATAGGAAAGAAAAAAGAGAAATAGAAGAGATGAGCAAAATCGGGAAAGATCTTGTGTAATGAGAAGCAATTTGGTGCTAGTTAAATGAATTGTTTTGTGTGTATCACGTTTCGGAACGACCAGATAACGTGCTTCATAAGAACGTAATTAAAGGATTCTGTTCAGCTGATAGTTATGTTGAAAGCAGTTTCGACATTTTATTCAAGCAGTTTTAGCAATTTTCTATTTTCTAAGTGTCATTTTCACTAAATTTTACCCATTAGCTAATAAATGTTGTCAGTACGCAACAATATCTGCATCTGTAGTACCGTACTTTACTTTTGTGCATCAATTTTTCTCTGTAAATCAACATTGTGGCCTATAGTGTAATGCTATTTAAGGTTACATGGAAAATAATATGTTTTTGACATCTTACATATATGTTTAATTCTGATCGAATTGCTATTACATACTAGAATTTAAAACTGCCTGTCGACATATAAGTCTTTATTGGAGATTTGAATTTTATCATGGGAATCTCAATTGCTCAACTACTATTCATTAAACGGTTGATTATGAAGAATTTCTGATCACATATTTTACGAAACTATGAAATTCATTCTTAACTTTACTGAATAGGTTGACCAACAATGAAACATTGATACTTTAGAGAGTAAACTTGAGGCATTTTTGGGACTTACAGACAAAATTTAGCAGCAACAACTGTATTAGGCATTTCAAAAATTACCCAAAATCAAATGCAATAGTTTTCTGAAATTTATACTCAAAACATGCTTGAAATCAAACACCGACTGCAAATCACTAAACAGAAACCAATCCTATCAAACTTCATTCCCACTAATGCGCCCTACGAGCAGCAAATGCCATCGATCAGATTCTCCTCCTTCCGGCAGTCGTTGCGCGTCATCGCGTACGCCGTGATCGATTCCTTCAGCTCCTTCAGCAACGGCCGGCTGTCCGCGCACCGGAACCGATTGCCCTCGAGCATGATGCGCACCATCACCGGGAACGAGCCGGCCAAATCCGTCACCGCCAACCGTTCCAGCTGGTTGCGGCGCAGATCCAGCTTCAAAATGCGCGGCACCGTCCGCAGCACGTTCAGGTCGAGATGGGTGAACTGATTGTCGGCCAGATGTACGTACTTCAGGTGTGTGATCGGCGCGGTCAAACTGTTGCTCACCGATTCCAGCTGATTGCCGTCCAGCTTGAGCAGCACCAGCTTACCGAACCGGGCGGCCGACCGGAAATCGAACTCGCGAATCCGATTGAACGACAGATCGAGCGAGATCAGCTTCTCAAACACCGGCACCTCGTCCACGCTCGTCAGCTTGTTGTGGGGCAGCTTGAGCAGGATCAGCTCCGACCCGTTGGTGGCGGTGCTTTCCACTGTGCGGATTCCGTTCCCGATCGCTACCAGCTGACGTAGGTTCGGTGGAATTCTAACCACGCTCAGCTTGTTGTAACTCGCGTCAATCAAATCAAAGCTCCAGCGCCGCTCAAACTGTGCCACGTTGAACGTCTTCAGCGCATTGTGCGAGACGTTTAGTGCCGTGAGTGAATGACATCCCTGGAACAACCGATCGTCGATCGAGCCCAGCCCGTTCTGCTGCAGCTCTAGCCGCTCCAGATCGGACAAATCGTCAAACACGCCGGGCTGCAGCTCGGTTAGGCTGTTGCTTCCCAGCAGCAGCGTTTTCAGCTCACGCAGCCGCTTGAACGCGGTGCTTTCGATCGTGGCGATCGCATTATCCGAAAGGTCAAGCGTTTGCAGCCGGCTGGCACCGAAGAAGGCCACGTCGGGCAGATCGTGAATTTTGTTACCGCGCAGGTACAGTGATTGAAGTGTTTTTGCGTCGGCAAAGTTGCGTGACTGAATCTGCTTGATGTCGCTGCCCGTTGCGTTCAGCGATTCCAGCTTCGGGAAGGTCTGGAACATGGCCGGTGGGATGCCGGTGAGCGAAGAGCGTGCAAACTGGACGGTGGATAGGGTGGAGGGATTAGAGCTGGCAAAGGTGGTGGTTAGAATCTCGTCCGAGGACACTTTGGCACCGATCAGGCTGCAGCTACGGTCCAGCTCCATTGTGCAGCTCAGCTGCTTTGCGAAAGTGCTTCGGAGTAGCGCAATGGCTACCATTCTGGAAGTGAAGAAATTAAGTTCTAGTTAGTACCTTTGGAGAGTTTTGGATCAATTGGGCGATTTTGCTGACGTTGTCGTAATGCTCAATCACTGTGAAAGGTATTTGCAATACAAATCATAACAAAAACTTTTTCAGAAGCACTTCACAAATCCTTCATGTGTTATGAACAAATTTTATGAACGATGGTAACGTATTTATCAACAGTCTAATTCTGTAAGAACACCAATACCGAACTTCTACACATATTTCCGAAATACTTACACAACGATTTCCCACAGTTTAACCATCTTGAACAGCGCTCGGAATGAAACTGACGACTTTCGTGCGACTTTCGCTCATCTTCGACTCATCACCACAAACCGTAGTATCATTGAGCATTGATAAGGAAGTGGCCGACGTTGTTTTGCTTACCCTCAACTTTAACCCACCGGCCTGGTTGTTTGTCTGGTCAACTCTAGTGACAGAGCAAGCGTACTTTCCGCACGCAACAACATAAACAGTTCGTTGTATTTACGTTAAAGGTTTTATACGGTAAAGTCAGACGATGTCTAAGGCTACAAAGGAAGGAATTATGATTCACCACAACTAGAAAACAAATAATTCTGAAAAAAGTGTAACAAAGTGTAAATACATTCATTGCACCAATACAATTCCTATTCTTCAAACTGGATTCCATCTTCTAACCCTTATCGCTGAAAATTGCATTCAACGCGTAAACGTGTGACGTTCGCTTCATCATGGGAATTACCGTGCTGCGGACGAGAAGCGTTACACAAGCGTTACATAAAATCAGCATTCCTTTCGAAATGTTTTGCCGACGGCAAACGTTGCGCCTGCTGTACGAGAGTTGCGCTGCGCATTCGTTACGAACTAAAATTAGAAATAGAAGCTCTTAAAATAAAATTTGACCATAAGAAAGAGAATTTATTTTTTTGTTTAGTGCTTCGTTACAGAGATCATAATAACAAAAAAAACTGTTTCGCTTTTCCCATACCGGGAATCGAACCCGGGCCTTCCGGGTGAGAGCCGGATATCCTAACCACTAGACAATATGGGAGGTGTTGTAATGGTAAGGCTTGCTTGCTGTTTTCTTCATTACATCGATACCAACCGAAAATGATAAAATATATTTAAAAATACCGAATAAAAGTGCATAGATATTTACAACTAATGATAAATAAAGTATTTCTTCTATAATTAACTACATTTTTCTTCATTCGACATGGCACTTCTGTACAACCTCATCAGGCGCGGTGTGTTACAATCAATTACGTTCTCGTTTGACGAACACTAATAGAAACAAATGATGCCCAAATAGATGAAGCTATCTGTTCCAACCCTCATCTCGTGAGATCCCACCACCTCATTAAGCGCGACGCTACAACAACGTACTCCCAGTTCCTCGTCCCAAGCTTCATCCTAATGAGACTAATTAATCACCAACCAACGGCACGCAAACCTGCACCCATTCGCACCTCTCGTACGAGTTTCCTTGTTTTTACTCACAATTTTACAGAGACATTCCACACGATCCGGGCTTCACGCTATTTTTCCACGCTGCTTTAACAAAACCGCCCATCGGAATAAATCAAACGCGTTCGCCTAGGTTCCAACCCCAGACACTGGTGCACCCAGCACTTACTCCGTCAATCAAAAGCCCATCAAACGCGGGCAGCAACAGGGACCGCATCACAGTTGACCCGCGGAGATGGAGAACCTCCGTTTTTTGGGGGTTTGTAGCCATCAGTTCACCAGAAGATTAAAAAAACACATTCTTGCGTCAGCTGAAACGCATATCATCCAGAACGACCGGTACGTTCTTGGTGATTTTGTTTCGGAAGGGTGGTCCCAAAAGCACCACAAAACCAATATCGTGACAGGCAGAAGGTGCGTTGGCAGCCTTAACGGGTGATCCCCGTGTCCATTCCCGTTGCCTGCCGTCGGGCCATCGGCGGCAGCGGTCACCATAAACATCCACTTTAATAATCGTTATTTGAAAACATTTATTATAAACTGCTTAATTACAGAGAGCTTCAAGCTGTTGCTGGCGCGAAGGTGCCTTCCCCGTTGCGATGCAAGTGTGTGCGGACTGACGTCGGCCCGCGCCACGTCCGACAGGACACGGGACAGGCGTGTGCAATTTGTTTCGCCGTTTTTTTTTTTGTTTTTTGTTGTTGCGAAGGTTATACCAGCCAAAACAGAAGGCTGCGTGCGCGTGGAATGGTGAAATGGTTAATCGTGCAAAAAAGCAGAAAGGAAAAACCCCATCACTAACTGGATGGTTAGCCACCTGGAAGCACTTGAAGATCGCGCACCGGTAGTTTTTGGGTTCGCTTAATCCTGTGGTGACTGGTGGTGAAAAGGGAAGAAGCGATTTTTGCTTTTATTTGTGCAAAGGAAGAGTAGCGATGTTTGCAGAAAGGTGTTTTATTCTGTGTTATACCGTTAAGCGTTTCACGTTATTGTGGCATTAAAAATGTTTAACAGGGCGTTTGGGGCAAACGGATGATTATGAGATGAGGTGCAGATGGTCTCTGTTTACAAATAAATTCACTGCTGAAAGCTCTCACTGACAAAAAGGCTGTATTGGCGATGTTTAAATAATAATAAGGAAAGATAATAATGAACGGAACTACGATGTTTAATCCGAAAATAAAATGATTAATTTATTAAATTATTTTCAATTATAACTCTGAATGCTCTGGAAAACTGGATTGCAAGTTCGCGGTGTAGTACCTTGCAAAACTGAGAATTACAAAAACAGTTAATATTTGTGTCCACTTTGTGCGTTTTCCACATTTGTGAAATATCAAAATTTTATTGGTTGTTTTGTCATGAAAATGTTTCTTAAAATATCAAACTTAACAACTCAGTTGTCGCAAATCGCAAACGCCACCCATCAAGCCATATCAAAAGGGAATCATAATCGAATCCTTTTTGATTTCATTCAACAAACATCCATTGGTGATGGACCAAACCTCCTATTTTTAATTAAATTGCATTGGGTGTGCGTCCGTTGAGCTAATGTGAAATTTAATTACATTGCTCGTATGCTCTGTATCATGCCGAATCAAGTACAAGCGTGTGAATCAATAAGTCAATCAATTTATTTATTAAAAATCAGCTTCATTTCCAGGCCAGTACACAAACGGCAGCAAATTAACAGAGCCAATGATAAATGCGTAATGATCAACAGGCTTTTTAATTGTTTAAAATTATTTAAACCATGCTGAAAGTGCTGCTAGAATTCTGCATTGGTCTATTGATTGCTCTGACTAGATCAAACACCACGGAAGTGTTTAATTGGAGTTTGTGGACATGGCTGCTTGCCAGGTTTGCATAAATCTCCTGAATTATATATGAACCTCATTAGCATTAAGTTTTGTGTTGTCGGATTGTTTCTTTTTCAAAAACGCCATATTATCTCACCATTGAAATCCAACTCCACCTTTACAGGCACAAGCAGCAAGGGTTAATAGTGTCATGAATTATTTTTAGCACCTGACCACACATCCAAACAACACCAAACCTCCCTTTCTTGCTTGTGCAACATTGTGTGTATGTGTGCGTGTACGTGTATTCACCCTGTTCACCCCACAGGACCTGACCCACCGATTGACTGCAATATATCCCATCATCATCATCATCATCATCCAGGTCGTCGTTGTTGGTCGTGCTGCCATAAACTTTATACGATCACCTACATCCGCTCGGATACGTACCAACGATCGTTTACATACACCAGTCCCTCGCCAACAACCTTGCGACGTACCGCACTTAGTCAACAACCACCCACCCAGCTCGCCTTTCCAGTCGCACTTTACGACCCACAGATGGCAGCCGTTTTATGAATGAACGCATGCAGCCCGGCCCGGTAATGACCACCACGCGCACCAGCGCGAGAGGGCGTATGTAATTTTGTCGAGTCGAGTCGTCCGATGCCGTCCTATGCACAGCCTCTCGTTCGGATTGGTATTTTTGATTGGTTTTGCTAAGGGCTAGGGTTTCATCGGGCCATCGCATTTTACTGATTGCAACACACCACAACCGTAAGGGCCGGATCCGCAAGGTTCGTCATTGTCGCGCGTGTACAAGTCACCACGCTCGACTAGTGGTGTTAGCGTGTGTCATAACGTTCGGTGAAATTGATTCGAGACGCACCAAGATGACCATTAAGGCAAAACTTTGGTTTTCGATCATACGAGCCTGGTCGTTCTGTGGTTGCGGGACAATTTTGTTTTACCACTGCTCTGTGGCATCTGGCGGTGTGTTACTCTGAGATTTTGCATAAGCATTGCACCAGACAATACATCCCATAGACATTTTGCTATGATGTTACAAAGGACCAATCATTTCCATCTTTAATTGAAAAACATTTGAAAAGCAATCACTTTTAGTCACCGCTCTTAAATCGTTCCTTTAATCAATTCAACCCACTGATTTATCTCCAATGGCCTTAATCCAATGAAAAATACTTCCACAGTGGTTTACCTTTAATCCGCACCGTCCTAAACCCCCCCACAGCGCAATTACTGCTGAGTGCCTGCAGTAAACGAGCGGGATTTTCCTGCTCAAAAAATAGGGAACCTCGAAGGGAAATTCACGTGTGGGAGTAAACGCTCGATCGAACGCTCATCGAACTGCGGCGCACAATCACCAAGCGATTCGTTCACCGCCGCCGTCGCTTCCAAAACGGCAAACGGTGCAATAAACTGATGATGACGATAATTTGTTGTCTATGTACATGTGTTTTGAATTATCGCAATCGTTTAGCAAGAGTGCTAGCCCTCAACCGAGGACTACATGCACCGCCGAAGAAACCCTTTCTAATTCGCGAACACCGACTCGTCCGAAGTCGCAAACGATTACGGCTCTTCACTTGATCAACGCGCTCTAAACCAACCATTGCGCAAAGCAGGCAATGAAACCGCTGGGCGCGCGGGAAGATGCATCAGTGAGGCTTTATATTTTCTTATAAACCATCGCTGGGTAAGGCACGGGTCAGGCAAAAGGTTAAGCTACAATCTGCGGTCCCAGAGTGTCGTCCGACGGTTCCGTCGGGTGGGTGGCTCGGTTGAGACGGTGGCCCTCCCAAGTGCCTGCGTCTAGAAGGTGGAGTCGAGCGGCATTCCGAGAGGCCACACTCGATCACCCGAGCGCTGATAGTGGAAATGTGGAAAGCGGTATTAACACCTGCGATAAGGTCCGACGCGGCGGCGCAGGGCTTTGCTGTCGAGATTTTCACATGCACATTCCTGACCCCTTGCGACCGGGAAGCACATTCATTTGGCCCGTTCGCATGCGGGGAATGGATGTAATTAAAGGTGAATTAAGCGTCCGCTCCGGTGCTGAGGTGTATAAGTTTATCTTGGGTGGAAAAATATGAATTTCCTTTTACTCGGTGTGTTGCTGGTAGTGGCTTTTGAAATGTAAAGGTGACTGAAGCAACTATACACAGTAACTGTTTATATTATAGTTTGTAGGGAATTACGAAGCCATCTAAAAATGTAAAAATAGCCATATCGAGTGTAGTAAAATAATTCGACTAAATAAATAATAATAATAAAAATAACACTAACAATCTTAAGTTAGAACAGTTAGAACAGTGTACGTTTTCCATCAGATAATAGATGTACGCATCAATCTCTATTGTTCCAGTGAACCAATATTACAAATGATGTATGTCACATATAACACACTAGGAGGCTAATAAGGCACCACAAACATAGAAATATTAACCTCCATCAGAGAGCTATTTTGGCCAACACCTTCCTTACATCTAAATTGTGGTTTATAGGGTCAGTTATATCCTGAAACAAAAAACATACAGCTAAACTGAAATCTATATTAGGTGAATTCATGTGGCCAAAAGGAGGATTGAGAGTAAGCATGAATCAGCTTGCTCTTCCCAAATCTAGAAGGGGATTAAATCTATTGATACCAAAATTAAAGCTACCATCGTTGATAACAAATAGATACTGAAAAGAACAACACTGTATGGCCTTCTCATCCAGAATTAAACGCAAAACATAGAATCCCCCTGATATACAATTAATCCCCAAAAACCATCCATGTCTGGAAACTTTAACCATAGAATGTGCATATCTAACAGAACGAATGATAGAGAACCCTACGGCAAGTGGAATAGATAAAACAATTATTAACTTCATTCCTCCTCCTTCAATTACACAAAATACATACCCAGCATTAAAATGGAGCAAAATATGGCGAAATATCAATTCCAATGAACTCAACTCAAAACAAAGAACCCTATACTATTTACTAGTAAATGAAAAAAATAATACTCAGGATAAGAAATTCAAACATAATTACAAATCGGTTAACAGTCCAAATTCCTCATTTTGCGGAATTACTGAAACACTAGAACACAAATTTAAAAACTGCAGACAAATTGAAGATTACTGGGAAATGTTTCAAAAAAAAATGAATCGTACCACGTAAAATCTCTTGCATTCATCGAATTATCTAAACTAGAACTGAGAGGCATAAATAAGCAAAATGGCAAAAAAATCATTAGTCTTTTCATAAACTACAAAGAATTGATAGAAAACAATGAAATAAAACAAATAACGAATAAAAACACGTTGAAGGTCATGATAAGTTAGGGAATAGTTTGTAAGCATATAAACGGATTTGTATTGATTAAAAAAAGGAGTGCAAACTAAGTTCAATTTTTTAAATCGCATATAATTTACACATTTTTTAAATACCGTTATTTTGCTCATATTTTAATGTCATTTGTAGCTACTTATGTATTTATTTCTTTCGTTCTTTTCAATCAGTTCTGGAAAAGATTTGTTCAGGTTCTCTTCTTCTTCTTCTTCTTCTTCTTCTTTGGCACAACAACCGTTGTCGGTCAAGGCCTGCCTGTACCCACTAGTGAAGTGAGCTTGGCTTTCTTTGACTTATTGTTACCATAACAGGATAGTCAGTCCTACGTATGGGGGCACGGGCTATTCGCGACGTGAACCCATTACGGGCATGTTGTTACGTCGTACGAGTTGACGACTGTACCACCAGACCGGCCCATTGTTCAGGTTCAAGATTTCTTAATGCTAGGAATGGTTTTGTAATTTGTTTCGATGGCTTAATTTTGCAAACACTAATACATAATAGTAACATGATAATAATCATCATACTTACTGCACTAAATTTTGTATCCATGCTTTTTTGGATACAAACCACCGTTAACTGCCATCTTTTGTACAAAAGGATCAAAGCCTCAAGAACATTCTTGTCACAATATATGAATTTCTTCAAAATGTTGAAAGTATTTTATTTTATAGTGGGGTTGTAGAGTAGCTTGGAGAGTCTTTCAAGTGCATTGTATTGCCTATTTATTACTACACAACTTATAATCTGATTAAATGTGATAAAATACATTTTGTTTCACACTCAAATTGTAGTCAAAATACACCCCTTAATGCACCTGTAAATCAAAACCAACACAAACAATGTAACATAAATACAAAAATCTTCCTGAACATGAAACGACGAACCCCGAAAAATAAAGGAATAACCAACCACCATTACCGTTCCGCACAGCACACACACATGCGATCGCTTCATCATTACTCCCGTCGCACGTATGCTGATTACATACACGCTCCCGCGTATCGTGAACCTTATTATCATAAACCGTTAGCCCGTTATCATTGCTAATGCGTTCGCTTTACGGCTCCGTCACGATCACACTTCGAAAGCCCCGGCCACTGTGTTGGCTGTTGCGGGCCCGGTTGCTGCCTCGGTTCTGCCGGGGTGAAACGACATAATGAAAGGTCCTTTCCTTTTTTTTTGCCTCGGATGCGCTTCCTTCCCTCTGTTGCGTTGCGTGCACAGCGCAACGTGTCAATAATTCGTTTGCCGTGGCGAAAATAATAAAATCGAGCCAGAGCTTTTCAGAAGGTCATTGCTGTGCACAGTGCAAGGTGAACGGTGCACACTCTGCTATGCCACCCCATCCCCCCACCTCCACCCTTTTTCACGGTAGCAGCATGATTGATGACGGACAGAAAACATCATTTCGATTCGACCCCACCAAAAGGGGATGCTCGGGAATGGCTTCGGCACTGCCCGTGCAAAAGTTTCTACTTGCTGCACTCCATAATCGATAATGGGAAAGTGATAAGAAACCAATGGTAAGAGTTTTGCTTTTCTTATAGCGAGTGATTGTGTATTCTTTCTTTGGAGGGTTTTTTTATTATTATCATCCTTCACACCAGAAGAGAGCGAGAGAGCCACAAAGCAAGATGATAAATTAACTCACGAATCCAATAAAAGTGTTCGCAAAAACAAGGGATGCAGAGGAGCCAAAGCACAAAATCTGGAACTCATCTTACGTTCGTATTCCCAAAAAAAATCCTCCGGACAATTGTTCCCACTGCCGCAAAATACCACCGGGAATGCACGCACCAGGATATTAATCGATCCACTTTGTCGATGATTGCAAAATTGTCATGTCAGCAAACCCGGATGGCTCATGCTTCCTTTTTTATTGTTTTCTTTGAAGATGTGAGCCACCTTTGGTCGTGTTGCCACTCTTTACTATTCCCCGAAGGATTTCTAGTGGGATCTCGTCATGGCGCCCGTTGCTCCGGACCCAAGTACGCCCAAAGTAGGTCATTGAAATTCTGTACTTTATTTCCGCCCGAACCTGTTCTGCTGTGCCATTCTCCTGCGCTGCCGTACCATCCTGGCCTGTCCGGCTGGGGTCCAGTACAATTTGATCTCATCATGTTTCGTACCCGCTCGCCCCAAACACACCCCATTCGGTGCCATCCGCGGTTGTGTTCGGCGCCAGTTGCGTTCGATTGCCGGTTCGAAATCCTTCCGCCCTAAAGCGACGAGGTAAGCGGAGGAAAAAAAAATCAATTACATGTATCATGTTTCGATGAAATTATGATTGCTGTCGATTCTTATTTATCGCTTTGCGTTCCTCTCCCCTCGTTGCTGCCATTCCAACTCGCCTGTTTCCAACTCGAACGAGAGTCCAATTACGCATCCCAAAAACGGCGACATTTAGCTCCACGTTCCTGGCGTTCGCCTGGGACGCTCCCCGGCCGTACCAGGAACGATTATGGCAGATTGTTGGCTGTGCTAACCGAAAAAGGTCTTCCAAATTCCGGCTGCCTGGAATGCGTGCGTTTGTGCGGACGGGTTGGTATGCGTGATCCGGTGGCTTAATTTTCAACGGTCAGCGTTTATGTCGAAATATGACGAAAAGAGATTTATTTTTATGTCATGTCACGTCATGTTCTATTTCACATTTACCGATTTGCTCAAATTTGTCCATCTTTTGGGATTGTTGAAAAAAAAAACATTATAATCAGTTTAAAATCTAATTTCTCGTTTTATTATTCAGGAGAGACCGATCTCAGAGATTCTGCCAAATTGGTTATATTCAAACTGATTTTATGTTTAATTTTCATTATCTTGTTTTGCAATTACCTTACTTATTTTGTTCTGTTTCCACTGAATATATATCAGTAATCATTATATATTGCTTAGGTTGTGTTTTACTTTGAATATTAATTCCTTTCATATCTAGCCTTTTTATTTTTTACCTTTCTACAATACCTTCATGCTAAAAGCGCTCTAATCCAACCGTACCGCTACATCCAACGGGAGGTCTTGGGCTGATTCATTAGGTTAACCTGCGACCGGCATGACCCCGCACAATGACGATGTCATCAGCGATCAGCGTCGAACGGTCGACGAAAGCGACGTCTTAGTCCACCTTACATGTGGACCTACCCGTTTGCTAGGCTGAGCAGTCGTGGGGTTGATTCAATTGACACCATTTTCGTTCACCGCACACAGTCCATCCCGCGTGCAGCATGCATTTTCCTTGCTAGCGTACCTGCGATCCAAACCAAACGATCGTACACCAACCGATCCTTACCGGACGGACGGGGACGGCACTGTGAAACGAAGAAACGCTGACAGCGCATGTTGTACATTCGCGCGCGCACAGAGATCCCGCACACAAGAGGTCATCTCGGCCGGTGACGGTTTCATTTATTATTCCGAACCTTCATGTCGTTCCCCAGACCCAGTGCGATGTGTTCGCGATGCACACATGCACTTTACCCGATGCTGCATTTGTCTTTCGCAACCGTGGCCAGCTCTTTCCCAGACGGCGCTCTCTTCCGCTAAACGGTACCGACCGGTGGTAGAGATCTTGCGCGCGTATGTTTTTATGCCCTTCCTGAACCATTCAAACGACGCGGACCAAGCGCTGGCAAAGGATCGGGTCAGGTGGATTCGTAAATCATGTGCAGACACACAGCACAAAACACACTCAACGCTGGCCGTCGTCGCCGTAATAAAGTTGTGCAACATGTCGATGGACATGGTTTGATCTTGTAGCTTATACGGCGTTCCGTACCGTTCCCGTGCACATTAACCGACCGCAAAAAAAAACGGAGGATGTTAGTCCGACTGTGGCTTTGCTTTTTTGTTTGTTCGAAATGGGACGTATGAGCTTTACAAAGCTTCACAACAAAACTGAAGTCAATTAAGGAATTGTTTGCAGATCGTTAGCTCTCTGCTTTTTAATAACCTAATTTAGTGAATTAATTTCGCTTATGAGGATCTGTCGCTTATTAACCGGTGGAGCCCAGTTAGAGTACTTTTTATCCGAAATTATTATCATTAACAAAGCTTTTTTAATGGGGCGAAATTAGCGAAGATACGGTGATAAGGGGAATATGACTCAAGCTATAATTTACAATTCATAACAAGAATGTGCAATCACTATAATAAGATTACAATAACATCTGCCAGGTTTGGAATGTCCTCGAACTTTCAACAAAAAGTACAGTTTTGCGGGTCATTCAAAGGTCTTACATCGCAAAGGTTTTTGTAGGCAATTAAGTTGGGCAATAGTGGGCAATAGTAAAAACTCTTTAACAAACGTAGAAGATTTCAAATGAAATTTGTGGATCTTGTGGAGCTTGCATTTTGGTGGTTAAAGTGCAAAAACGGACATCCAAGTTTGATCTATTTTGCTTCTGCCATCAATAGTGGAAAAACAGATGACGGCTAATTTCCTTCGCAAGGTCTTTCAGAAGACAGAAGCCATTGAGTGAAAGTGCAAGCTCAATTCTTGTTCAATTCGTTCTCGACGCCTTTTGCTATTAGAATAAGGTGTCTATGGTATTTCAAAGATAAAACCTTGTCAAAATTGGCTTTTGAATAGGTAGATGGAAAAAAGTCGCTCATAGCCTGTTTTGTACGCTAAGTTTGAGCTGAGTTTGAATGATTTTGCGATTTACAAATGCGATATTCATGTAGACCTGAAGTAACTTATGCTGCTCGTGCCAGAGCTGTCAATAAGATTTCGTGCTTTCTGGGATTCATTGAAAGACTCGTTCACAGACCTCAAATTTACGGCACATCTTCTTTACAGATGAACATAAAATGTTTTGTTTTATACCATGGAAACGCAAAGTTGCATGTAATGTTAAGATACATCATATCGCTTCAATTTTCAATGTCTTTCGATAAGTGTTGATTCTACCCATATCAGGTGTCTGTCTTTTGCTGACATCCCTTAAATGTATAGAAAATCCTAGGGTTAAATTGATAGCAATAACAAAACATTTGAACGAAGTTTCAATATATCTTCTGATCAGATTAGAATGTGAGAGAATGCCCTATTTTTATGATCGCTGTAGTTATCGCAACATCACTAGGATCAGCAACAAAAACAAACAAAAATCACTGAAACAAATGCCAACGTATATATTCCAGCGAGGACAATGTCCTTCCCTTTGTCCAGTCTATTGATACAAATTTTATTCCTCACTAGCACAGCTTTATCCAAAAGTCATAATTTCCAACAATGCAAAACCATTATCATTAAACCCCAATTCCAAACAATCCATTCATTTGGCAAGTCAAACATGTCCCTTTTGTACATTGATTTTTTTTTGAGAGTCAAACCCATACAAACCGCTAACATATGGTACGCAGCAAACCGGCTTTCAAAGCCACAGATCCACACAATGTGCTGCCAAAGCGGGCGTTTGCATACCATTGTTCCATTTGAGCGAAACCGTTTAAACGTTGCAGTAACAAAAAAAAAAAAAGCACGAAACATGAATCCATCGCGCTCCTTTCATAAATCAGAAACGAAGCAAAACGGACAGCCAACTTGTCAAACAAAAATTTCACCCGGACACCAAAAACAAAAAGCAAACCCGCAGCCTCATCTGGCCGGACAGCCTGTGATTCTGGCCCTCCCTGTGCCCTTTCTCACAGCAGCGCCACACACTAAATTAAGTGCATGTAGTCTGTGTGTGTGAGTGTGTCTGCACCATACCAAACCCTCACCATAGAGGGTAACAGTCTTGTCGCATCCCCATAATTTTCATGTCGAAAGTATGCCCTTCCAACCCCTGGACTCTTTTTTGGAGAAGAATCGCTTTCGGGATATATCTCTCTCTCTCTCTCTCTCTCTCTCTCTCTCTCTTTCTCTTTCTCTTTCTCTTTTTGCGAAGAATGCGTTTCCAAGGAAAAGTAAAGGACGTCCACTTTTCTCATCTCCTCAGTGTTACCGGGTTGCAGGGTGCAATGTGCAATGTCGACAAGACCCAACTGGCTGCATCATTCACGCATGCAAGAGCGTTCTGTGGCTGTATGTGTGATGCGAATAAAGAAAGAGAAATGCAATCTCATCATATTTCCGCACCGAAACTGCAGCCACTTGCCGGGCAAGAATATGCCCCGCATCCATCCGGGTGGTCATGACGGTACCCAGCCATGCCAAGAACAAAAAAAAAAACACACACACACACATTCCGTATCACAACCGTGCCGGCAGGAAGGTCAATTCGCGGAAGCCACCGTCCGCCACGGTACGCACCAGGGTGGGTAGGTGGGTGAAGTTAATTAGTTTGATATTGGCCAAAGGTTTTTCCGTCCGACTCCGTTCGTTGGCCTCGGACCCGGAGGTTGAGTTTTGCTTCATTTTTTTTTATTCCTTCATCCCCCCTACCTATCCGTACCACCGTTATTTCGCAGTTATAATAATGATATCAGCTGTAACACAATAATGAAAAGCACATCCGTCGATAATGATTTCTCGCAATCACCTTCCCGCGGGCCGCCAGCCTTCTCCCAAGCTCAGCCGAGTTTCGGGTCTCGATTGCAGATTGCATGGCCGCCACTCCTTACGCGGGCGCGATCGGGCACTGGCGGTGGTCGTCCGGCATGCACATTTTCCACGTATTTCGCGGCAGAAAGAAAGCAAACACAGCAAACCCGTACGCCGAAAAAAAAACACACACTCACACACACACACAAAAACGGGGAGTTTTTACTTTACAAAACATTAATTAAGTAAATGTAACTCAACTGTAACCATCAAGATTAATGCGCCGCTCTTCCTTTTTGCACGTCCCACGTACAGTTGCGATCACGCTGTGTGCGATCGTCTTTTTGTGTGGCTGTGTGTGTTTCTCCTGGGAGCGTTCCTTTTTTGTTGCTGCTGTCTCCCCCGGCGCATCAGGGCTATAAAATGGGTTTTACAGTTTGATGAAATTAATTACCCGAGCGATAACACTTTGCAGAAATTGTTTCATTGGAAAACCATCGCGCGCCAGCCCGGGCCGCGCCCGGGTGACGTGGTGGAACGCGTATGCGAATAATAAAATAATTAGATTCCATGTAATAATTACTGTCGGCTGGGGTTTTTTTGTTGTTGTGTTTGGTTTCTTTTCTTCCTTTTTTTTGCTGAGTGAATCATTGATGTGTGGCCAATGGCAGACAAAGAGGTTGCAGTTTTTGTCTGTCAATTTTGTTTGCTTTAAAATTTAAATTTAAGTACCATCATGTCAACTGCTTTGAAAAGGGCATGCTACTCGTAAAGACTCTTTCTGCATTTTAAACAAGAAATAGATCGAGCCTTACTAACAAAAAGGTAAAACATAAAATATACAAATTTCAACAGCAACACACAAAAAAAACAAACGAACCACTCAGCATGACTTTACACGATTACCAATGTGCTCGCGCCACTATCTGATCCAAACGGCCTAACGAAGTTGTATGCATTTAATTACTTTTGGCATGCAAATTCACTCGCCGACCATCTAGCATGGACAATCTAAGAAGCATGGGTTCCGTTTTTTTTGTTTGTGGCACAATAAATAAACAGTTAATCGCTACCGCGAATCATCCATGCACACCGTGTTGCAGCCTAAACACATATGGCACGGGCACGGACAAAAGTCACCGAATCCGGCCCCTCCGTCACTGCAAAAGGCCATAAAGCCCTCGCGGGACGTGAATCTTAAAAGTGGGTCTCGCCACCAGTCACGCTCAGTCACGCTTTTGGTTCACTTTGCCGAACTCCAGACAGCCAGCGGATTAGCCGGCAGGCAGCAGGCCCTTTCGGATCCTTGGGAATGGGTGCCGTGTGTCAAACAAATTATCTAAGCTCTCGCAGGCAGCAGCAGCAGCACTCGATGGCAGAGCATAATTGAATCTGATATTGATATATCCTGCACAATTTATCCTCCCGACACCTTCAGAGAGGGAGCCGCCGGTGCCGCCGTTCGCCCGAGATCGTGGTGGGTAGATTTCGATGGCCCGCCGTGGCCCTGCACCACCGTGTGTGTTAGTTTTAATTCGACTGTTCCACTGTTTACCTTAATCCACCACCACTGTTCCTCCCACAGATCACGTCACATTTGCGCAACATTAGCAAAGTACACATCGGCACACTGGGGCGCGAGTGAGACCTACGAGACGGTGGGTCGACTTCGACTCCCGCGAGCGTGATGGAACGAAAATCATCACGAATTCCTACGCTGGAATTGCCGTCGGGCCGGGTGCGAATACTGCGAGCAAAAGTGTGCAACCAGCAACGGACCCACGTGTTGGCAGATCGTGAGCAAACGTTTAGCATAGAAGGTGATGTGCATTATGAATCGGAACCGACACCGAAACGCCGGTTCGCGAAATGTCAGATTTAATGAAGAGCAACGTGCGAGGTGACACACACACGGGTTGGTGGAGGGTTATTGGTTTTGCTTTGGGAGTACATTTGAGCTACGGATTGGAGGACTAGAAAACCGTTGTAATGTATCAAAGTTTTATGATTTTATTTGGCCCTTTCTAGTACGTTCCCTTTCGCGCTACCTACGGCCAAGCGCTTTGGCTAATCTAATCAAATCTCTCGGAACTCGAGGAGGAAGGTAGCTAACAGGGGGATTAAAAGATGCGAACGGGCGTTTTGGGTGGCGAAAGGAGCGCCAGTAATGAAGCAAACATCGAATAATGCCACACTGTGCCATTGTTTGTATTCATAGTACAATGAGCGTGTGTGTTATAGAGTCTGTGTGTTTGTGTAATCATTCAAATATTTGGCGTGCATTACCGTAGCCCTTTATACCTTTATACCTTTCGGCCGACACGCCGCACGCCGAAGCGGTTGGAAGCGATCCGATTTGTTGCAGCATCCGCAAACCCGTTCATAATTACTATGGATTATTTTGTTGGCAGGGATAAGAAGACGATAAAACTTATAAAGCAGCGGTCGGCAAACTTTTGAGGCAAAGGGCCAAATTTAGTAAATGGCCAGGAGAATGCGGGTTTTCCATTATTGTGCTTTAATTATTACATTATAAAATTTTAGAAACAAAAGAATTTGTTATGGATATCAAGCAATGCGATTGGTATTATTGCTGTTTTCCTATAATTGTGTCATCCAAGCATGGTTAAAAATTGATAATACCTACTTAAAAACTAATTGTATCCTTTAATCATTTGAGGATCGCCAAAAGAAGGGCAATAGTGTGATACATAAGTCAAAAAATAACAATGCAAGAACAATATCGCTTCTTGATATTAATCGTTGTACTCGTAAACAGCAACAGCATGAAATCGTCGTTCTCGTTAAAACAACCGGGGTTTATAATATAAAGTATGTACATGCTTCTTACATCATTTTGCTTCAAAGTATTCCACAAAACGTTAGCTTTCTTCAAGAATAACATGAATCAGAAGAATAATGTGATAAAATAAATATTACGAATGGTAACAAGATCATACATACACCTGTTCTCACTTTCCTCTGAATCTTTATCCGGTTGCTATGGATCGCAATCCATGAGAATGGATCGCAATCAACTACGTCTGAATCGTTTGCAACTACGTTTGGATCGTTTTCAGCAACGTTTGGATCGCTCTCAGCTACCTTTGGATTTTACGTTACCTAGCGCAAATTTTGTTGCGGCGCATAGTTTATTTAGTGACCATTCGGCGTACCTCACGATTCTGTTCATGACAGACAATTTGAAAAGCAACAATTTCATATTGTTCTATGTTTGAACCCAATTGAGAATATGTGTTAAAAACCAATTTTTGAGCTATGAACAACATTTGACAGATTTGTCGGCTTCTACGCATCAGAACAGATTTCCTCCATTCTAAAGATGGAATATCCGGCTATACCTCGAAACCCTGAACAAGACTAAATGACCACGTAGGTCGTTACACTAAAAAGAAGAAGATTGTGCTGGTTTGTTTGGAAAACTTGGTCTAATAACCAAAAACGTATGAATGGTGATGTAAGCTTCATATAAAAAATACGATAAGATTTTATAATTGAATGCATTAATTGTTTAGTTTTTTCTTTGGGGTGCAAATGTGTCCCGCGGTCACCAAATAAACGGTGCGTTAAAACGAAATTTGCGCGAGCTACCGTAAAATCCAAACGTAGCTGAGAGCGATCCAAACGTTGCTGAAAACGATTCAGACGTAGTTGCAAACGATTCAGACGTAGTTGATTGCGATCCATTCTCATGGATTGCGATCCATAGCAACCGGATAACGATTCAGAGGAAAGTGAGAACAGGTGTAAATTAGAAACAAAGTAAGAATAAATTATAAATAATAAAAATCAAATGCATAAATCAAAAAGGGAAAAAAACTCCACGAACTATCTAACTAATAAATATGAATATTGAAAACATAATCATATAACTATATCTAAAAACATAAACAGTTAAACATCAAACTAACCATAAAACAAAAAAATACTGCTCTGAAAACTTATAAATGACAAAACAATAAATACAAATAAAAAACTAATGCATCTAAGTTGGCAAAAAGTACAATAATTTAAAACATTAAACTCATAAATTAAAAGAAAAACAGCAAATAACTTAAAAGCCAACAGTATAGTAAATAGTAAATCAAAACTCAAGCAACCAAATATTGAACAACTTAAAAAAAATACTAAAAAATTAAAAGTATATAAATATAAGAAAGACACGGGCTTTTCACGAAAATTGCGCACAGTAAAGACAGCTTATCTCGTCCTCAACGACTCACTTCGGTTTAAATAAATTCATCTACTTAATGCGAACATGAAATGCTCATCGGCAGTACCAATTACAACACGTACTCAAAAATTACAAGATGTACAGAATATTTCATATATTTAATGAAAGCCATCAACGAGACGATACCAACCCTTTATAAATGCGATCCACAAATGATCCTTCAAACAGGCGAACAAGCATATTCCGTAGAGGAAGAAAAACAAAGTGAAGTAAACATAATGCAATGACTAATTTGTGGTGCAACGTTAACAGTTCTATAAATATTAAAATAATTTCAACAAACTCACACAAAAAAGACAACTCTACCTGTCTATTTCGTTCCGGTTCTTCATTTGTCCGACTGCACTGTGGCACCGTTCAAATCGCGTGCACGCTGCATTTGATGGCGATGTACAAATTATCATAACAACGGTACCGAAAATAGATGCAGTAGCACACGTCAGCAACGACACATCGTTACAAGTGTTTGCTGACTGTTGCTTTCTTACTTGTTGCAATGAAGAAAAATGCTATTTCGTTTCGGTGAAGAAAAGACGCCACTTACGCAGCAGACATCGACAGGTCCTGCGCACTGGAACCTTGAAACAAGGCGCACCCGACACCTGACACGTTGTCCTGCTGTGCGACGAGCCAGTCCGCCCGGCGCTACGGCGCAACACTTGCGCAGGAGCAAGCGCAAAACGAAACGCAACCATACGGCAGTTGGTGTTAGCCGTTGGTCGTTGAAGTGTGCGTTTTTTTTTGTACATATTTCTTTTGTTGAATGAATTTTTAATTTGATTTTGCCACGTTTGCCAAGTCTGCCGGCGAAGCGATTGCGAAGTAATACACATCCACAAACACACCACCAAAGCGGACGTCCGGTTCGGGTAAGGACGTGCGGTGAATTCCGTGCAGAAAAGTAAAAGTGAAACAAACGTAGCGAACGAACCCCCGGCGGCAGAATGGTTACGCAAACGGGTTCGCCTGCTGCCCGAGCGAAATCATCCGAGCCACCGAATGGCAGAAGGCGATTCGGGCCAAATCTCTCGCAGCAATAAGAGAAGCACCAAACATGCATAACAGCAGATCTGGACCAGCTGGGCAACGTGTAGACAGCAGTGCCGGCGTGCCACCCGTCAACCCGTCGGTCACTGGCACCGATGGGGTCGATCATTATCGGAACCGGACACATCGGCCGGCCTCCTTCATTATCGGGCCGAAATCGTCGGGCCTCAGCACCAGATGAAGCCGTTGCATGGCGGCATGAACATAATTCCAATAAATGCAGCCAGCCAAGAAAGCATCTCATTTTGTCCAACCAACCCCCGTGGGAGGGAGTTTTCCACCTTCCTCGCTTCCCTTGCGACAGCTCACTTATCGGATGGTTTTCTTTCTGTACGGTGCCACGGATGATTGAGAGATGATTGAACGGTCCGGGTCCTGTACGCTTGCACATGTTCGTGTGGGATGGACAAATTGCTAAGTCCTGCCAGATCTTGGGTCGGGTTGCTCGCTTGCAGCTCTAAGCGTTGTCGGGATAGAACTCTCTCTCTCTCCCTCTCTCCCTACCGTTCAATCGTGAACTGATCGCATGATCCTGCCTCGCACTGCCAAACAGCACGGTACGCCACGGACGCGCTTACATTTTGAAGAGCCCTGTGGGCCTTTAATTTTGCCTGCCGTTGCTTCGAAACTCCCGCTGTACGAGACAACTACACTTTGCAAACCCCTCGTGCAGGCAAGCGGACAACCTCACCATCATTCTGGGGCTCTGAAAAAACAACACAGTGGCCACTCCCAGGAGGTGCCGAGCGCTGGAACCTGTCACGCCATCACGATTAAGCGGCCCGAGCCAGTGAGGGGTGGAGATAAACGTTTAGCCGCTATTCGAAAAGCCCTACCCCGCACAAAGTATGTAAATAAACTGCCACCTCTTCCCGAGCCACCTCACAAAACAACAAACAGCTCAAAATCTGATGCATCATGATGATTGCATCGGGGATGCAGTTTTACTCGCGCACTTGCAAATATTAGACAAATTTGCACAAGCACTTCGCCCGCCCGGTGCCCTGCGGCGGGCAAAAGTTTCCGCCTGTCCGTAATCATCCTCCAGCCAGAGCTATAATTTGGTTCAACAGCTTTATAACGAAACGGTTACGGCTAGGGGTGCAGTTATCGGACGAAACTCTAACGTACAGGGGGGGATCTTGTGCATCCAATCACACACACACACACACACACAATGTTTGCAACGCGAAGTGAAACTGAAAATGGGATATTTGCAAACAGCGTTGCTTCGCCGGGCTGTAATGTCATAATGATTGCCGCGATTTTCAACAACCACTTGCGGCACCGGACAGGTTGCGTGTAGGACGTTGGCCTTGGTTTTCTTTTTCGAGAGCTCTCAGTACCCCGGACAGGAAGCATGTTCTGGATGTGTGAAGCGTTTCGTCCTAACCGTGAATTTATTAATGGGGGTTTAGTTTGTGTTCATTTTGTTGAAGTATATATATTTCTATGATTTACGTCAATTTTATTCAAGGTCTTTACTCGATTTTTATTTATTATTCATTATTTCTTATTTATATTTCATTGACAATAATTGTTTTGCTTTTTCGATCCTTTGCTGATCAGTAAAATCTTTTAGAGAAACCAGTATGTGAGGCAAGTCTTTCGAATTAAAACTAACTTTTAAATAGTAGATATCTTTATTTTGTTATAGGTCAGGTTTTGCTGCAAAATTTTAAACTCTGTCATATATAACAACAAACCAGCAATAGTTATGATTTAAAGAATAAGCAAAACGTTAACATATTATAAAGTTTTTGATGTTAAACTTCCATAAAAACGCTAAATTAGTCTTAATGAAATGTCCAATTTATTAAGCAACGAGAAAATTAAAGAACAAGAATCTAAAAACATAAAAATCAATAATTAAAAGTAGAACTGCCTTCTTCAACAAAAATACCGTAAAAAAGGCAAAAAATAAGTTAACCAACCTGACTTAAAACACAAATCGCAGATTAGGAATTATGAAACATAAAACACACGAAAAATGAGTAATTCAGTGTGAATGTATTAAAATAAACGAACATGAAACTGTTACAGCCATCACATTGCTTTCGTAACATAAGTTATGGATTGCATTATTTTAAATATTTTTATATGAACAGTTTTAACGTTTTTGCGCTTCTTCTTCTTCTTCTGGTTTAATTTTTGAAACTCCACTTGTTGCTAGACACTGGCATTTATCTTCTTTCAATTGATAAGGAGAGTATTGCATTTGCTCAGAATAGAGATTTGCTTAGAAAAGTTATCGTTCCAAAAGAGGTTTCGTGATTAAAGTGGTATGTTTTAAATATAATAAATATCGAACAAAAATTAACTAGAATTACTGACAAAAACGAACAAAATTTACATTCTACAAATCACATTGCTCCATAAGATCAGATTCAGTATAAAGGAATCATGGATTGAAGGGTTAAGGTTTGATTGAACTCAATCATAATAGAAAATATTCAATTTATCGATCATCATTTTGCGGTTTTCTTTCATCAAACAAATGTTACAACCTTCTAGCCACCTGTACTGCAACATTATAAAAAAAAAGAAATAAACCGAATTACAAATCTTCCATCACACTCATCCTTAAACTTAGTCACCTTCGTTCTGTGTAATTTATGATCGGCATAAATGGCACAACGAAAGGGGGATTATATCGTGAGGAAAAGCGAAACTTCACACCTTATGCTCGAAACCGGCGATCGATCGATCTCCTTCACACCGGCGACCGGATGACCAAAGCACGCTTCATTACGGGGCAATATATTTTCACGAAAAACGAAACGCCTCCTCAAGCTGGCGCGTACGTACAGCCAACTTGCAATGGCCTGGAAGAGCCGGGGTTTTCGATCCGGTACCGACGAGCCACCTACGTTGAAGGGACTATTAATTTATTGATCCATAATCAAGCCCCTTCGCTCCCGCAAGACCGGGACACCCCGTAAATCGTGCTCGCAAGTGAAGTGGTTTTTGCACTACTATTTGTGCCAAAGTTCTTCCCCTGCTGCGCGATGGAACCAGCTCATCATGTGATTCATCATAGCGGATCTGGGTGGTACGATGTACTGTAAGAACAGTGTCAACAACAAACCGTTTGTAGAGACCGTAGACGATGTGAATGGTATAGGTATTCTGATACCTTTTTTGCAATGCGAGTGGTTTTCTAGACCTTTGATTGTTAATAGTTAACTTTCGACGGAACAATTTTTTAAAGGCCAATCTTTTCCCTTTTATCGTAAAAAAAAGATTCGCGAATCATATACACATTAACATTTGTTTTCACCATATGGAAATCACAAAAAAATATGTTCCGATTGTTCTCAAAAGCGCTGGGATCCTAAAGATTAAATACCAAAATACACAATTTTCTTTGCACCAGTCAAAACATTACAAGCAAAGATTTATGCCATCTACCCTACAGCGGATGACAGAAATAACACAATTAAGATTAGCCGAACTTTTATCGATTTTCCGTTGTCATGGAAAATGATGACTTTGAAAGGAGTTTTCAAGCAGAAATCGTTCCATAGAAATAAGGCTAATTACTTCATAAGGAAAAAGCAATGTTTAAATGATTTGCGTTGGGCTATATTTAATGTTTCGTTCAATCATTCGGTTCATTTTCAGTTTACGGCTGCGCAACAAAGTCCGAGTTAGCCTCGATCCAGGGTAAAAAGAATGACACTCGAGCATACACTGAGGGCATACCAACAGCACAGCCGTTCACTGACACAAAAGACACCACACCGATCTGCAAGGTTCCACCAGACTGTACTGTGAGTGCACCACCAGAATCACCGTTACAGGCCGAGCGTCCTCCAGCTCCGCTCAGACACACATTCTGATTCTGAACCATCGTGGTACCCCAGCGAGCAACGCAGTCCGCATTAGTCATCACCGGGTTGGTGGTGAACCTAACCACTGCCGAGGTAGCAGTGCTGGCGTCCGAAGTGCGTCCAAATCCAGACACGGTACCGGTGAACCCTCCGAACTGGCGAGTGTCCGAGCGACCCGGTAGACGGATGGGTTGGATTCGTGTAGTGAACGTCATCGGCTAGTTGAGGCGCACCGTGGCAATATCATTCCGGATACTGGCAAGGTTGTACTGCGGATGAACCCGAATTCCACTCGTGGCGAAGCGGATGCGCTGCTGAGTTGACTCCTGAACGTTACGGTTGTGTGCTCCCATGATGGCGACACCTCCCGAGGCCAGTGTAGACTGTCCGGACACGACGCAGTGAGCAGCGGTCAGGATAGTGTTCCGAGTCAATATAGATCCTCCACAAAGTCCAGTACTCGTTGCATATTCACTAAGCAACGCAATCTGGTGCGGGAACTGGCCGGGTGTCGCTTCCTGTCCGTTGGTGATGCGGTTCGTTCGGTTCATGTTGCGTAGAAACTGATACTCAGCCGGCAGACGCGCCCAGTAGTGGTCGAACTCCTCGATCGGACGCACCTTGGACCAATCGATCTCGAACAAGCACGAAAGATCTCATCCTGCCAGAAGAGTGATGGGGTTGCTGTTGGTACAGTTGTCAGTGGCTTTGGCTCCCGAAGAGTTCTTCTGCCTCTGTTGGAAGCGTAGAGTGATTTAGAGAAGGTAAACCGCAACCTTTTATACCCAAAGTTTCTGAGCCAAATTTCTTATCATCATAATTCAGCAACGTTATTAATAAGATAGTGTAAGTGTAGGAGGAGTGGTTTTAACAATCGTTACCCACGATATGCTATAGTGGCTTGCCATAGATAATCGTTAGGTGATTAGAAAACCCTTAATGTGATTAGCGATGCAGACTTACCGTTCTTTATCAAAACACCTAAGCGGCGAGCTATTATTCTGGGAAATGATACATTTTCCAGGAACTACCTATCAGATTAGAGAGTTTACTATAAGCTTATAAACCCATTTTATTCACTTCTTCGTTGTTTTTTTTTAATATTTCCACATCACTCAAAAAAGTAAGAGTTTTAATGTTTAGTTCGAGATGTATTGAAAATAAAACAAGCTAAAAATATTAGACAATTTTTCATCAACGATGGAATGATTTCTTGATATATTTAATAAATTATTTTTAACCTTTTCATGTTAATCCTTTAATCCAGCTTCGTTTTGACTCCATTACTATTTGGTGCCCTTTCTATACAAATTATGCGGGATTTTTCACATAGATTGATGCAATGAAAAAGATTAAACTAAACCATGTTTAGTATTCGTTCATATTTTGCTTTATTTACACGTAATCGTTAATTGAGATATTTTTGAATTATTTTTGTTTAATTCTTACTTTGGTATAGATGGATTGCTTTTTTTAAATAAATGAATTTATTTAATTGTTTAGTATCTTATTTATCTTTAAAAATTAATTATTCTTCAATCGAGACCAGTTACATTACTATACATTCTTTTATATTTGCCACCAGATTTTCAAATTGTAGATAGCTGATAAGATATAGCACGTAAAAATTTATAATATATTTTTCTCTTTCTTTATTGGTGTAACTGTAAGGCAGGCCGAGACCGTGCCTATTATAGTTATTACTGGATTTGACAATGATTTGTTTACCCATTGCAGTCCGAGCATTAGACACCGGATACGGTATCCGGGAAAATTTAATTTATTTCTCCAACGCAAGCAACGAAACATACCTTTGGTTAATTTCCATTCGGCAGCATATATTTTTTGCAAAGTCCTATTGATTGGAGATACCACATTGCTCTGGGCATGTTTGAGCGACGCATCCTCCGGACTATCTTTGGCGGTGTGTTCGAGCGAGAAAATTGGTGAACAAGGATGAACCACGAGTTTGCTGAGCTGTACGGCGAACCAAGCTTCCTGACGGCGGCGAAGGCTGGCAGAATGCTATGGCTGGGGAATGTTATGAGAACGCCGGACTCATACCCCACCAAGAAGGCGATCCCCAGTTCAGCATGAGGCGCAGGGGAGCACTGCGAACTCGATGGTGAATCAGCAGCTGGATCAGGTGAAGCGAGAGTTGTCGGAGATCGAGTGTCTACATGGATGGGAGGCTGCAGCCAAGGACCGAACATCCTAAACAATGATTGTTCACCAGGCCATGTCACTTCGACGTCCTCTATCGTAAGCCGGCCATCAGAGAGAGAGAGAAAGAGAGAGAGAGCACATTACTCAGCAAAACTGTAGTATAGTATGAACCGGACAAGTTTACAATAATTTTAAACACAAAGGACCTCTGAATTTGGCAGATTGTTGCTGGAAACAACTATCAATGATGTCCTTAACATGTGTCCTGTTTTGTCAAGTTCGACACCTTTACAGACGAATGACGTCGTAGTTGGATTTCTTTTATATGATAATGGTTTACATACCGTCGTTTCAAGTGGTGGAATGATACCATACAGCCATGAATACTGGATGTTTAGATATTATTAGTTTTAAACTTCACAAACAAAAAGAATCAATATCTTCATGTGACCCAACATAATCCTAATGGGTACGTATTGTTTTTTAAGACTTTAACATCATCAGCGTTTAAAAGAAATGAGTCATTAGGTGGTACAAGCATGATGTTATTACTAAACAAAGATAATAACAAAGAACCAAGGTTGATTAGGGCCGGTCTCGTAATACTGTCGTCAACTTGTACAACTTAACAAAACTTGCTCATCATGGGGTCAAGCACTGAATAGATCATGCCCCTATTCGTAGAACTGACTGTTCTGCTTATGATAAACCGATAAATCACTGAAAGCCAGCGTGAGCTTGGGAATATGTTCCTACAAAATTAAAACCAAAAAATTCAAATACACCAATATCACAAAACTGTTTCTCGTTTCTAGCCGTTTAAGCCAATCAAAAATGTACACAAACTAGCTCATATGTCACAAACAAATGTATTTATTTGCTAGTCGATCACGATAATCATTTGATCGATCACGAAATTACGCCTGCGGAACAAAGTCCGAATTGGCCACGATCCAGTCCAGGAAGAACGTCACACGAGCATACACCGAGGGCATACCGATGGCACAGCCATTAACGGATCCAAACGACACCACACCGATCTGCATCGTTCCACCGGACTGGACGGTCAGCGGACCACCAGAGTCACCGTTGCAGGACGAGCGTCCTCCCGCTCCGCTCAGGCATACGTGCTGGTTAACTACAGTTGAGCCCCAACGAGCAATACAGTCCGTATTGGTCATCACCGGGTTGGTGGTGAACCTAACCACAGCCGAGGTAGCAGAGCTCGCATCCGAAGTGCGTCCAAATCCTGACACGGTACCGGTGAATCCTCCGAACTGGCGAGTGTCCGAGCGACCCGGTAGACGGATGGGTTGGATTCGTGTAGTGAACGTCATCGGTGAGTTCAGGCGAACCGTGGCAATGTCATTGCGAAGTGTGCTAGAGCTGTAGCTCGGATGACGACGAATTCCACTGGTCGCAAAGCGGATGCGCTGCTGAGTTGACTCCTGAACGTTACGGTTGTGCGCTCCCATGATGGCGACACCTCCCGAGGCCAGGGTCGAGGCACCGGACACGACGCAGTGAGCAGCGGTCAGGATAAAGTTGCGCGTCAGGACGGAGCCACCGCAAAGACCGTTACCGGACGCGAATTCACTGATCAAAGCGATCTGGAACGGGAACTGGCCGGGAGTCGCTTCCTGTCCATTGGTAATGCGATGCGACGGAAGCTTCTCGCGGTAGACTTGCAGCTCAGCTGGCAAACGCTCCCAGTAGTGATCGAACTCCTCGATCGGACGCACCGTGGACCAATCGATGTCGATCCATTCCGCGCTGGCAACGGCGGCCAGAACTGCGAATACAAGCACGAAAGATCTCATCCTGCCAGAAGAGTGATGGGGTTGCTGTTGGTACAGTTGTCAGTGGCTTTGGCTCCCGAAGAGTTCTTCTGCCTCTGTTGGAAGCGTAGAGTGATTTAGAGAAGGTAAACCGCAACCTTTTATACCCAAAGTTTCTGAGCCAAATTTCTTATCATCATAATTCAGCAACGTTATTGATAAGATAGTGTAAGTGTAGGAGGAGTGGTTTTAACAATCGTTACCCACGATATGCTATAGTGGCTTGCCATAGATAATCGTTAGGTGATTAGAAAACCCTTAATGTGATTAGCGATGCAGACTTACCGTTCTTTATCAAAACACCTAAGCGGCGAGCTATTATTCTGGGAAATGATACATTTTCCAGGAACTACCTATCAGATTAGAGAGTTTACTATAAGCTTATAAACCCATTTTATTCACTTCTTCGTTGTTTTTTTTTTTAATATTTCCACATCACTCAAAAAAGTAAGAGTTTTAATGTTTAGTTCGAGATGTATTGAAAATAAAACAAGCTAAAAATATTAGACAATTTTTCATCAACGATGGAATGATTTCTTGATATATTTAATAAATTATTTTTAACCTTTTCATGTTAATCCTTTAATCCAGCTTCGTTTTGACTCCATTACTATTTGGTGCCCTTTCTATACAAATTATGCGGGATTTTTCACATAGATTGATGCAATGAAAAAGATTAAACTAAACCATGTTTAGTATTCGTTCATATTTTGCTTTATTTACACGTAATCGTTAATTGAGATATTTTTGAATTATTTTTGTTTAATTCTTACTTTGGTATAGATGGATTGCTTTTTTTAAATAAATGAATTTATTTAATTGTTTAGTATCTTATTTATCTTTAAAAATTAATTATTCTTCAATCGAGACCAGTTACATTACTATACATTCTTTTATATTTGCCACCAGATTTTCAAATTGTAGATAGCTGATAAGATATAGCACGTAAAAATTTATAATATATTTTTCTCTTTCTTTATTGGTGTAACTGTAAGGCAGGCCGAGACCGTGCCTATTATAGTTATTACTGGATTTGACAATGATTTGTTTACCCATTGCAGTCCGAGCATTAGACACCGGATACGGTATCCGGGAAAATTTAATTTATTTCTCCAACGCAAGCAACGAAACATACCTTTGGTTAATTTCCATTCGGCAGCATATATTTTTTGCAAAGTCCTATTGATTGGAGATACCACATTGCTCTGGGCATGTTTGAGCGACGCATCCTCCGGACTATCTTTGGCGGTGTGTTCGAGCAAGAAAATTGGTGAACAAGGATGAACCAGTTTGCTGAGCTGTACGGCGAACCAAGCTTCCTGACGGCGGTGAAGGCTGGCAGAATGCTCTGGCTGGGGAATGTTATGAGAACGCCGGACTCATACCCCACCAAGAAGGCGATCCCCAGTTCAGCATGAGGCGCAGGGGAGCACTGCGAACTCGATGGTGAATCAGCAGCTGGATCAGGTAAAGCGAGAGTTGTCGGAGATCGAGTGTCTACATGGATGGGAGGCTGCAGCCAAGGCCCGAACATCCTAAACAATGATTGTTCACCAGGCCATGTCACTTCGACGTCCTCTATCGTAAGCCGGCCATCAGAGAGAGAGAGAGAGAGCACATTACTCAGCAAAACTGTAGTATAGTATGAACCGGACAAGTTTACAATGATTTTAAACACAAAGGACCTCTGAATTCGGCAGATTGTTGCTGGAAACAACTATCAGTGATGTCCTTAACATGTGTCCTGTTTTCTCAAGTTCGACACCTTTACAGACGAATGACGTCGTAGTTGGATTTCTTTTATATGATAATGGTTTACATACCGTCGTTTCAAGTGATGGAATGATACCATACAGCCATGAATACCGGATGTTTAGATATTATTAGTTTTAAACTTCACAAACAAAAAGAATCAATATCTTCATGTGACCCAACATAATCCTAATGAGTACGTATTGTTTTTGAAGAGTTTAATATCATAAGCGTTTAACAGAAATGAGTCATTAGGTAGTACAAGCATGAAGTTATTACTAAACAAAGAGAATAACAAAGAACCAAGGTTGATTAGGGCCGGTCTCGTAATACTGTCGTCAACTCGTACAACTTAAAAAAAACTTGCTGATCATGGGGTCAAGCACTGAATAGATCATGCCCCTATTCGTAGAACTGACTGTTCTGCTTATGATAAACCGATAAATCACTGAAAGCCAACGTGAGCTTGGGAATATGTTCCTACAAAATTCAAAACCAAACCATTCAAATACAACAATATCACAAAACTGTTTTTCGTTTCTAGCCGTTTAAGCCCATCAAAAATGTACACAAACTAGCTCATATTTCACAAACAAATGTATTTATTTGCTAGTCAAATCATTTGATCGATAACGAAATTACGCCTGCGGAACAAAGTCCGAATTGGCCACGATCCAGTCCAGGAAGAACGTCACACGAGCATACACCGAGGGCATACCGATGGCACAGCCATTAACGGATCCAAACGACACCACACCGATCTGCATCGTTCCACCGGACTGGACGGTCAGCGGACCACCAGAGTCACCGTTGCAGGACGAGCGTCCTCCCGCTCCGCTCAGGCACACGTGCTGGTTAACTACAGTTGAGCCCCAGCGGGCAATACAGTCCGTATTGGTCATCACCGGGTTGGTAGTGAACCTAACCACAGCCGAGGTAGCAGAGCTCGCATCCGAAGTGCGTCCAAATCCAGACACGGTACCGGTGAATCCTCCGAACTGGCGAGTATCCGAGCGACCCGGTAGACGGATGGGTTGGATTCGCGTGGTGAACGTCATCGGCGAGTTCAGGCGAACCGTGGCAATGTCATTGCGAAGTGTGCTAGAGCTGTAGCTCGGATGACGACGAATTCCACTGGTCGCAAAGCGGATGCGCTGCTGAGTTGATTCTTGAACGTTACGGTTGTGCGCTCCCATGATGGCGACACCTCCCGAGGCCAGGGTCGAGGCACCAGACACGACGCAGTGAGCAGCGGTCAGGATAAAGTTGCGCGTCAGGACGGAGCCACCGCAAAGACCGTTACCGGACGCGAATTCACTGATCAAAGCGATCTGGAACGGGAACTGGCCGGGTGTCGCCTCCTGCCCGTTGGTGATGCGGTGCGACGGAAGCTTCTCGCGGTAGACTTGCAGCTCAGCTGGCAGACGCTCCCAGTAGTGGTCGAACTCCTCGATCGGACGCACCGTGGACCAATCGATGTCGATCCATTCGGCGCTGGCAACGGCGGCCAGAACAGCGAATAGAAGCACGAACGATCTCATCCTGTCAGAAGAGTGATGGGGTTGGTACGGTTGATAGAGACTTTGGCTCCCAAGGAGTTCTTCTGCCTCTGCTGGAAGCGTAGTGTGATTTAGAGAAGGTAAACCGCAACCTTTTATACCCAATGTTTTGGAAACAAAATTCTTATCATCATAATTCGACAGTGTTATCGATAAGAAACAGTTTAGGCGAAGCGTTTATTGCAGAAGGAGTAAGTTCAACCGTCGTTAGCACGGTGCGATTAGACGGCTTAACAATTGCCATAGATTATGCGTCTACGGTGATTAGCAATGCAGACTAAGCGGCGCACCAATATTCTAGGAAACGAAACCTTTTCCAGGAACTACCTATCAGAGTAGGAAGTTTAGTATTGGCTCATAAATTTTATTCATTTCGACGATATTTCAACCTTTACTACAATGATACACCAATGCAGTCTAGTGTTAGATTCGTTGTTGGTTGACCGACAGCAAGGTTTTAGTACTATTTTTCTGTTTGTATACAGTTATTCATCCAATCATCCTTGCATCGCCAACGAAAACCTCTCGTCAAATCTTCTTTATTTCATCAATGATATCCAATCGTCAAAGCCAAATATAATGATTCTATCATACAAACTCATTTTTTCCCAACTTTCCAGAATTTTAACCAAATAAAACATTGTTCTTCAAATTTTAGACAATTATCTCGAGTAAGACTTTTACACAGAGTTTAAATGTCAGAAGAATGACTTATATGTCAAAGCATGATGTATTTAAAATACGGCTGAAGCCATTATAACGCTGAATAAAAAAAATCAGAACAAAGCTAAATAAGAGTTGTTGTAAAACTCAGAGCAAAGTTTTATAAAACTATGCTAATTTTCACGTGAACAACTATAGCAGCTACAATATGCTCCAAAGGATCTAGTCCATATCAATGAGGATAACCGATTAAATTACAATGAATATTATTTGAAGAGTCAAAAGATTTAAGAATGCCTCCGTTGGTAAAGAAACAGAGAGAAAATATTTATTTTTCTCGAAATCAGTGCCTTCAAGATGTCAGTAAAGTCAAGAATTGATTCTAGTACAACATGACAATCAATTAGAATTAATTACTGGTATGACTGTAGTATGCGTTACAAATCAATTAAACTGAAACGTGTAGATCCTTTGGTACGGTATAAAGCGTTATTTTCCAAATCCGGTTTTACTCATAATAATCGCAATAGTTAGGGAAAACATCAAAAATTTTCAAACCCATAGTTTTTAAAAACAAAATCTGTTTTAGTACATTAAACCAGTGACAAGGAATTGCAGCATTAACGTTAATAGCTTTCCATTTATAACCTTTATATTAATTCCACTGCCTAATTGCAAGAAACATGTAGCGAGATGTTTCCAAAAATATACATCTGTTCACGCACTACCATAAATACAGCTTTACAATTTTATTACGAACAGAACTGGTTTCTTCAACCGTTGTCACCCAATTTCTCCATCTATACTGTACATTTTATTTACATATCACTTTGGTCACCACCTTCCGCGGTAGTGTATGTAAAGACAACGCTAAGAACCTCAATGCTGGAATTTCACGGGTATAAAACCTATCGTACCACACGTTGGCTCGCTTTATTCTCTACCAGCATGAGAACGTTCCTGTTCGCCGTGTCCCTTCTGGCCACGCTTGTCAGTGCAAACTGGATCGAAATTGATTGGAGGAAGGTACGTTCGATCGAAGATTTCGATCACTACTGGGATCGTTTGCCGACGGAAATGAAGATCTATCGTCAGCGGCGTCCCTTCCAACGTATCACTAACGGGCAGGAAGCGACCCCAGGCCAGTTCCCGTACCAGATCATACTTCTGAGTGACTTCCCGACCGGGACGGCCCTATGCGGTGGTTCCGTGCTGACGCGCAGCTTTATCCTCACTGCTGCCCACTGCGTCGTGTCGGGAACGAACACGGTGGTGTCGGGCGGTATCGCCATCATGGGAGCACACAACCGTACGATCCAGGAAGCTTCCCAGCAGCGGATCCGCTACACGGCCAGCGGCATTCGGTACCATCCACTGTACGTTTCGTCCACGCTGCGGTATGACATTGCCGTGGTGCTGCTGAATTCTTCCATCACCTTCACCGACCGCATCCAACCGGTACGTTTGCCGGCCCGATCGGATACTCGTCAGTTTGGTGGATTCGTTGGTACGCTGTCGGGATTTGGGCGTACGACCGACGCTAGCCAATCCATCTCGACGGTCGTACGGTTCACAAGCAACCCGGTCATGACCAATGCGAACTGTATTACGCGCTGGGGCTCCTCTAATATCCAGGACCAAAACGTGTGTCTGAGTGGAACGGGAGGACGCTCGTCCTGCAATGGAGATTCCGGCGGGCCGCTCACGGTGGAATCGGGTGGACCGATCCAGATCGGCGTGGTATCGTTTGTGTCGATTCGTGGTTGTGAGGTCGGTATGCCGTCCGTATACTCGCGAGTGTCGTTCTATCTGAACTGGGTTGAGATTAACTCCGATTTTGTGGCCCAACCGTAACTTTAGTGGACAGAAATAGTAGGATAAAGTAAGATCAATAGTTGGTAGTTGTATTTACTGATAAAATAATACTGATTTATTTGTAAAGATATCAATAAAATGTAAACTCAGAACCTTGATTATTTGAATTCAAAAATATAAACACTTCCCGTTTTATTGCAGCATCTTTTAAGATTCAAAAAAGAAAGCAAGCGAAACCGGCTGTTGCATCGTTGCATCGTTCCAAAAAACGAATTGCCCAAATTTACTGTCCGAGAATACTGGTTTTCCTGTCGGGCGCAGTCTAACCTACATCTTTTTTGGGCCGTTTTGGTTGTGATGTCCCCATTCCAGCAAGAGGTACTTAAAACAAAGACAAACTCATCGGGGAAGAAACTCGATGAAGCAATTTTTGGTGTCGGAGTATAAAAACCTTCCAACCGCTCCAGACGGTCAGCAAAATGAGATCGTTTGTACTTGCACTTGTCTGTCTGGGTGCCGCCGCTGTCCGTGCTGAGCAGATCGACATCGATTGGTCGAAGGTGCGACCGGTCGAGGAGTTTGATCACTACTGGGCCCGTCTGCCACCCAAACTACAAGTCTACCGTAACGATACCTCAACGGACCGCGTCGTCAACGGGCAGGAGGCTCTGCCCGGCCAGTTCCCGTACCAGGTCGCACTGCTGCTCAACTTTCCCGATGGTACGGCGCTTTGCGGCGGTTCCGTACTGACGCGTAACTTCATCCTGACGGCGGCCCACTGTGTCAGCGCTACCAGCACCACTCTCGTTAGCGGCGGTATCGCCATCATGGGAGCACACAACCGTACCGCAATGGAGCTTTCGCAGCAGCGCATCCGCTTTACGTCTACTGGCATTCGCCGCCATCCCGAGTACGACGATACCAGCTTGAGAAACGATGTGGCACTCATCTTGCTGAACTCTCCAATGACGTTCACGTCCCGGGTGAAACCGATCAGTTTGCCGGCCCGCACGGATACGCGCCAATTTGAAGGTTTCACCGGTACCGTGTCTGGGTTCGGGCGCTCGTCGGACGCTAGTCCGTATCCTTCGTCAATACTTCGATTCACCAGCAATCCGATCATGTCGAAAGCGGAGTGTATTGTGAGCTGGGGCTTCGCGCTGGCCCAGAGCCAGAACGTGTGCCTGAAGCCGACCGGTGGACGATCGTCCTGCAACGGAGACTCTGGTGGGCCACTTACGGTGAACTCGGGAGGAGTGCTGCAGATCGGCACCGTGTCATTCGGATCTTCATACGGCTGTGCGTCCGGATGGCCCTCGGTGTACGCTCGAGTGTCGTACTTTCTCTCGTGGATCAATGAAAATATATGGTGATAATAAGAACACAACCTCAATCCGGTTTCGATTGCACGAGAGACATCGAAATGTGATAGGGAATTAACTGTGAATGATGATGATGATGATGATGATGATGATAAGTCCCACCTCTTACCTTAACACAGGTTTGAGAAGGACAAAGTATCTATAAGATAATTCTACTCTAATAGTTGTTATGAAATAAAAAAACGAGCAAGTGGTGGCTTCGGAACTCGTCCGAGTCATACACACACCCAAGATGACCAACATAGTTTCATCAAGAAAAAACGGGTCGTACTCCATCGAATACAATGGCATTCCCTAGCATCCTTTACGTAGTCCGCCAAGAACCAATAAATGGATCCGGCGCACCACTTATCAAGACACAACTGAGACATGCATATGGCCAGTTCCACTAGTGCCAACCGCTGACTCCAGGGTCTCTGGCTCCAGTGCACTACTTTCCGAAACAGGAGAATTTAATGTATCCCTTACGTAGCTCGCCAAGAACCAACTAGTGGATCCGGCGCACTACTTCTCGGAACACAACTGCAACATGCATATGGCCAATTCCACTAGTGTCAATGGTTGGCTCTAGGGCACTACCTTCCGATGATAGGGGATTTAATGGGACACATCAATTGCATTCATTTCTTACGATATCGATTGTAGAGGTACTCTTTTGATGAGTTACTCAATTAATTTTTGGTTAATTTATGCATGAATGTGAATATAAATAACAAAAAAAAAACAAAACAAAGAATCGTAAATTCTTGACAGAATAAAAAAAATACTGATTTTTTTTAAAACGAAACTCAAAGCATTGACAACTGGTGGTATGGCCACTGACAAACATAAATTGAATTCATGTATCAGAACAAGATGACCGTAAATTTGCAATTGACTCCAGTACATCATGGTAATCATTAAACATAAGAAAACGGTAAGGTTAATGCCTGGGCATCAATCAATTAAATTAAAGCAAAAAAAAAGTTCGCATTATGATTCAAAAAGCATCGAAATGTATCCGAAAGCGACCTGCAACACCCCAAAGAGCATGCACCGTACGAATTCCGGAAGAAGGATTTACTGCCGAGAATACTGGTTTGCGTATCGGGCGCTATCTAACCTACATCTGAAAACCATCGTATTTTGGAGATTTTTGGTGGTAAAAACCGGACAGCAGCGTCCTGTTCCTTCGTGCGTTCGGATGTCCCAATTCCAACAGTTGCTTGCTAAGTTGAAGTACTTAAAACAAAGACAACGATAAGAAGCCCCTTCGAATCGAAATTTTACGCAAAGTATAAAAACCGTCGATCCACACACACCGCCCAATCATTCTCTCCAGCAAGATGAGATCGTTTGTGCTTGCAGTTGTCTGTCTGGCCGTCGCTGCTGCCAGGGCGGAACAGATCGACATCGATTGGTCAAAGGTGCGACCGGTCGAGGAGTTCGATCACTACTGGGCCCGCCTGCCACCGGAAATGCAGGCCTACCGTAACGAGACCTCAACGGACCGCATCACCAACGGGCAGGAGGCTCTGCCCGGCCAGTTCCCGTACCAGGTCGCACTGCTGAGCGACTTTCCCGAGGGTACGGCGCTTTGTGGAGCATCCGTGCTGACCCGCAACTTCCTCCTGACGGCGGCTCACTGCATTAGTGGCACTGGGAATGCCCTGTCCAGTGGGGGTATTGCCATCATGGGAGCGCAAAACCGTATGATTGTGGAGCTGTCACAACAGCGCATCCGGTTCTCGACGTCTGGCATCCGCCGACATCCAGGGTACGACGCTACCAGCCTGAGGAACGATGTGGCGCTGGTTTTGCTCAACTCACGGATAACGTACACGTCCCGCGTGCAACCGATTCGTTTGCCGGCCCGCACGGATACGCGCCAGTTTGGAGGCTTTACCGGCACCGTGTCTGGGTTCGGACGCACCACGGACTCAAGTCAGGCTACGTCGGCAACGCTACGTTTCACCAGCAATCCGGTCCTGACCAACGCCGAGTGTATTACGAGCTGGGGCTTCGCGCTGGCCCAGAGCCAGAACGTGTGCCTGAAGGCGTCGGGTGGACGGTCGGCTTGCAACGGGGACTCCGGTGGGCCACTTACTGTGGACTCGAACGGAGTGCTGCAGATCGGTGTGGTGTCGTTCGTGTCTGCAGCCGGCTGTGCCTCCGGCAGGCCCTCGGTGTACGCTCGTGTTACGTACTTCCTGCCGTGGATCAATGCAAACACATGGTAAAGGGTGAATAAATAGTAAATAACCCGAACATAGACAAAATAGCGGATGTGATGAATCAAATCAACGTAATAACTGTACTTATTTATTTTTCTTATACAATTTCAAATACAGATGAACTGAAAATATTTCTTTTGCGGCAGATAAAATATTTTTTTCTTGATTTATTAATTTATTCTTATTCTATTTGCAAAAATTGGGTTGTTATTGGTATGTGTTATTAATTTTAAGATTCACCTAATCAAAAATAGACACATGTGAGAACATTTACAAGAAACAATGATAAAAAAGAAAAAAATCTTAAAATAGCTGTTTAAAGAGGTTTGAAGATTTTTTCCATCTTGTTTATATAATGAAGTGATCTACAAATTATTATTATTATGCTGAGGATTTTCCGATGCCGATGCTTGTACATTTTATTTCTTCATTTCCATGAGAGTAATATCATCTGAAAGATACTTCCGTCCTTCGCAAACCTGTGTTGGGGTAAGAGATGGGACTTATCATGATTGTTTCATAAAAAAACTTCAATCAATGTTTTAATCATGTAGATCTTTTTTGTATTTAACGACACTCAAATTGGTCAAAGAGATTTTTTTTATTTAATGGTAGCTAAAGAAGATCAGTGGCCCTTTTTGCTTGTGAACATTAAATTATGTTCTAAACTGTGGTACAGTTATCGAGTTAAGCGGTTCTCGACTAACGCGGATCCCAAGGTACGCAGTTTTCAAAACTTGACAGTTTTGATTTGATATTTAAACCCCTTAAAACCAGTAATTTACTAGTGCTCTCCACAAATCTTATTTGATGAATAGTTCAGTGTATGTCAATACTAAATTTATTCAAAAATACCAATTTTTCAACTATTTTTCAGTTGAGAACCGTAATATTCAATTTACGCAGATATTCGAGTTACGCGGATGCCACGGGAACACATACACTGCGTATCTCGAGAACAGACTGTAAATTTGCTCACATAACCATAGATGAGCAATCAATTGTTTGTTTATGGTGTTTTTTCAACAGTTTTTGGGGAATTATCGTACATTTTAAAAATTACTTCAATTCTTAGAAACACTGTGTATCGAATGGCCTCAAAATTGAAAAAAGGAGAAAATGTTGAATGTGCCAACAACTGTGCAATTTTTGATATCGCTGTAATGTGATACCTCTCTATCAACTCGTTGCAATGAAGTATACAAGACATCAACAGCACAATGCAAATTTGATTCAATTCAAGATTATTTCAAATTGTCTGCTTAACGAACTCCTTACATAACTAATGTCCTATGTAAATCCTAAATAAAACACAAACAATCAGAAAAGTCTATCCTAGACGAATGTATAGCACAACAATAAAATTAAGAAGAAGAAAAATCTGAAAAAATAAATACACTATAATTTGTTGTTAGAGTTGGAGCAAAAATATTGCAGAAAATTGCCTTTACAAAATTCATCTTAAAGAGTGGTAGGTAGTCAAATAGCACCTGCGGCTAGTCCCGTGATACAGTCGTCATCTCGCACGACTTCAAAACATGTCCGTAATAGGTTCAAGGTCCCAGTATGAACCGTACTCTCGATACGTAGGACTCGACTATCCCACTATGTTAGGGTGATCAAATAAGCCTCTAATAGCCAACTATCATCAGTGGTAAAGGTAGGTCTAGATCGCTTTCGGTTATTGCACTAAATAGAAAGAAAAAATCGCATATGCAGCTTAGAAAATATTCGCTTTTGAGCGACAAACAATAAATGATGGCGCCAAAACAATGTTTTATCCTAATAAAAAAAAACTATTAATCTTGTAGCGACACCGTTCACAGAGAGGCTGCACCTTAATCTTATTTCTATTTCAACCAAATCGTCCCTTTAATAGGCTTTAGTAGGAGCTCATGAAAACTTTCAATTAGCAGCCGAAACTTCATCAGCACACTCTCACATAGGACATCGAAGTAACGTACCAGATCCTCTCCACTCCACAGGGAAACGACAGTTACCCTGGGAAACAGGAGGGGAATGAAAAATTTAGATGAAAACAACGCTCTCGTTAACAAAAATCTCCTTAACGCGTGCCGCTACCTTGCTGCGAATGGTGCTGTAAAGCCGTGCAAATATGGCCGCCGTCCACCTCAAATACAAGTGAATAGCAAATACATTTTTCCTCTAACTTTTTTTTTATTCTGTGTTGCATACCTTGTTTCTGTCTCGCTCTTTCTCTTTATCGTCCTCTTGAAAGGAACAGGAAAATTCTTTACAGCGGGAAGTCCATTCCCCCTACCGATAATCAAGTTGGTCCGAGATGGCGCTGATGTAGACCAACGCGTAGAAGGAAAAGCGCCTCATTATTTCTTTGGAACTGTATCGTCGTCCTTCGTGGGTAAGAGCATTTTCTTTCCGTTTTACGCGTTACAACAGCGTGAAGAGAAGAAAAAAATACTAACTAATACCATCATGCACAGTGTACAGCCTACGTGCAATTGGCCAAACACCATCAACGCCACACGGATGGACCGAAGGAAGCACTCGGAGTTAGGGCTCTGCCTCTGGTGAGTGTTTTCCCTTCTTGTAGCGGAATATTTGGAAAAGAAAAATGTCCTACACTGTCCTGCATTCGTCAGTGTATGTGTGCTGAAGACCGGCAACGGCAGGGCAGCCATATTGATTTTTTTTCGCTCTCGCTCGTTATGCCACGAATGAGGGGGTGTCGGATTTTTTTTTCGTGTCGGTTTCACCCCTCATAATGGCCGGCGTGTAGGGTAAGCACCGTGCAAGGGTGTCAAAAGCATCCCTAGAAATGCGAACGAAGGGCGTGCATCGGCCATGGCTTACTGGCCACGGTTCGCTGCCTACGACGCTGGCGAGCGAATGAAATGCGGCGCAAAAATCACGGCAAAACCAACCACTCATCCATCAATTGGCTGGCTCGGGTGCTGCCGGAACGAATGGGCGTCGACGGTGTGGAATACGCAAGGAGAAGGTTTGAAAACCCTTCGTCGTGAGAATTTTCTTTCAAGAACTTTGGTGTTTTTATTTGTTTTGATTGTTATACAGTTTTTTTATTAATATTTTTTTTTCAATTGCTTGGAGCATCGATTTGTATTGCTTCAATTTTTGACACAATATAACAAACAATTTCATCCATATTTAGGTTGAGTACAAATGTGTATTCTAGAATTGTGTAAGGTAACTCCAACTTTATCTATTATTATTAAGTAATTAAGGTAAGGTAGTTAAAACTAAGATGGTTTTAATCTAAATAAAAATTATAGCTAACAATTTGTTAGGTCATGTCAAGCATTTTTAGCAAAAAAAAATGTTTATTCTCGAGCTTTGCTGATTATGTTCAAATTTCATATTTCAACGGTGAACTTCGTGAAATATTTCGCCAATTTAAATTTCAAACGAAACGTCATATGTTTATAGTGCATAGTTGAAGAAGACTTGAATTCTTTTGATAAATCAGATGAGGATTTGAATTAAACTATGATTTTCACGTGTGCAATTAAAAATAGTGTATTTTAAAACTAAAAATATGATTTTCATCCAGTTTATCCCTTTAAATAAAAAAATACAATTTTTCCAGCACAGCAACAAAGCTTCACAATGGCCGCCACATTTCAAGCAATAACGTCAAACCTGTCGCGAAACGTCAAACACCTTACCTTTCCGTCACCTGAAGTTCTCTTCCAAAATACGACAAACAAGAGGCACCACGTTTTCGTGTTTGCTTCATACATTTGTTCGTATTTAGCGGTGCAAAGCGCTTACTTTCGAGCGTAAATTACCCTCAAACGCTAGTAATCTCCATTGCCTTACCGTTTTCGAGTGAATAAAGTACACCGCACAGCCACCAACATGACGGCCCGCTGCAAGAAACGCCGCAACCAGAACAACGCCATTCGCCGTGCCAAAAACAAGGTGAAGGAGGTAAAGAAACTGAAGAAAATGCTCGGCTTCATCGAGGAGGACGTCGGCGAAGGCAATCTGATGGACAAGCTGAAGGATATTACCGAGCAGAAGAAAAAGGAAGAGGTACGTACGCGTTTCATCGCTTGCTATCAGCATTGGTTGTATGTAAACAAACGCACTTTTCTAATCAAAACATCACTGCATACACTCCCCTCCCCTTCTATAGGAGCTAGAGCTGTTGAAGAAAGAAACGTTGGCGGAAATCGTTCAGAAGGAGCAGAAAGTGACGGCCAAGCGGGAAAAAGTCATCACGGTGGTCAACCCGAAGACGAACGTAAAGCACCTGTACAACGTGAAAACGAAGCGCGACCAGTTCGGCCAGTATCCGGCGTGGTACAACCCGCGCAAGGAGCGCAAGAAGCAGATGGTGCGCGAGGGCAAGGACGCCCGACGAAAGGAGTTCCGCGGCAAACGGATGCACTTTATCGATCGTACGAACAACTGGAAGGCACTGCTGGCGCAATAAAACCACACACACGCACCGTGATTTTGTTAAAGTAACACGAAGAACGTGGATGTATTTCCATTATTGGCTATAGAACAACGACAACGACTACGACAGGCGGCGGTTTACGTTAGCGTACTCTAGTGCTTGTAGGGGGATATAATTGTGATGCACAAAGCGTTTGTTCCGGGACTATTGTGTGTGTCAGCACATTACATTAAAACGGTAAAAGTAACACATCGGCTAACGGGTGAGTATGTGTTCGACAGCGTTTGACCTACTGAATGGTGCACCGGTTAAGCAACTGTCATGTTTTCGACGCAATCGGTTCCGCTTCGCCCGGTTCCGTGGGCGTGCCGGGTGTTGCCTCGGTCGCACTATCATTCGAACCGGCCTCATCGGGCTCCGGAAGGGCGTCCACGTTTTTGATGAACTTGCCACTCGCAAACCCAACCAGCCCGCCACCGAGCGCGGCCAACCCACCCGCCTTCAGCCCCACGACCAGCCCAATCGGGCCGCCGATGCACGAGCCAAGGAAGGCGCCGGCCAACGGATAAACGGCTTTCTTGTACGCGAGCGCTTTCTGCAGGGCCGTCACGCCCGCCTCCACCTGGATCTGGGCCACGTCCACGTTCTCCTCGACGCGGGTAACCGTTTCGCCCTGCTCGTGCACCAGCTCGTGCACCTTTTGGTACAGCTCCTGGATGTCCTCCATTTCGCGCTGCAAGCTTTCCATCTGGCGCAGACACTCCTCCCTTTGGCGCAGTTCGTGCTCCTCCGTGTTGAACGAGCTGGTAATCTGTGGGACGTAGGCCAGCCGGCCACCGGTGGGAAATTCGGAACTACCGTCCCCGCTGCCACCTTCCTCGTCGTACTGCGAGCGTTGATAGTTGCGGACTGACTGTGCCCGTACGGTTTGCTGCATCGCTGCAATTGTATCAAGCCACGGAAGAAGGTGTTAAAGCAATTTCCCAACAACCAAACCACCCCGTCCACTTACCCATATACTCGGCCATACTGTTGAATGCGTCCTTCTTCGTCGACGCGATGCCCTCGTCGAACCGATCGTAGTCGCTGGCCCGCAACCGCTGGCGCACTTTATCGATCTCCACCAGCATGAAGCGGATCTGTTTGACGATGCGGGTCGCGTTCAGCTGCTCCCGCTTGACCTTCTCCCAATCGTTCAGCGAGCCTGCCTTTTCGATGTTGCATTTGTGGTTCCGCAGCACCGTCAGGTACTGTGGTATCGTCTGGTTAAACTTGTCGATCGATATTTGTGCCAACTTTAATGGGATTTTCTCGTCCCCGTCGTTCGGTTCCATGGTGTGTATGTGTGTGTTTTTGCTGTGTGGAGCAGCTTTTACGTTGTTCCGTTCTTGCGATCACTATCCTTGTGGGCACTGTTCTGATTTGGGGCCAAACAAGGGCCCGTACGCTTATGTGCAGCGATAACGACGCAGCAAGCACACAACAGAAATAGGGCCCAATCAAAACAACGAATTCACGTCAAATCTTATCAAAATCGAAAGTGGAAACAAAGAACGCAAATCGATCGTGTCACGGAAGGGGGGTGGGCGCGGAATTAGTTTCTACACTCTGTTCCTTTCCCTTGCGCCTTGTTTTCGAGGCAGAATCATACGACACGGGGGGGATTTGTTATTGTTTTTGCCCCGCACGGCAAGGCGAGGGTTTTTGACGTTCGAAAATAGCTGCGTCTCGCTCGTTTTCTCTAGCCATCCTTTACTCGCTTCCAACACTTCGTCCACTTAGTCCTTTCGTTGTGTTGGTGACAATCTACGCGCATCGCTCACGTGGAAACGTGAAAAAACGTAAACAAACTCGGCTGTGATGTAAAATAGGAATGCACAATTTTGTTGATAATTTGCATCGAAATTTACTACAGTTTAGTACAAATACTAACTTGATACCTTCAATGCGAAACCATACAACAGTACAGAGGGAAGGAAAAAGCACTCCAAGCGTGGAAGCTCCACTGGTTTGGTATCTCACCAACAGATGGCGCCACCAGTTTTTTTTTTATATTTTTAGAATACAGTGGAGCGCCGTTTATCCGGGTACCTTATCCGTGCTGTTGAGAAATGACAGTTCCATACAAAGGTGACATTGCGTTATGAGGAGGATATTTGAAAAAGCGGTTAAAAGAGCACATTGTCATAACAAAAGACACGATAATTCAAGGCAAATTTCAAATACAGGCGGTCCCCGAGATACACGGTTAATGGGGACCGAAAACGGCAGCAAAATATCGCGTATCTCGAATTTCCGCGTAAGTCGAATCTCGTGATTTCCAGCCAAAATATCACTAATTTTTGTGCAATTTTTCAAGTAGGGGTAGATTTTAACCACCAAAAAAAATATTATTTGATATGTTTCTACTGAATTGAACAGTTTAAAACCTTTTGCAATGGTATTTCAAATTCGATCAATACGGAAATTATTTGGTGTTTCACAATTGATGTGTCAAATCAGTACAATTTGCTCAAAGAACTGTCAGATTTGGAAAACCGCGTATCTCCGAATCCGCGTATAAGAGGTACCTTGTATCTCGGGGATCGCCTGTATTCTTTTGGGAAAAACATCAAGTTAATAAAAACAGGGTTCCTTTTATCAAAAAATAAGATAATTTTCCAAAAATTAATCAGGAATAGGTGATAAAATATATCATTTGACTAATTATCCGTGTTATTCGCATATCCGGGCGAGGTCAAGTCCCGAGAAGCCCGGATAAACGGCGCTCCACTGTACATGAGTCGTTTGCCGTTTGCTAAACGAAGTCTTTCTATATTCCGTTTAGGTAGAGAACTTGAGTCGTTTAGAAGCCGTTTAGTGGTCGTTGAGTGGATTGTGGCACTTGGGAAGTCACAGAAAGCCAACCCAACAAATGGTACAGATAGGTCTTGATCGACAATGGTTGTTGAGCCAAAAACAGACGATGATCTTTTAAGCTTAATCTGTGCAATTTATTTTTATTTCAGCATCGACAAAGTCAGTATGCATTTTAGGTGCTGAAATTCCGTTACATGCGCAAGCTGGCAGAAAACTCGTTGAAATTTACCAACAGAATACTTGCTGGTATTTTGTCAAATATTAAAAAAGACCCCTTTATATAAAAAATGGCAAGCCTGACGTAACCACACTTTCATCTTTAAGTTGAAATTGCATACCAATTTTAATTTAATAAACCCTGCCTCAATATTAAAATTTGCCTTTTTCTTCACCTAAATAAGACATGAAAATAAAATAAATTACCCTTTTTCGAACATGCAACCGTCACTTTGCAAATCGCGATTTCAAATTGCGTTTCATTTTCGAACGAACCGGCTCCGTTTACAACCGCCCCGGGTTCACTTCTCCCGCACCGCTCTGCGTACCGCTTTCGTGTGGTTGCGTGCCTGTGTGCGTGTGTGTCCATCGCGTCATTCAGTATTGGTGGGTGATAGGTAAACAATCGCGGAAACACAATTTCACTCCGAAACAGTGAAAAATCACCTCCTTCTCTTCACATCATCACCACGCAACGAGGCGCGAAGTGGTCCAAAACTCCCCCCGAACCCATTGACAGCGCAGGTAAAGCGGAAAGAAACGACAAACCATGGAAGGAGAGGCGCGTTTTGTGATGGATCGGCCGAACGATCTCGAGGAGCAGCTAGCGCCCGGCTACCAGAAGGCTTTTACCTTCAACCTGCCGACGGTAACGCGACCGATGCTGTGGGACTACATGCTCCGCCTGATGAAGGCCGTGTCCGGCAACGATAGTCTCCTGAAGGCACTGTAAGTAGTCGGGAATGGGGAGGGGACACGGTTAGCGCGTTTGGGGCGATCGGTTTCACACGCGTTTCCGACGGTGTCGGGCAAGTAGGGTCTGCCCGCGGTGTTGCGGTCGCTGCTCGCTGCTTGGCGCGGTCAACGGATCCTAGTGTCGTTCGCGGAACGTCAATCTGAATGTGGCAGATATACCGGCGGGGTTGTCATTTGTGTGACCGTCAAATGTTAACGTCGTTCGTTCGCCTGGCTGGTTGGCTATCTCGTCAAACATTTTATTTCACACTCAAAACATTCCGATTGATGCAGTGACAGCAAAGCAAAGCAAAAAAAAAATGTCATCCGTTTTTATTTTCCTACAAAAAATCACTTCTAACCCAAATCGATTCCCCTTTCCAGACAATCGTGCGCGGAAAACAATCCCGAGTTCGGGGACGACTCCGTCGGCTGTGTGCAGCTGCGGCGCGAAGACACCTACTGCACGGTGAAGGGCCAGATCCACACGATCGGCCCGTGCGACGATGGGGAAAATATGGAAATCAAAATCTACCAGCTGACGGTCACGATCGACGAGGAGAACCACAAGGTGGAGTCGGTCGCGTGCAGCGACTGTGCCGAGCTCGGGTTTTGCCAGCACACGGTCAGCTTGCTGCTGTGGCTGCACACGCAGGACCAGCCCGGCACGCACCAGGACGTGGAGTGCTTCTTCCGCACGCCGCTCGCCACCGAGCTGGAGCAGATCCCGGCGAAGCCGCCGGTCAACAAAACCAAAACAAAAAACTTCATCCGCGAGATCGTGCACGGCCTGCAGACGGAAGACATCGACTGTCCGCTGCGGTGGAACTTCTCGTCGGCGAACAAAAAGTTCTCCAACCTGTCGATTCACGAGCTGATCATCTGCGCGGTGAAGAACCGCTACTCGGTGGCGCAGTTTTTCGAGCACGCGCAGGCCGTCGTCGCGTCCGCGTCCGGCGTGCTGGCGGACAAGATCAAGTTTCAGCCCCGCTCGAACCCCTGGTTCCAGGAGCTCCGGTACGGGCGCATTACCGGCGCGAAGGTGTTCGAGTGTACGCAGCCGAACGCGTCCCCGACGCTGCTGCACGAGAAGATACTGGGCTGCAACAAGGAGATCGATACGCAGCTGCAGCGCAAAAAGTTGGCCATCCGCCAGCGGCTGGAAAAGTACACCAAGCGCACGTACGAGAGCCCGCGCATCACGATGAACGCGTCGTTCCCGATCATCTTCAACGTGCCGGACGGGATCTGCCCCCAGCACGTGGTGGAAATCAAGTGCCCCCGGTCGCACGAAACAATGAAGAAGTACGTCACGGCGGACGGGAGCCTGCAGGAGAAGTACTATCTGGAGATGCAGGTGCATATGCTGATGTATGGCGCGACGTCCGGGGTGGTGTGCGTGGCCGATCCGAACTTCGAGACGAACAACGAGCTGTTCATGCACTCGTTCAACCTGAACAAACCGTTCGTGATGAAGAAGCTGCAGAAGGCGCTCGAGTACTGGGAGAACAACGTCTATCCGGAGCTGATGGCGAACTGGTCGGAGTAAGTGTGCGTGTGGATGGGGTGTGAGTGGCACAGTCCCAAAACTCTTTTCGGACAGGAACTAGATGCCTCGAGACAGACAGCAGGAATAAAAAATCGGCCCAGAGAGAATTCAGCAAAAAAACAAACAAACAGGCAAACAGAAGAAGAAGACAACCCAACACGCGGTATTTAGTAAATAGTCTATTTTTTAATCTTCCTTATTTTTGACAACACGTACAAACACACACACAGACACATACACACGAATAGAAGACACACAGCTCGCAGACACACACACACGTACATGAATTACACCCAAACACACACATACATACACACACAGGCAATAGCATTTTAAGGACAATAAATGTAAGACTTTCAATTCTATTGAACATAGCACGGCTGTACGGGGGTACGGGTTAACTTAGAAACAGGTTCGCTCCATTTGCTCCGGTTTGCCTAGTGAACCCGATTTCCATAGTCCACCGGTGGAAATAGTCGTTGGTTCTGGAAGGTAAAAGCAAGACCCACAAAAACGCGTTAATGCGGTATTGTAGAAGTTAAAATTGTAACCACAAAATCACTTACCAATCGTGCGACCTGTGATTTTAGCACCGAAACTGCATCCATCGTGTACTGGACCTTTTTGGTCAGCTCCTGGCGGTCGTCGCGGGAAGCCATTAGCTGTAAGAGGAAACCAAAAAGAACCCCGAGTCGTAAGAGTCTGCGAATTTCACCCGGCAACCGACAATTACCTGCTCCAGCTTCCTTAACCGTATGTCAAGACTGTCGTAATCGACGTCGAGATCGTTTTCCATGTCACGCGCCTCCGTGGCAAGGTCGTTCGTTTCATCTGAAACAAAAAAAAGGGAAAACCGGTGACTCAGTGTACCGTTCTTATCTTCCATCGCTCCCGGTGTACCCTGCCGTGAGCTTACCGATCTTTTTGCACGTCTGACGATCGCTCTGCAGCATGAAGCCGTCCCGGCACGTGCAGTAGTACGAGCCTTCCGTGTTGTAGCAGGTCTGGTCGCACGGTTTGTGCTCCTTGCACTCGTTCACGTCCAGCTCGCAGTACTTGCCGGTGAAGCCGGCCGGACAGGTGCACCGATCCGGTGCGGTACAGCGGCCACCATTCCGGCACGGCGTTTGACAAATGGCTGTAATGGTAGCATCAGTTGAGAACCAGACTCGATTGTGAAGGAAGTCTCATCACACTTACGCTTAAAACATCCATCGGCAACGGTGGTGGTTGTTTCCCAGCCCCGGCAGCATACCTCCCGCGTAGCCACTGGCGCCGAGTACGTTCTAATGGGAATGGGGGAAAAAAGGGCAGCACAGTTATCACATCCACGCGCGGGTTCGTTAGACTGTCCCCATTCCCTTCCCCCCCCTTCTTTACTCACCGAAGTCCATAACAGTTGGCCGGATCCCGGCAGGGCGCTCCCTGGTACGTCTTTATCACCGACTTGCGATACACATGCACGGTGCACACGTTTTTGCCACTGCAAAGGAAAAAAAGGAGGGATAAACAAAACCATGAGCACGGGGATGAGCAAAAGCGAACGATCCTTGGCGCTAAGCGGACGGCCACGCCAAACGGCACGTATTACTTGGATGAACGGTGGCAAAAGGGGTTCTCGGGCAAAACAAACACTACACCGACAGAAAGAAAGATTGGGTGGGAAAAAGTGCGTCGCTGAACGACGGTGTAAGTGAATGGAACAACGGGGTACGGTCCGTGTGTGTTTGTGGCGCGGTTGGAGTAAAACTGCACTTCCCGGTTTACGGTTAATCACTCTTCAAGGCCATCGAATCGGCTGGTGTGTCAGACGCAATGGTGTGGTTTTCTAATGGTTTTCTCGCGCGCCCCACCATTAAGCGGTCGGCGGGAGGGGCTGTGTGTCGTTATGTGAATGCATTCGCATGGGAACGACGCTTTTGCGTTTTGTTTCGACTCTAATTGAGAGCTGCCATGTCATATGCGTGGCATTTTGCAATCTTGCAAACACGCTGGACGCAATTAAGACACGCAGTCTGTTGCAGTGCCGGAGGAGAGTCGCTCTTGTGAGTGTGTGGGACAGTTTGAACTTTGTATGTTCGAAACATGGAAATGAATTTTAGTGTTTTGTCCTTTGTTTTTAAGGTACATTCTTGAGTATCGAATCGTTTGAACACTTTTAGAATATCACAAATTGGTGAATTGCCCAGAAAGGATATGGATACAGTATCTCCAACCAATTGCTGCATAATGCGTTGGAGACTTTAGTATCAATTAGGGAAATTAATCGTCGAGAATGGCAAATTTCACTCCCAGAAACGGCAACAGAATTTACAGTGCCAGAATTTAACTAGTCCATAGTCATCTCGTCCAGAAAATACCATCCCACATATAGGCTTTTTTGAGATTGAGCCATATCCAAGCATGGATTTTGATACAGCAGATGAGCAGAAAATTGATACAGGCCTCCCATAGACTCAAATGAGCTAGGTTCTAATTTAGGTTGCTAATATGAAGTAGACAAGGTCCATGAGATGTGTATGTTATTGAGCTTTGCTTTAAGCTATATTTTCCAATAAGGATCTGTCCAAATAAGAAACTTCTCCAGTAAAAACTGTAAAGATTTCTGCACATTGGTTATCGCATACCTGACGGCAAAAGAGTAGATGAACACGATACAAACACAAACGATCAAATTACTACCTTTATATATGCCAGAAAGATGTTAACGTATTTGTTCCTCCCTATATCGAACACCTCTAGGCCACTGATTGACCACGATCAACCGATCATTACCCTCGAATCCCTCAACCTCCTACCCTCTCTGCTCCCTCCTCATGCAGTATTTCGAACGTGATCCGGTGGTACGGTGCTAAAATTGGTTTGCTAATTTTAGGAAATAAATAATTCCCACTTCGGCTTCGTGTTCCCTCCTGGTGCTTCTCCCTATTCTGTGCGGCCTCTTCGCCCGAGCGGATCGCACGATTAAACGGTTACTTCCTGCGGATCGTCTATAAGATGTGTCAATACACATTTACCGGCGATCACACACGGTCTTTTCCTTCCCCCGCAACTCGGGTGACAACCCTCAGCCGCAAGATCGTGGGGGATGAGACGGTGATCACGCTTCTCTCGTTTTCCGACGCTTCCCATCGATAGTACAAATCTCGCTAGCGAGGAAAATCGTTTGCTCTCTGCTCTTTGCTTCTCAAATCTCGACTCGAGCCCGAGTGAGATTCTAATCTACCAATCATCTGATAAAGTGGCCCCGAAGCCCGATCTATACCACCACCTGTGACGCGCAGAGAGACAGAGCACTCCCGGGGAGTGAGAACCAACTCTACACAGCTCATTTCACCCAAACGGGAGAGGTGTTCGCGGCCCTTTCCTTCCGCGAGTGTGACAGTTTCTCTGCTCATCTCATACACGATTAAGACACTTTTCCGCAAAATTAACAGCGCCTCACCGCCACCGCCCCCTGTCGGCATCAATGATCGTCCCACGAGCGCACACGGGGGGGGGGCGCGTAGTGACACTCTTTCTCTCGCGGTACCGTTCGCGAGGACAGTGATCTCACAAACTTCCCAAGGATGAGACGGCTCTAGCTGCCAGCAGCAAGGAAGCGGGCGATCGTGTGTGCTACCGTGTTAGTTTTACCAAAATTGCCAATTAAACCGGGCGGGTGTGCGTGTGATTCTGTAAGTGATTCGTTGTTAGGCTGGCTTTGTCGAAACCTGCCATTGGCTCCAGCTAGTGCCAATGGAAACGAGCTGATGCGAATAATATTCCAAGTGCCGAAAAGCGTATCCGCCACGCGTTGGTGCGTGTTTTGCCGCTGCGATTGCGGCCCAATTTTCCGCCCGCCTGCTTCCGTAATTAAATTCAGTCAAGTTGTGAAGAGTGGCGGTGTGTGACGCGCGTTTGCGTGGCGAAATGTTGGTGTTTATTTTTATGCAAATATACGCGCTGATCGTGATCATAATCGAGAAAGTGTCGGCGAAGCGCCACACGCTGCCAAAGTGTGTGTCGGCGTGGGAAAATTCTGCGTGTAAAGTGTGTGCGGCAAATTGTTTTGCAGTGTTTGATCAGTGTGTGTGTGTGTTTTTTTTCTTTCTTTCGTTTGTTTCTATACATCGATTCAGCGCATGTAAGCGCGGTGTATGTTTTAATGTTTGTGTCACTGTTTAAATTATTTCTAGTTCCGATGATCTGTACATATTGTATGCAAAAACGCACATAAAACAGGAGAGAAAATCGTTTGATTTAAAAGCAAGAACAGAAGTTTTCCTGTGCACTGTGCCCCAATCTCTTTCCCAGCTACCCTTCCCCGAAGCCGATCGGTATGTTCTGTTGCGCGTGTTTATTAATAAATACGATTGCAATACGATCATCGGTGTGGGCCGTCCCGCACAACTGATATTTGCCAGATTGGCTAGGAGTGTTTGAAAAGGGGGTTTTTCCGCCTTGATTTTTGTTGATGCATCTGTCTGCCGATCATCGGTTTGCCGGTGTCCCCGAATGACAGACAATAAATATGCATCGGTTTTGCCTGCGACAGCCATTCGCCGACGACGGAATTGTGCCTCCCCGGTGCAGCGTTTGAAGTTCAGCTTGCCGCAAATGTGAGTTGCGTGACAATTGGCATCGTGCATCGGGCCAGGGAAGAACGAACACGAGAAAAAAAGAAGCAACGGATAAAGAAGCAGGCTGCCCTATTGGTGGACTGCTTACGGTGGGATAGAGTTTACGGTGAGTAAAGATAGGGTTTTGTCTAAAGTTTAATGGTGCAATTGAAGAAGGTAGATGATGTGTGGAGACCTTTCGCGTTGGATTAGTGGTTTTGTTCTGTTTGGATAAAAATAATCGACAAAGGGCACGGAATTAGAATTAGACGCCTTTTTCTATCACTCATAGAACAAATATATCGAGTTAGATCAAGTTGACATTCCACTCCAAACACTAAAGATCTCGTTCCAGTTGTAGTGATGAGTAATCCACTCCAAAACCAACCTAAAAAAAACTAAAATTGACTCAAATTCAAAACTAATTTCATCGCTTTAATTGGGTCTAGTAATTGTGTGCAGAAGAATTTCGAAAACTGTTACCGATTCTGAACGACTCTGGAGGACTTCCGACAACCCTAGAGGATTTCAGAAAACTTCGGAGTACTTCAGACGACTCCAGAGGACTCAGGACGACTCAACAGGATTGAAGAATAATTCGAAGAGCTCCGGATGAATCTGGACGACTACAAACGACTACGGCTTGAATATGGATTTACCAGAGGACTCTGGATGACTTCGGATAACTCCGGACACTTCCAGATGACTCCAGAAGAATCATAACGAATAAATCTGATCTAGTCTGTTTGATTTTGGATCCAAACGGCTTGATTGAAGTTATGTTAAGGCGTAATAAGCCACTATAACGATTTTGGGTAGATTCGCCTGCATTTCAAATAGCGCTACGATTACTATACAGAGTCATCTGGAGTCATTTAGACCCTTCCGGACTGTATCGAAGTCGTCTGGTTTCATTCGAATTTTGGATCTGACATTGTTTGGTCACTTCTGTTAGTAAAATCAGAGTCTATCCGACTCCTGCTTGCATCCAGATTTATCTGGAGTCAGCTGGAGTCATCAGGAGTTATTTGAAATGCTCCGGAATCCTTCGGAATCGTCGGAAATCATCCAAAGTCGTCCAGAGTCCTTTGGAGTCGTTCGATGTCGTCCAGCTAGCTAAAGCCAGATACATTCCGACTCCAACTAGCACCGAAACCGGAACGATTCCACTCCGGCAATATTTATCTCCTCTCTATTCTTAACGTACCAAAGTATTCAGCCTAATGTATTCCAGGGTGACTAAGAGTGCCTTTCTCTATCAATAATGTTGTCTGGGTGCTAATGCTTAACAAGACCTCGCATTATTGAAAAAAAATATATAAAACTCATTAAACCATCTTCGCCCATCATGTGCTGTGCTATCAGTGCTCCGAACTGACAGCTTCATAACGTCTGAAGTAATTCCATGGACCATCTTTCCCAGGAAGATCTTCATTTATTACCACTGATGTTCTTTTGCCAGTTCAGACTTTAATTCCCATCTCTGTCCACCTCGCCTCTTATGCCTTGAACGTATTTTAGACGTTTTTTAACAAGCACGATCTTCTTTATCGACCTTCAATCCTTCGATCACGTCCAAAACAAACAACGGTTCCACCAATAAACCCATTTTAATAACGTCAATTTACAATCTTAAGTGCATTCTATGGAAGCAATCAACCCGTTAATACGAACCCTCGTCCAATTTTTCGCATGCCAAACAGCCGTGCGGGACGAATCACCTTACTTTCCATAAACACATCGTGGTCACATGTGGGGGGCATAGAAAACTTAATTAAGCCGTTACCACCGAAGCCGAGCGGCTGCATGCCGTGCATTCAAATTCTTCCCTCTACATTGCCCTTCGACACGGCACGAAGTGCATAAAAATTGCATCGGGCATTAGTTACCGCTGCGGCTCCGAATCACTGGCGATGCGTCCTTGTTGCATCGAAGCGCGCCAATAAATCATTCCCTTGACTGCTGCTGGTACCTGCTGCCTATGCTTTCAGTGTGGACGGCATACGCGTTGATGATTCGCAACTGCAAACGATCAATCAAGGCCATCATTGGTGTCGATTAGTGGGAGCGGGAAGCGACACCCGACTCACACGGCAACTGCCCTCACGCTTGGCGTTGCAGTTGGTTTTGGCTGGAAGAAACTGGGCGATTATTTTAAGAAGCTCGACCGCCACTTTCTACCGTGAGCAGGAGCATTAAGCTGTTGACTCTATTAATAAGACTCAGAAGGTTTTGCATGGGGAACTGGAGCTACGATGGAGCTGGTCCCGGGGCTAATAAACGGTAACAGCAAACAAAAAATGCCACAAACACATCCAGGCCATCGTAAGACGTCGCAAATATGCACACATGATGAGCGAATCGGTGTGATGATAACACAACACACACACACACACACGAAATGTATGCAAATGGGGGTTGGGGTAGGTATACCCTTACTTTACGGCGGTAGCCGGTTGTGGATAGATACAGCTATAAACCAAACACACTTTGCGTCATCTCTTCCATCTTAACACACTCCGGATGAGTCGTTTCGTCTCATTTCTCGGTTTACTGTCGCATAAATATGATGAAGTGGTATGTCCATAAATGGGTGCAAAGTTATTGCACCTCATAACGTCGAGCACCTCCCGTGTTCTTCACCTCCCAGTGGGGCAGCATCACAGTGCGATAAAGTGGTGATTTATCCGTTCGGTTTCTTTCGGGCAGATCGATGTCTGTTTGTAGCGATTTTTCATACATTTTAACCCATTCCACACCTTTGGACGATCAGGAATCAGGAAGTTAGCGTATAGAAATTATTCATCTAGCTGTCGGAAGAGATACATTTGTGGAGCTTGATGCTACTACATAGCTCTCCCAGGTGTGAATTGGGCGCTTTTTCTGAGACGCGTGATTAATAGCCCGTTTTACACCCCATCAATGAGCAACTGTGCAGGAAGAATTTGAAGCTCTTGTACAAAAATCATGTTTTTCACACCAATATAGAGTTACATTGTTATTCAAATGGTTTTCCTTCTTCGATTCACACGACAACTGCACAAAGATTGCCTGCCAGACCAACCTGTTTTGGACATCAAATACATTGCAAGTCCATGACTAATTGTTTGGCCCGATTGAGTCAATCTTCCAAGGACGAGCAAGGCATTGATTTATGTTTCTTGCTTAAAATTTATGGGCAATAAATTCATCCCAAAGATATTTCAATGTTTTCGCCTCATGCTTAGGCTCAGGTCGACTTTTGGCCCTTCGAACCGGATCCAGTGCAACTAAGGGTAGTAGATAACCTGCAGGGGAAACTGGACAATCTTTCTGTTTTATTGTATAATTGCATAACTTTATAATTCGTCATGAAAATATAATTAGAATAAATACGATTTTCAAATTTTGCCGTAAAAATGTGGTTCCTACCAGTTCGAAAATAATCTTTTTTGTATATTGCGAGAAATTGTAGAAGCTTCAATGGGTTACATTTTTAAAGATGTGGTATTTTTAAACGATTAATCTTAATGATGTCGTTAAATTGATGCATTTTCTTAATAATCCAACAAAACATATACAAATGTTTCGACCGTGGCAAAATGGCACAGCTCGAAAGCATCAGATTATATCTATTGTAACGTGTAAATGATATTGTTGGAGGATATATAGAGCAGTGCAAAAACGCAACAAGTAATTAATAGATCAACAGCATAAACCTAGAAAAATGTAACAGTAATTCTGTGTTTAGTGATTCCTTTGAAATAGTATGGATAAAACTGATAGGCATGCCCATGCATCATCAAATTCTCAGTTTTGTTTTGCATTAAGATTTATAGAATTCAACGTTATTACGGCTTTGGTCGTATTTTTTAATTTGTTATACAATATTTAAGATAAAATGATAATAAGAAATTAATACATGAAATGAAATCGATGTTATAGCGCTGACTTCAGATAGCTATTTAATCACTACATCGTGTAACAACCAAAATTTTGTAAAAAAAAGCAATAGTTATCACAAGCAACTTAAAGTATCAAAAACTATATGAAGAAAAAAAAAGTTATTTACAAGAACTTATAAAATAATCGAAATTTGAGAAGAACTTTCATACTTATGTTTAAAGCTGGTGTTTTTTTTACGAATTTCTCCATTTGGTTTAAAAGTGCCGTAGGTTCCAATAAAAGGGATGATGCCAACAACCTTTAACTTTTCTAATGGTATTGTAATAACCTTAATATTGTAATAATCTAAAATTGTAATATTACTGCCCCAAATCTCAGCTCACAATTGCGTCTACAATATCTTTACTCTCTACAAGCGTTTTCACATTTCCTACTACACAACACGCCCTCCTTTCCGCTGCACTCCAAGGGCCATGCACGTTCGTTGCTCGCTTTTTGTAAGAACATACGAAACACATGTTCACAGGCGTATAGTGCCCTTCGGTCTCCTATCGTCACCCGTCTGCCTAGACTAGCCACTCGGGGTCTGCGGGGTGCGCTGTGGTGTTGGTCCCCCCCTCCACAAAGTTATTAATAGCCGGACGCGTGCGAAAGTGTCGGCCGCAAGTTTTATTTTTCCTCTTTCCCGTTCTCCCCCCTTCAATGGTCGACTTCGCAGCTAAAAGGCCATGCAAAAAGTGCAAGCAAAGGTGGCCAAAAGAAAGCAAACCCATCTCCCCCACCCCGCATTCTAAGGTGACGGTGATCGGTGCGATCGTATTTGTGCGATTGGGCTGTGTTTTCTTCTAGTTCTTCTTTCGTGCTTCGCGCGGAAGTTGCGTCTGGGGTTTGAGTGCTGAGATTATGAGTCATTGCCGGAGGGTATGACGATGGCAAGCAAGCAACGATGTGTGCCGCAAGGGGGTTGGGCCAGGATGTGAATTATGTTCGAATGCAATCCGAACCAGGCTGATGGCAGAGTAAGAGAGAGAGAAGGATCGAGGGTGGGATAAAGGGGTTGGATTGTGCCATTATAATATTACACGGTTCGTTAGACGATTACGCGAGCAAAGCGCGAGCGGTTAAAAAGGGCAAACGAGGGTAAGCGTAAAAAGCAGCAACACGAAATGAGGATAAAAACATAAATCTGTTGTTTTCTTTTTTTGGTATTAAAATTTACTAGAATAGAACTGAGAACGCTCGAAACACACACATCGCGTCATAAACACTCTAAACCTTGTCCGATGAATTACTACCATTAACGCTGCACAACACTTTGCACAAACACGCATTGCATTAACACATTGCAGCTTGGTGTGATCATAACGAGCAGCATACTCGAGAGGGAAGCGAAAAAAAAACCCTCCATGGAGGAACGTGCTGATCCATCCATATGGAGAAGTCATATTACACGCTCATCCACCCAAATCGCCATTGTCCCCGATGACGGGTACAGCAATGACTTATTGACTCATGTGCAACGGCATCGGTAGGAAAGTTTTCACAGAAGCCATGGCGCGAAGTCACGATCACTGGTTCTACGCACTGGTTTTCCGCTCCGCTATGACTTATTACCTTCCATTATTCATTAATCCGGCACAGCAATTGTCATTAGATCGGTCTTTAATGGGCTCGGGCGGCATTGCAACGATGGGAATGGTTTGCTTGGAGGGTTTGATTGATGGGCGCTGGTAGAACGGTTTTATCGCTTGTGAGGGTGTAGGAATTCCCTGCGTAAGATAACATGGGAGTGATTTCGAGATTTATTTCTTAATGCGCTGGCCTCATGTGGGTTTTCCATCCGTTGGATGTGTTTGATACCGGAAAGGACAGGGAAATTAGTTGGAACATTGTCGCTTACCAAATACTATTCAGCATATTTAACTGTTAAACTGTATAAAATGTGTTGAATATTTCATTTTTACAAGGATTTATCATTCAAACTACTGTTCATTTTTAATTTAGCACGAGATTTATTACCTAAAATCCCCAAAAGGGACAATCTCTTACATTCCAAAAAGCTGTACTAAAATGTACTAAAAATGTGGAGATCAATCCCATATGTTTAAACATAAATTGCTAACAAAATGCCTGACACAAACATCTCCAACGCCAAAGTCAGCACCTGCTGAGCACTCCACGTGCACGCTGACGATTGACAGAGTGTCCTGTAACAAGATCACATAAAAAACCATGGCCCCGTAAACACAAAAGTGTCACACTTTGACAACACTCACAGCCATTGCATCTTTATTTGCCCGCTGGCATTTGTTTTTTTTTTTTTTTTTGTTGCCCCATCAACATCAAAATAAACGATCTCGTATTGAGAGATTTACTCCCGACGCGAAACAAGGTGTCAAAGCGACCATCGATCAGATTGCGGCTCACGGCTCGTAACAATTCGCACGCAGAAAACGGCTCCCAAAAATGCATTTGCATACAAATGGGGCACGCATAACGGAGCCGCCGACCCAATACCACATGAATGGGTGTGCCGGCAAGGAAAATCCAGTAACAAAAAAAAAAACATTTGCCAATTTCATGTCGGACGATGAATGCATTTCTCACAGACTGTGGTACAGGAAACAAGGCAATTTAGATCTCTATCGGATTGTAAAATAAATAAAGCAGCCGAGCGAGCAGCTGAGGAAAGGTTGTGCCAAACAGAACGATCATTGTTTTGTTGGAGTTGACTGTTTTCGGGTTTTAAGCATCCTTTACCCTCCAATGGTTGCTCAAACCGAAACAAATCAGATGAGTGCTGTGCGGCGATGTTGGTTGTGGTTTTAATTATAAATCTGAAGATACAGCAAAAACAGCCCACCCCAATCCGACACTAAATCTTCACCTCACGCATCTTCTTCACGCTATCATCGCTGTTGTGTTTTTCAGAATCATACCGCGATGGTTTTATTTTTGCATCCATCCGTAACGATCGGTGCAGAAGGATTGCATTCCAGCGCCCAAAGAGGTTTGGCGCTTATGCAGCAGGCAAGCAAGACAATAATAATGAGAGGAAAAGACAGAAAACGCAGACCCACCAGCAGCGTGGTAAGGCTGAAGCCGTTTGCTCCAGCCAACCAGTCACCGCGGGCTGCATTAATCTTCTCCGACTTGCGTGCTCATCCTGCTGTGGAGGTCGTGGGCAGCAAAGCTGTCGCCTCCTTATAGACCCTGCTATATTCCAACGTTTTGAGTCAGTTTGAAGGCAGTGCCTTTATCCTTGACGTGTACGGGGGAATAAGTAAAATTAATACGACACAGACGGTAAACGATCATGTCAGACTGTCTGACGGGTTCTGGCGGTGTGAGGCTCAAGAGTTGAATAGGCGTAGGTAGACAGGTTCGGTACTGGAAGGATCCCATCACGCGATTTACAGCCAACCGGAAGGAAGCAATTTGTTGTGACTGTTTACTTGTTGTAAATTGAATGGCATGTAGCAGCCATGAAGCATACATTTGTGCCAGTTTGATGGCTTGATAGTGTCACTCTGTACTAAAACGAACTTTTCGAAGAATAATTCCTTTTAAGTAACTGATAAAAAAGATTTAAATAGCAGTTTTCATCGAACTCCACCATGTTCTAGACTCTAATCTATACTTGACATTCTCAAGCAGTCCAAAACAATTAAACTATGTAACGCGATCTTCAAAGTTAATATTTAAATATCGGGTCTTAAAGTAATTGAAATAAAATATTCAAATCGCATGTTTTGATCAATTACAGCAAGCTCTAAGATCTTATCTATATTGGAGAATTCTAACCCCATTAATAAGTCAAATGGACTAAAACATATCATCAATGTTGATGTTTAGATCAGATCCATAAGACCCCTAATACGGTCTAACAAGGTCATAAGCGTTATATCGCACAATAAGTAAATGGTCCTACATATGCAATAGTAGTTTTCAATTAATTTCAAGAAGTTCTAGACTCTTATCTCTTATTCGTGAGCAATTCAAAACCATTAACCTGTCAAATTGTCTAAAACAGATCTTCAAGATTGTCATTTTGATCACATCTAAAAGACCTCTAAACTGTTCTAAGAAGGTCTTAAATCATTTAAAACTGCACAGTACGTAATTGATCGAAATAAATATTCCGAATTTCAACATATCTCAGAAAGTCTTAAGCTCATATCTACGCTGGACATTCTTGAGCAGTTCAAAGTCATTATTTAGCCAGATTTTCAAAACAGGTCCTCGAAATGGATGTTTAAATCAATACCTATAAGATCTATAATCTGATGTAAAAAGGCGTTTCATACGATTAACATGCACAAAAAGTGTTTTTTAAATATTAAAATTTTAATTTTTTAATGATTCCAGGAATTCCTAAGCTCTTGTTGTCTCGGAGCTCTCGGATGCTCAAAGTACATCCACCACTCCAACAACAACACCTACCTCGTACTGTTGTTGTGGCGCGCACTTCCAACCGTCCCACTGCGCGTCAGCATACGGGTGACCGGACGTGCCGCTGGCACACCACCATTCCCGGATGTCCTGCGCCAGCCAGCCGCTCCCGGCGGCGATGACGGCTGCGAATGGGCAGGATGGGCCTGACCGCGGTGATGGCGCCGATGCTGCGGTGGCGTCTCGCGATGATGGTGTTGCGGCTGGTTCCCGTGATGGTTCCCCCAGTGCTGCTGTCCAGTAGTGCCCGGGTACTGGTACGGTGGCCGATAATCGCTCCCTCCATTACCCACGCTCCCGGGGCCACTTATTAGCGCGTAGTTTAAGGACGTCTGGTTCCGACTCCTGCTCGGCTCGGCCGTTCGGTGCCTGTGGTGATGTTGGTGCTGGTGATGCTGCTGATTTCTCAGGTGCTGGTGCTGCTGGGCAGGGTAATCATTGGCCGCTGCCTGTGCCCGCGAGAAACTTTCGACAGCGAGCAGTAGCAGCGTGCCAACAAGCACCAGATGGTGCGCCAATTTCCGACCCATCGTTTGTGTCCACTGTTATTATGTACCAGCGCTACTGCTGCCCACTACCTGCACACCAACACACCTTTCGCTTTTTCGCGCTCTCTTTGTCGTTCAAACTGCTCCAAGAAACACGTAAGCACGGCACGGGGATTACGAGATCAGCACGCAGATGTAGCGAACGGACCAATGGATAAAAGGGCACAATTATCTCGCACTCAATTAGAGCCCTACCGAGCGTCGTTAGCGGTTTCTGGGGAAGGCTCTTCTTAATAGGACCTCTTGTGAACTTTGTTGTTGGCTGCCTCTCAATGCCTCTTTCGCGGTTTCGCAAACAGACACAAAGACCGTATTCGATCCACCAAGAACACACACAGTACGATCACTACCGGCGCTTTCCAGCTTTCTTCCGAGGATGGGCGAAAGCACGCAAACACTCGCACTCTATCCCAAAACGATTAAATGCAAATTTGCAACTTCTAACCGGCGAGATCAAACCGAGGGTGACAAACAAAACAAACAAACACTTTTCTTCGACCACTTCTTTCGCGTTTGTGGTCGTCGATCGAGCGAACAAGGCGCGCACGCGGTCGACGATCGTGCGCTTCCTGCTTGCACGAAGGGGGGCCCTGTGCTGATCGTGTACAACCACTGCCGTACAATACACGCAGCACCGGCCTGCACAATGCTCTCGGATGGACTAAACCGTCTCGCGTGCGCGCACGCTCGTTCTTGCCATCGGAGAGTGTTGGTTTGCGCTGCCCGATTCTTCCTGCTTGGTTGTGTCTCTTTCACGCCGCGGGCTTTCAATCTCCCCCCCCCCCCCCTTTTAAGGGTGACTTTTTCACTCTCTCACACTCGCACACACGTGCACGCCTGGAATCCTTTGTGATTGCGAGGGGGTTGGGGATTTGCGCCCTGCGTTTCTTGCACAGCTAGAACGATCGACGCCGTCGTCTCAGATGGGTTTTGTTTTTCTTCTTTTGGAGTGCTTTTTGCTCTCTGTCGTGCTCTCTCTCTCTCTCTCTTTCGACCGCTCTCTGGAAATGGCGATGGTGGGGTAGGAGCCTTGCAACCTCACTATGGGAGTTTTGGTGAGATGCTCGAGAAACAAAGGCAAAATATTTCACAACCTACGTGCTGCAATTTGCTGCAAACATTCCTATTGAATTCTTCTTCAAACTCCAATAAGAATCCTCTTGGGATGTTAAGAATTTGATTTAATTCTATTCGAGCAGATCGCTATTGAATTTAAAAGATTCTAAATCAACTGTATCTGAATAAAACTTTATTTTGCACTATTTTTGGATGTCAAACAACACATAAGCCTTTACTAAGATTTTCCTTTGATCATTATTAGCATCATCTTGTCCTATTTTCATACCGAGTGAGACGAAGCACAGCATCCTCCGAAAAGTGCCACCTTCGCAATGCATCTTTGCCGCAGTCTACATCGTCTACAAAGTATTCCGCCGTGCCGCGACCTACAGCCGGCACATTGCAGTGCAGGGGAAGGTCTTTGGTTTAGAATTACCCGATCGTGTGCATGTGCCGGACAACTTCTGGGGAAAGAATCGCCCGAGCAGGAAGAAAACGCACGTAAACGTCGATCGTGCGGGCGATGGCATGAATGGCATGGCAAGACAGAATCGTCCACAGGCACAGCACGGACCTCTCTCGCACCCTTCCCTCCCACTCCCACATAACCTTTTGCAGCGTTTGAACTTTACTTTGCAACAACTTTATATGCAACGCTCCGACGTGCGATGCTATTCTGCGGGAGTTGTGTTTGCATATCTTTCTCTTTTTACCCCAATTTCTGCTTCTACCCATCCCCTCTCTGAAATCGCTCTGTTTATTCATCTGAGATTGTTGACCACTTATCTTATCATGGTTAAGACACTGTGGAAGAATAGTAAAAAGAAGGAGAGAAGGAGCCAGTGTTTGCCGTTTGTTCGCGGATTAGCGGCGACTGCTCCCGCGACCATGAAGCGTTTGGTTGTTGAGGATTTAGAAGAGCCACTGGCATACATTTTATGAAGAGACAGGGAGAGATAGAGAGAGAGGGAACAGCAGCAACAAATTCAAAGCGCCAGCCAGCGCGCCGACCTACCCAATTAAACACCACCACCGGCTGGGAACAATCTGAGCCAATTAAACTATTTATTTATGGCTGTTGATGGGAGGGAATTGTTTCTTATCGGTTTATTTGTCGCCCTCTTAGCTGGGGCCTTTGTCTTTGTATGTTGCGAGTTTTGAAGGACTTTTATTGCTCCAGAAACTCATCAATAGAAAATCAATTCTATATCGCCAATCCATATCCGAGTTTACCTTCCGACCAGGCCCTCTTCGGACTCTGGTTTGCCGGAAATTGGCTAACCTATTCGCCCTGTAGCACACCCCCAAGCTGAACTTACTTCCCTTAGCCGGACCTCACTGGAGGTTACATCAACACCTCAACTCAACGTATACGCATTTAACGCTCTCTCTCTCTCTCTCTCTCTCTCTCTCTCTCTCTCTCTCTCTCTCTCTCTCTCTCTCTCGTGCGTTCACTCCGAACGCCAATTAAAGCTTGACTCATCCTTGCCGCAATGCTCAATGCGGAGTTCAGGTCGAGGCATCTTTTTTGGCTCTCCTTCTACATTTGCGTAAACCAGCGGTCTTTGCTCTACAAACATGGATGTTTGTTTTTTGCCCCTTATTTTCCAACCATTCCAATGCCGCCGGTTGGTTTGGGGCAGCCTTTATCCCACCATCTCTACGGTTAGATTTGTGTTAATGTGGTCTGTTTTTTTGTTGTTGTCATTGTGCACCACACTTCCACGCGGACGGACGGTATTCTAGGTCGCGAGATCATGTCTATGATCACGTATTGGGTTGGGTTAGCAGAATTAGAGAACACGCGAACAGAACAGAAGTGGAATTGGGAGCAAGATCAACTGCGTCTGCCAGAGGCGTGTGTGTTTGAGAGGTTTTTTTATATTCTGGAAACGGTGATGTCGTTTCGTTTTGCCTATTCAGGCCGTTTTGATCGTATGTGGCGTTGTTCTCTCCCTCCCTCTCTCTAGAGACGACAACTCACATCCTTCAGTGGTTTCGCGGTATCGCGTAGTTCCTGTTTACGGTTTAGGGTACAAGTGACTTCCGCTCAGCCTTATTGTGAAGTGTTTGACCAAAAGCGATTCAAGGCGAAGAACGCAATCGATATCATGTATGGATATCATCTTCAGAGCGTTTATCCATTCTGCCTTATGTTGTTGTTGATTCGTTTTGTTTGTTTCTTTTTTCTATTTGGCGTAACGTCCTACGCGAACATGCCGGCCTGTACAGGCTATCGAGACTAAATTCATTACCACGCACGCCGGATAGTCAATCCTTGCTACGAGGGGACGGTTCATTCTAGGCTTGAACCCATGACGGGCATGTTATTGAGTCGTTCGAGTTGACGACTGTACCACGGGACCGTCTCTTGTTTGTTTGTTTGTTTATTGTTTTGTGTGTTTATTTGGTCTTTTAATGTTTATATCATGAGTTCGTATTTCTTATTTTTTTATGTTTACTCCTCTTCGTTGTTTATATCAGTGATTTACTATGGTTGTCTTATTTTCTTTTGTCATAAATTTGTGGGCGATCAAACTTCTTCTTCTTGCTTATATTTCAGTTAGAATGTTTGGGTTTTTATTATTAGTTTTAGTTTAGTTTCACTTTTTGATATTGTTACTGGGTTACTCATCAGTTTACTGATGTGGATTTTTCATATCATGTATTTAGTCTTATTTTTATCATTTTTTGGTACTTAAAGATCTTCTTTGTCTTTCTATTTCGGTTAGAATATCGTAGATATTTATAAGTTCTTGTTTTTTTTATGTTATTACGTTTATCTGAAATTGTTTTTCATGTACTGTATTAGTGTATTTCAAAACTGTTAACCAGTTTCTGTACTGGGGAATTCTGGAATTAGCAACGGCGGTGTCTCCTGTGGCCCTTTCCAGTCCGATCTGTAAGATTTTATTGCACACAAACTGACAACCCCTATAACCCGGGCGAAGCTAACGGGGCATGTGCAAAGTTCCGTGCGAACGATCGCAGGGTTTCATATTGCAAATGCCTATTAGCAACACTAATGCCCACTGGCCGTGCGAGGGCTTCAGCCCTTCTTCCGGACCGTTTGAATAAACGATGACTTGCCCTAGAAGTGCTGGCGCACCGTTCGGAAGGGCACCCTAGAATGGTATCGTGTTGTGCGCTTTCTGTGCCCATAGAAATGGATTCAATTTCTCCTTGGCATTTCCCTCCTCTGTTTAGACTCATTTCCCATCCCGGGACGGGAAGGCAAAGCCCGCTGATGACCCCAGCAACGCACCGGATATTGACCTTTGCACGCGAAGCCACACGGGCAGCCGAGAGTTTCTGAGCGGGGCGGGAATCAGAATCCGGGAATCGTTTTAATCCCACCCGAAGCCCGAACCTGAAACAGCCGCACCAAGATCGTCGCGATCGTCATCGATACCGATTGAACTGACTGCATACTCGGATGAACTGACCTCGGTTCAGCTCACGATCGAGTGTTTTTGGTGCCAGTGCGCACAAGGCGAAGGCACTGAGGCTGGGCCTTGCTCAACCACTTCCTGAGTCTGAGTCAAGCACTCACACGCGGGACAGTGTGTTTTTTTGCTTTTTAGTTTTTGTTTCGTTTTTTTTTTTTGCTTCTCCCGTACCATGCACTCGACGCCTTCCGATACGATCGTCGGTCACGCTATGCTGCGCGTCGACCAGATCGACGATACCTTCTTATGCTGCACGGGCGCAACCGTGACTCGCAAGCACAGAGTAAACAGCAGCAGCAGCAACAAAAAAAGAGCAAAGAAACCTGTTCTTGGCAAATCGAGTGTGGAGTGTGTTATCAAATCGTGCCCACCGCGACGCTGCGGTGCGCAATCTTGCCCATAGATGGGCAAGACCGGGTCGACCGGAGAGCCTTTCCGCACTCAAGCGGGGAAGGTACCGAAAAATTAGCGTGTTAGCGCGTGGCTTGCTGTCGGAACTACCTGTAGGATGACCTTCTGACTGATTGTTTGACGGCTGTTGTGGCTGCTGCTGCTACTGCTGGTGTCCTCCATTGTGGAGTGAATTGTTTGCATCATCATTTGTCCACTGTGTGTGTGCGTTCATTGACAGTGTTTGCGAAGGGGCGAAAGAAAAGCTTCACCCACAGTTGCATTTCCACACCTTCAAGTAAAAGTTAACATAACAACCACCCTGCCACACCTGTCGACTGTGTCTGGTCGTGCTTCTTCTTTTTATAACAAATCGCATTAAACTGGTAGCAGCAGCACAGAGTTCGCCTTTTTTATGGGCGACCGTTGCGAATGGACTGACGCGTCCAAGTATGAAACGAACCCCTTGTCAACGAGTGATGGTGGACACGAATTGTATGATACCGGCGCGCTGGACAGCCAGACACTGGCGCTTATGCAGCCCGCAAATCCGAACTGTCTGCAAGGCTTGGGTGTAGCCATTTTTTCATGTTCTTTTTTTTGTTGCTAATTTTATCGTACTAGACGTTGATAAAGCACGCAGTAAAGCCTCCCTCCTGATCGTAGGGTTTTATTTATTTGTTTACAGTTTAAGACGGCTGGCGCTTGGCGTTATGATTGGGCTGACTGCTGCCGGGTAGCCAGACCTTGGCGTCTGTCTGGTGCATCTGGAATGGCACAGGAAGAGGTAAACAAATCCGGGGGCACTGGGAAAAGAACTTGTTTTGTGTTGGTAAACATGAATGCGTTGCGCAAAGGAAATGATCAAAGTTCAAGCAAGGCAAATTGTAGCAAAAAGCGTCGTATGAACGAAGCTAAATGGAAAAAATATCTCTTAAACATAAAGATACACATTTTCAGTTTAAAGCTGTTTGTACTAAAACATATGTTCTAAAAAAAGTAAATCATAGTTTTTTATCTTTAACTGGCATATTTTAAAACAAAATTATTTTATTCAAGTATTTTAACAACTGCTTAAAAAAACTGTCCTCGTTATCTAGTTCTTCATCAAAATTTAACGTTTCATTTGTATGGAAAATTTCTTCCATGTTCTTAAAAAAATCCAGTAAATGCAGCAAAATAGATGCTGTGTTGATTGTTTTTCAAGAATTAACTATTATTTTTCAATTTGTCTTTTTTTGTTTCACGGTTTTTTAAATGTTTTCACACAAAGTTGTTCAATAAATTAATGGTGTACTCAACTTCATTGCAACCATTTACCAGTACCTTGGCCAGTTTTCAAGCTAAACTTTAAACTAGTATGCCATTCGATAGATTTTCTTTCTGAGCATTAATTTGGTTTTGGAAGTAGAATATTATCATAATCTGTCTTTCCTATTTTGACCCAAATGTTTACCTTAATGCAAAGTCAAACAATTCATAGTACAGACATGATTGATGAACAAAACTGCCACATTTGAGGTCATCATTTAGTTTTCTTCGAGTTGCGAGCATTTTGTGCTCCACACCAACGTGTAGACGAGATGTGCAGTAAAAAAATCATTTGAAATCCTATTTTAATGTAACATTTCAACTATTTGTTGTTACATTATCTTGTCTTCGTGTATTTTTTGCCAAATTTGTCATTTTGCATTTTACGAAATGCATTCTTAAACATCTGCTTTGATTTGAGCAAACCATCAAATCAATTAACAAAGGCAATGACAATATAACTAGGGCAGAAAGGTCAAGGCTGGTCAAATAAATTAAGATTTCCAGACAGTTCAAGCTATATTAATATGGAAATTCGATGCAGTTGTACCATCAATCTATTGAGCATCAGTATTTTAAACCATTATTCCCTAGCAAAAGTGATGTTTTTCAATTCCAGTTCTCAAATCCTCAACACTAAAAGAGCGAACGTTGAATGTTATTTACAAATAAAACACTGTAAATAAACATTAATTCTTCTTAATTAATGTTGATCTTCAACCTCTACGAGTCAGAGACGATACATGTAATAGCAAATATTTCACTTTTCTCACACACGCGTTGTAATGTACTTTACGACGACTTTTAACCTCCCCGGCACTGAGCACACATCTCTTGCCCTCGAATAGCCCTAGAAACTCCACACGCCGAATGTTTTATTACCCGCAGACGACAATAATAAACTAACAAAGACCGATCTAACGCCGTGTAGCGCGTAAGAGCAAACATCTTCCGGAAGTGCAGAAATTACCATTTGCGCACTCGATCAGTTTCGATCACTCTCTGGGTGCGAGTGATCGTTTTGCTCTTTGCAAATGTTATTTCTTGCAGCCAACAGACACTCCATTCCTTCCCTTCCGCTGTCAATCGAACAGCGACAAGCAATGCGATCGTTGGCGGCTATGTTCATTAACGAATAAATTGCACACAGCGCAGCGAGAAAGTGGTTAATAAAAACGTCCACCACGTTGACACCTTGCGTGGAGCGTTCGGGCTGGCCTGGCTGGCTGGCTGGGTGGGTGGGCTCGGTCGGTGTGCAAGAAATCACGATCACACGGCGAAGAACAGAAACGCAACTGCACCATTCGGACGGGTGGTCGGTTGATGAGCTCAACTTGAACTTTCGCGCCACTGGAGACTGGGTGTATTGGCCTTGCCAGTGTGTGCGTGTGCGAGGGGGGTCACTTGTAACATCTTGCTGCAAAGTAAACGGAAACAAGCCACACACACATACGGCACCGGTCACTGTCAATGTCAATTGAGCGTAACGTGAGTGCTGTGTTTTGACCCTTTCGGAGGTCGAGAAGGAAATTAAGACAAGGATCGGTTCGATCAAACAATGGACACCCTTTGGATGGCGCTACCCATGACTGCCAGTTGGGCATGATTTATGGAAATGGGGATTGGCCCCTGAATGCAACAGTTTGTAGTTTGTAGATCGATTGATATGTTTTATGACGGGATGTGCCATTTGTTCAGCAATTTCCACATGAACAGCTACAAATGTATGTCCAAATGTTAGGTTTTGGTAAGTGAGTATGAGTGTGTTATCATTTATGACTTTTCAAATCGTGTCAAAAATGGTCGCTTTGGACCTTAAAGGACGCTTAGACCTTGCTTAAAAGTGGACATAATTAAATTTCCTCAGAATTTAGCTTTAGCCCTCAAGAAATCATATTTAATTCCGCAACTATTTGGGGATAAAATTTATAGTTGAAATATTTAATTTCCTTTCTTTTGGTGTACGATAAGCCACATTCTGATGAATATTTAATAAAGTATAGCAAAAAACATCAAATTTCATGTTCGATTTCACTGGAGCTATAAACTAGGCTTAAGGTCTATTTAGTGATTGAATGTGTTGTGTAATTGACACAAAATACTCATCAAAATATGGACCAATAAAAATTCAAAAGAAAGGATATTCGATTTCCCAATTATTTGCAACATTTTCCACGATGTAGTAGTAGTAGGAGCTTGTGCGGGTTCGTAGTAGTTAATGTAATTACGTTTTTACAAATTTTTCCTTGTGATGATGGGTTCGCATCTCATCATTGACTTCAAAGCCGCATATGATACCATAGCCAGGGTAAAACTGTATGACGCTATGAGCTCTTTTGGAATCACGGCGGATAACGCTATGTTATCGGATAACGGATAAGGCTAGTTAGAATAACTATGACCAACGTCACTTGCCAGGTGAGGGGCTTGCCTGTCTCCCATTTAACTTGGCGCTAGAGAGGGCCATCCGTGACTCGAGGGTGGAGTCGTAGTCTATACCATCTTCTATATGTCAACTCAGATCCTGGCATACGCTGATGATATAGACATCATTGGTCTGCGGCTCTCCTATGTAGCAGAAGCCTACCAAGGGATCGAGCAGGCGGCAGAGAGCCTCGGATTGCAGATAAACGAGGTAAAGACCAAACTGATGGTGGAAACATCAGCGGGCCTACCAACAAATAATCAGAATCTACGTAGGTGTGACGTGCAGATAGATGAACGAACTTTTGAAGTCGTCCCACAATTCACCTATCTTGGGTCAAAGGTCAGCAACGACAATAGCATGGAAGCTGAGTTGCGCGCAAGGATGCTGGCTACCAATCGGTTTTTCTACAGCCTGAGAAATCATTTTACCTCAAATAACCTGTCCCGACGGACGAAGCTGGGACTAAATAGTACCTATATAGTACCGGTACTCACATACGCCTCTGAGACATGGACACTGTCCAAATCTGACGAAACCCTCTTAGCCGCGTTCGAGAGGAAGATGCTCGGAAGGATATTTGGACCCGTATGTGTGGAAGGACAATGGAGGTCCCGTTATAATGACGAGCTATACGAGCTGTACGTCGACCACACTGTCGTTCAGCGTATCAAGCTCGCAAACGTATCAGCTCCGGTGGGCTGGCCATGTTGTACGCATGGAAACGGACGACCCAGTCCGTTAAGTCTTATTAGGCCGTCCACAAAGACAGAGGAGGCGTGGTAGGCCCAAAATTAGGTTTCAAGATGGCGTGGAGGCGTCCGCCATTAAAGCCGGGATAACGGACTGGTAGTCGAAGGCGCGAGACCGTGAGCGGTTTCGGATACTCCTGAGGCAGGCGAAGACCGCAAAGCGGTTGTAGCGCCAGATAAGTTAGTAAGTAAGTAGATAATGGGTTCGATTCTTAAGCTTTCCTCATTAATGTTTTTTTATGTAGCATTTGCTGGATTTTGATTTGATGTTGAGCAGTAGCGTGGGAAAAATAATTTTCTATGATAAAATATAACGTTAAGCATAGCTTTTAATCATCTTCATTATCATCGGTCCTGGCCGAAGATTAATTTTCACTATAAACGAACTTTGTTCAGTAATCCAAACCTCTTTCTGTTGGTATATAAGTCATCATATTTTGATAAAAAAATATGCGAAATATGCGTTTCAAACAGAAAATGTTCAACAGTCACTTTCCCAGGATCATTAAATGGACCGTTTGCTTTAAAATATTTACGCAGAAAAATGCTCTTTTTCCAAATCAATCCATCTCAAATCGCAACGTGTTCAACATCAACAAACAATTAACATTATAAATTATTTCTTTTCCGGACTTACTTCATTCGACCGCTTTCGCCGCAACCGACCGCCGTTGATTGACATGATGACGTTTGCCAGATACGCCCCGATACACTCACCACATGCTGCCGGAAAACATTTTCCAACGGTCGCTCCCAAGGGGATCCTTCGCACTGAAAACAAAACGTACCGCGTGTGTGTGTGTGTGTGTTCAACGACCGGTTCATTGCATTTCCCTGCATGTATGCGGGGGAAAAAGAACGTTCACACTTATCGACAATCATTCCCGTGCGGTATGATTTATTGCCCGTTGGCACACATGCAGTTGCAGATAGTTTTGCTTTTCTCCGACTGCACCACTCCCACATGGCGTCAGAGGGGAATGGCACGCACTTCGCCGGCGGGAGTGTAGATCAGCTTCCAGCGTGGACCCTCCGAGAGTAGATGCACCCGCGGGGCGAGTTGATTGATTTTGTGCAGCGCGCGTCGAGTGATCAGCTTCGTGCGATGGCGGTTCGAGTACTTTTGTGCCGCCGCATGGAGCCGGTGACTGTTACAAAAGGAAAAAGAAAGGTTTCATGAACTGTTACACACAAAAACTACCCACGGCGCTTGCAGCTTACCCTTCATAGAACTGCCGAAAGGTTGCACTCTCCAGCACCAGGCGCAGGTTGCGCTGCTGGCAGATGTTGTACAGGCCGAGGTAAAGCAGCGAAACGGCCAACCCGATGCCGGTGGCCGTGTAACCGTAGAGAAAGATTGGATTCATTGGACGAGTTGGGAAATGCACTAAAAATTTAGACGTCTGATGCCCGCCAAAAACACAAAACTCGCTAAGCGCTTCCTCCCATCGTTTGCCCAGCCTGCTGAGGAGGATACAGTCGCGACCGAAAAGCCTTCAAAGCTCATTGGTTGCTGAGGCGCTAAATTTAAATCACACTCGCTCCGTGCGCTTAACTGTCAAATGTGAGTGCGCCTTTGCCCCGTAGTGCTCTTTTCGCTCCCAACCTCTAAGCACACTCCGAGCAAAATTGCTAATAGCATAATAGCGTTTCGGTGCAAATCAGACATCGCAAATCGTTCGTGTGATTGCACGAGTGTATCCAGCTTGAGTGATGTCCGTCTATCGCGTGGTTCGGCGGCTGTTTCCTTTGCCCGGGACTGGAATGACGTCACTGATTGGTGAGTTCGTGCCCTCACCTACCCTCGTACACGCGGGTGGTTTTGTGAGAGCTTTTGCGAGCGTTTCCAGCCCGAAGTGGATCTCAGCTTGGAGCGAGAATGTGTCCCGTCCTTTGAGAACTCGACACGAAATAATGCTGACTTTCCATTGATGTGACTTTCCGTTCAACTGTGGCTTTGTGTGTGTGTGTGTGTGTGTGTGTGTGTGTGTGTGTGTGTGTGTGTGTGTGTGTGTGTGTATGTGCGAGTATTGGTTAGTTGGTGGTTATATCCTTTCCGAAGCTATCCTCCCGGGAAAATGCTGGAGAGCTCCGTGCTTACGCTCAGCTCGAGTGGCTTCGTACGTGGTTAATCTTGGTGCTTGTTATAGTGAATGGACGTGTCACTTGCTACACGCGCTCGGCTCGGAGGGATGAGGCCTGATGGTGGTGGTCTGGTGAAACATATTTGCTCCCAGTCGAACATGCTGCTGGTTTGTTTTCCGTAACAGAACACTGTTCCGGCGAGGTTTTTTTCCGTCTCTCTCTCTCTTCTATTTTTCTCTCTTTTTGCATCGCTCCTGGGAATGCCGTTGTAAGAGAGTAGTTGGCACAAATATGCTTGCTTATCAAAGTCTCATCGATATCGATACTCTACAAACGGTAAAGCAGTGGCATGGACTTTCCTTTTTTCCCCCATTGCCTACCCTCGACTACATTCCCTTTCCGTACCTTCGCAGCTCAACATTGAAACAAACAGAACAGGGAAGTCTTCCAACTAGACAAAAAAAAAACCTTATCACTGACATGTATCGCCGGTGTGTTCCGTTGTACAACCTGTTCCTTATGTCGCTGCGAGTTTTTCCCGCTTACTGTACGCGGGAAGCGTACACTGTTATCCCCGTAGCGTGATAAGAATATCATAGCATAGCTTCTATTTATAGTCGTTGCTTATCGGAACAGGTGTGCTACATATGCCGTGAATGGGTCGTATATTTACAGCCCCCCAGTACGTGTGCTAGTCTGTGGAGTATCGGGCGGAAATTACTCTTTTATCGAACGGCCGATAATAAGGGAAGATGCGACGATGCGTGTGAACTTGGGGTTTCCCGAGAAGGAAAGCCGATGCCACATTCTGGTTAGGGGACAAAAACGGGAAAATACGTATGTTTGATGTGATTCAACAATGGGCTTTTAATTACAAAATTTTAATGTTGAAGCTCACTTGTCGTTAGTCTGAGAGGTCCTTGGAACACGATGCAATGGAACATGTTGAGCAATGTTGTGTTTAATTAGGCTTAGTTCATGTTTATACGATTATTTACCTTTCTATCTCTTTTCTATGGAATAAAGTAAAGGACCATAGATCATGTATAGTACCGCGTCGAAACGTTGGAATTTGAAAATCGTCAACCGATTCTAGAGATTATAGTTCTACTAAATTTCCTATACTTTTTCCTACGCTGCTCATTTGCTACCGGGTATGGTTTGTCGACTGGAACTGGATCTGTAACAGTTCCAGACCCAAACCAAGATTCAATTATCGTTCCGAATCTGGTACAGTTCCAGGTAATGTTTCAGGAATTGAATAAAATTGGGAGCTATTTCAGGATCGGTATGGGTTCACGATCGGATCCAGGGCCGGTATGGGTTCATGACATGTTCCAGGGCCGGTAAAGGTTTCATGATCAGTTCCAGGACAAGTATGGGTTCATGAAAGGTTCTAGGGCCGGTATAGGTTTAAGATAGTTTCCAGGACCGGAATGAGTTCATGATCGGTTCCAGAAACGGTATGGGTTCATAATAGGTTCCAGGACCGGGATAGGATCTTGATAGGTTCCAGTACCGTGTTGGGTTTATAATCGGTTCCAGGACCAATATGCGTTCAGTATCAGTTCCAGGACCGCTATGGGTTCATGATAGGTTTCAAGACCGGGATAGGTTTTTGATATGTTCTATGGTGGATATGGGTTCGTGATAGGTTTCAGGACCGATATGCGTTTATGATAGACCGGGATTGGTTTATGATCGGTTTCAGAACCGGTATGGGTTCATGATCGGTTCCAGGAGCGATATGCGTTCAGTATCAGTTCCAGGAACGCGGGATCATGATAGGTTCCAAGACCGGAATAGGTTCATGATAAGTTCTATGGCGGATATGGGTTCATGATAGGTTCCAGGATCAATATGGGTTAATGTTAGGGTCCAGGACCGGGACAGGTTCATGATCAGTTCCAGAACCGGTATGGGTTCATGATACGTTCTAGGGCCTAGATAGGATCATGATCGTTCCAGTACCAGTATGGGTTCATGATAGGTTCGAGTACCGAAATAGGTTCATGGTCGGTTCCAGTACCGTTATGGGTTTATGACCAGTTCCAAGACCGACATGGGTTCATGAACAGTTCTTGGATCGGTATGACCAGTACTGGTTCCTGGACCGGTATGGGTTCAGTATCGATTCATGGACCGGCTTAGGTTCAGTATCATGTTCAGGACCGGTGTTAGCTAATGTGCATTTCTTGAACCATTGGTTTTAGGTCTCTTACGGGGTCGTCATAAGTATCTCAGTTTAATTTGGTTTCGACACCATTAAATTTGGTGCACTCTTTAGAGTAAAGGGGAAATTGAAATCTAGTTGCGTAGCCCTGTAGCCAGGCCAAAATAACTATTATTATCAAAATGTAGAGTTCAAGCTGTGAGCATATTCGCACAATTTCCTTTATTTTAAATGTTTTATGTACCTATTTGAGCAGGTTCTTAAGAAAAACATTAAACGAAAGTTACAAAACAAACATGCAAATGTAATACAATCTGTATGGGCTACCCAATCAGATTGGTCAATAATCATTAAATGTGACAAAGCCGTGTCGTTGCCTTCACAAAATCACTTACATCGTTATACACCGCACCAAACAAAAAAGGCGCTTCATTCATTGAACAAAAAACATCCTCCCGTCCTTTCCCTCTCGCATCCGATAAATGCCTCCTCCTTTACCCCCATACGAATCCTTTATGCCCTGTGTGTGTGTAATCGTGCAACGGTTATCTAAAAAGCTAATCACCATCACCATCGCATAATCCGAGGTCAGTGTTCCCATCAGTAACGACGGTGAAGGGAAGCGATGGAGTTTAACATCCTTTTCTCCGCTCTCCGTCACATCCTTCCTTCCCCCCCCCCCCCCCTTTTTACACGACATTTCCAATCCCCAAAGCCGCATTGTTTGCTGGTACCCTGTTACGCAACGCCAACCTGCCAAAGCTTCCAAGCCCGCACGAGGACGAGCCTTCACGTACAGAAGCTTACTCTCTCTCTCTCTCACACACACTCACACGCACACACGTTTATGAGAATTTCACTCACAGTATCCTGGCACGGCACGAATGAGTGCCCGCAGAGATCGTCCGGCACAGTCGGGCCACTGCTCGGGGGCCGCCTTTCAGTACGTTGAGTGCAAGCCGAGCGTGTAAACGTCGAGGCCGTGTTGGGGCTTTCTGCTGGTCGGGCTGCTAACAGTTGTCGCAGGGATTCACCCTTCGCTTTCACAGTGGAAGAGAGAGAGAGAGAGAGAGAGCGAGGAGAGAGGTGAGGAAGAATTGGAAAAGAAAACCAAGGCAATACCAGTAGCGCTGGTGGAAAAAGCAACAAAAGTCTAATAAGAAAACGACACATTTTGTTTGATCGAAGGCAAACGACGGACTGTGACTGTGTGCCAGAGCAGGGGGAAAAAGGTCCTGAGGTGTAGCGAAAGTGTCCTGTGTGGGTGAGGCAGTAGGGAAACGTCCGGATGCAGTGGTGATTTTGTGTGGCAGAGACGTTGGTTCAAGCTTGAGCTGTAGCTTTTCCTGTTCTGGAATTTGGTGCAAAAGAAGAGTGTAGTAGAAATAGTGCAGAGTAAAAGAAAAGTCCCTCCTACGGACTTGCTGCACAAAGCATCAAACCTTCACGCAAGTCTCTTCAATCTGTCAACGGATCCTGGCATTCTCCCCCCCCCCCCCTTCCAATCCCCCTAAATTTTCACTGCTTTTTGTCCCTGCGTCACTGATCCACACCGTTCGTTTTTCATTCCCATTTCAATGGTAAATCAAAGAGCTCACCGTTTGGTTGGGGAATTTTCACCAATTTTCCAAGTCGTTTTTTTTTGTACAGAAGGGAATCTTTGCTTTGATTGAGCTTGTTAGAATGTGATATTCCCTCTCTGTATGAGTGTGTGTGTGTGTGTGTGTGTTTTCCATTTCTTATATTTCATGTTATCCTTTCACAGCCTGTGGGGGTATAAAGTACAGCCCAGCAAAAAAGGCGAATCCGTATGCTGTACAGTAGTGCGAGTACACCAACAACAACAAAAAAAAGCGCAGGATACAGAGTGAATAAAAACGAGTGCGAGCGAGCGAGAGAAAGAGTGTGTGTGCGTGATTAAGGAAGAAAAAACACAGCAAGAGAGTGATTAAAAGCGAGCAAAACGCGGTACATCGTGGGAAAACGAAGAAAAGCATCCCCAACGCACACACCAAAAAAAAGGTTTGAAAGAAAAGCCACCCCTAAATGAGGGAGAGCAAAAGTGGGGTCTTGCAGTGAGAGAGCGAGAAAGTGAGTGAGAGAGTGTGTGCGCGCTTAGCGAGAGCTGCTTGCGGAGAGCGTGATCACGCTCGATTGCTCTTGCTCTTGAGGTCGAGCTTCGATTGCTGAGTTGGAATCGATTCCCGAGCCCATCGAAGTAGCAGCAGCAGCAGCAGTGTGGCTACAGTGTGGTACGCAGATTCGTTTGCTTATCAGTGAAGAAAAATAGTACACAGTGCGGTCGTGTACGTCAAGCACAATCTGGATGTTGTGAGTGAATAAGTGAGCGGAAAATATTTGGAAAATCGTCAAGGAAAGGATACTGTTGTGGTTTTATCGTACAGTGAAGCCTTGACCTGGTACAAACGCATTGTCCGCAAGATCCGAGCTCTTCCATTTTCCCACGCCACCAGTCAACTCCCGTTTGTCAAGGATTTGTGGATTAGTTTCCGGATGGTGTCCGTTTTTTGCATTGCACTGTAAGTATTCGTCGCGTGCGGTTTTGCGCTCGAGTTTTGGACTGTTCGATTCGCCCTCTTTGCCGAAAAGCGAGAAGGGCGTGGAGCTTTCGACGGTCTGGATGTGTTTGGCGTTCCGTCTAGAGATTGGATTGATTGACGTCAGGCTAAGCATGACCATTGGATTCATTGGATAGTCGTTTTGTTTGTGTTTTAAAGGACACTTCTCAAGGAATATACGTGATATAAGACTCAGCAAGCAATTTTAGATAAGGTAACATGATGGTTAATCACAGCAATAGAATGAGAAATGGAAAAGCATGTCGCCCGCTAGCTTCGGTTACACGCTATCTCCTCAAGCAATCCTTTTTAACTTTGCTTCTTTATTACAGCACACATAAAACGACACGCAAAACCCCCCGCAAAGAGCGTTTAATTAAAAGCAAGTGCGCGACATAGCGTAAAGGCAAGAAAAAAAAAGAGGTAGCAACTTTTCTCATTATGCTTCACTGCGCCCCCGGTGCGTTTATTGTGCTCTGCTGGCCTGGCCTGGGCATTCGGTTATCAGTCGCCAGAGCTAAAAAAAAAACCGGAAGAAGAAGCCTGCAGGCGTTTCGATCACCACACACCACCGACCACGACGCCGGAACGTCGCAACATGACGCTTGGTGGACAAATTTGCATTCCTGTCCTTACCCTTTTGCACGACATGCTCCGGCGGGTCCAAGGAATCGCCGCACGACACGTGAAAGCTCCGTTTCTGCGCCCCCCCTCTGCGGCATTCGGCTTTGGGCCAGCAGGGTTGGCTACTTGCCAAAAACGGTTACTCCCGCACCGTTGCATACCTTGGCTTGTACCGAAATGTTGGTGTTATGTAAATGTGTGTGGTTCCCTGCCGAGGTTGGAATGTTCGAGGAAATGCCGCGGCGCCTTCGTACGGTGGTGCAAATTTTCAATGTGTGTGTTTGTGCTGCACCAGCATGGAAAGGAAGGATTTAATGAACAGGGTATTGAACATTTCCCTTTGTAATAAATTTCAGTTCTATCTTTTTCGTTCTATTTGGGGAGAAAACGCCCAATTTTTTTGCCGCGTGTTGCTATGAAAAACCTTTTCCTCTCGAGGACAACCACCGGCAAACGGAGCACTGTTTGGCAGGACCCACTGACCGGACTGGCGGTCGTTGCCGGTTGCGTGCCGAACCAAATCGATTTTCCCTGTCCCGGGCGTTGTCAAAATTAACTGACTTGACTCTTGCCGTTACCGATTCCGTCCGTTGCTGTGTGTTGGTGGGGGGGGGGGGGGGAGGTCGTGTTTTGATAGTGTCCTCACTCGAATTCACCTTCAGCGTGCTCCGGCACGCTTGTGTGACCTCATCCGTCTAACATCGTGTCCCGCGGCCGTGTTTGGGACACATTGCGACGTATTGAAGCAAGCGAGTGCTGTTTTATGCTGACCATTTGGTCGCTGTTGCATCGATCGGTGGTGTGATGGATAAGTTGGGTCGTTCTGCGCGCCATGCCATTTCTCGTACGAGTGGCGCTTGTTTGGAGTTTAAGGAAACCGAAACAGAACGAATCAATTGAATGAATGAAGCGTTGTACAGTTACGGCGCTACGTGATGTGCCTCTTAATGTGAAGCCTTTCCCTTTAGGGGAAACATGACGGTTCACCAATCAATTATCGATCGATCGGTCAACTATCTAATTATGGAGTCATGTGTGACAGTGAATGATCATTAGAATGAATTCGTGCCGATGATGGAAGAGGCTGCTGGTTTTCGCGTTTCTAATAATGGCCCCTTTGATGGGTTAAATTTGAAAGATGGTGTTTCAGGCTGTGTCAGTGGAGATATGCTTCAACTGGGTTGAATTTCCTATATCCAAATGATACATACTTTCCACTATATTAGAGTGAATTAATTGTGTGCAAATAATCATGCACTGAACCAAATCGTTTCATTATTACACTTTAAAAAGTTTAAAATCTTTTTACTGTCTCGATAATCCTCATTTTACGCTTTTCGCCTTCTTTGAAAAAGATATTTATACTGTACAGTCTTTCCCCGAATTACGCGACACTTGAGTTACGTTATTTTTTTAATCTAAAAAACACTTCATAAGTCAACAATTGGCAAAATAAATAATGATTAAAATCGCTAAAGAGACAGAAATATCCAAATTTTCTGACCGAGTTGTCTTAAATAAGTAGTTAAGTGCATAAGACTACTAAATTCGTTGAAAAATAACTATTTATCAATAACATTCTAGCTGCTAAACGTGATATTCGAATTACATGAATGTCCCCAGAATGCAATATTCGCGTAACTTGAGGAAAGACTGCAGTAGAAAAGTTCTATCATATATGGCCTGACATTTAGATGTTTCCATCCTAGTGATGGGAAAAATGAAGCTTTCGTCGTAATCAATTCTGGCTAGCTCCGAAGTTTTCTGGAATCCATTCCGGACAGTTGGTCCTGAAACGATTCGGGAGTCGGCTCTGGATTTTAAATCGGATATTGGAAATCGAAGTCAGTTTCGGTATCTCCATACCGTTAAGAATAGCCGTTTGGGTCCAATGATGCTACGTATTGATAGCCACAAAGAATCCAAATTTACTTCTAAACGTTCCATTCTCATGGAGATTCGGGGATTGATTTCGCTTCTGAAACTTTTTATCTTAATTCAAGAACTGATGCTCATTCTGGAGTTAATTCAAATTATGGATTAAATTCTGATTCCGATTCCGGAGCAAATTGCTATTCCCAGAACGATTCTGAACCCGGAGCCGATTCTGATTGCGGAGACAATTCCGATTCCGGAATCGATTCCTAAATCGGCTCTGGAGTCAACTCCTTAATCGGGTTAGAAGTACACTCCAGAATATGCTTTGGAATCTGCTCCGGAATCGGCATTGATTCCAGCAACGGAATTGGTTTCGGAATCGATTCCAAGCACGAAATCAGAAACGGGTAGGTCCGATTCCGAGCTTCCACCACTAGTCCTTACTGAAATAGGTAGAAAACTTGAAGTTTTGGCGCGTGCTTTCGTATAGAGTGATGACGTAATTTTAGTTGAAAAATGTCAGATTCCATTTAAACAGATGCCCTGTTTGATCCCATTTGCTTCCCAAAAAACCATTTCTCAAAAAGTTATTGTCTTCGCCCACCGATATAAAAAACCACATTGATTGATTTTAGAACCACACCAATATCACCTTTGCACTCAGGTCCTTGAATTGCCTATCTCCTCCGGGGAGAGTCTTCTCGTCATCGTGTTCATCAAACGAAAATAAATAACATCACAGCCCCCTACCACTGTACCACTCCTCCTCCTCCATGTCACACAAGAAGCAAATTGAATTTCGAACTCAACCTCAACTTGCACCAGCTTTACGTAAATTAATTTCCATGTCACCAAACGGTCAATATGGTCAAGCAGCTCACATCCCTGCTCCCCAACAATCGGCACAGTGCCCGCCGAGCCGGTCGTTTTTTGGGGTAATTAGGAAAATTAAATCACCAACCCACTCCACCCAACCTGCAAATTCGCATGTTGTCAATTGGCCGGTCCGGGCAAAAGTCGTCGTCGGGTTGAAGATAATTGATAAATGAAGCGCCCAACATCCGAGAGCAAAACGTTGGTCCACAACCGAAAACAGAGCAATCGCGCTTTGAGAGAGAGAGAGAGAGGGTCCGGAAGGGACCGCAATGCAGGGTGCGGAGAGGCGAAAGTTGGTGACATCTTATTGTACAAATCACGTGCATAATCGATTTGCAAAACGCCGTGGTCGTCTTGACGCTTGGGGCATTTCGCTGTGGCGCTGATTGTTGGCCGTTTGCCAAATGCTAGTCGGCGTAGTCGACCCTGTTGGGATTGCACCCGGCAGGGGGTGGGAGACCGAGGGTGAGATCAAAAAATGGTTCCGTGTCCCTTTTTTCCGCCTTTTTCCGCCTGGCTCGGCGGGCAATCGAGTGTGCTGGGGAAATGGGCAGCGCATACAGACATGATCGTTCGGATGCAGCAACGGAGCGTCGGTTGGGTGGGGTGGAGATGTGTTGCATTGGTAGGCCGTTTTTGCAAATGACTTCATCGTTGCACTAAATCGATTCCGGAGTGGGTGTGTTTCGTGTGTTTTCAAAATCATTTCGTTGAGAGCGCTACCGCGCTTTTGATCTTGTATTTTGTTTTTAAGATGCAGAAAGTGATTTATTGTTAAGTTGTTGCAGTGTTGGATCTAAACACATCTATTAAGCTTAAGCTGATTGATTAAACTAAGCTTAAGCTGTTTGCATTATGTGTAGCACGAGTAATATTGCTAGAGGTCAATGCACACGAGACGAACAATAAGTGATTTGGCAAAAGGAAAATAGCCCAGATGAATCTGCTTTGAAAAATATAATAAAATGTAAATTAAAACTTAAAAATCGAATTTCAAACGTGGGATATTAGGTGCGCTATACTATGGATAACTAAGAATTAGAGTAAGTTCTAGAGCCAATGATTAGAGATAATATATCAAACAAAACATCAGGTTTTGGAAGAAATTTCGTTTAAAAAAAAGCAAACTGAAATATGATGCTTATTGCATCAAACGATTAATAAATCAATTTATTATTAGCCAACAAGAGAATGAGTCAAATTTAACTATATTTAATGTATTCATTTAATTTAATATCCCTTCCTCAATATTTATACAAAGGAGCTTAATTTCATGTTAAGTATTGATCGAGTCGAAGTTAGTTGGTTTGTTCAGAATAATCTATTACATTTAATTTGCCTTTGAAATGATCAGCAAGATTTTCTCATTGCTTTACCTAAGGTAGAATATGTTCTTACAATACAGACAAAAGGACTCAAAATAGCTCATTTTAAATTCGCTTCATAAAACTCATACCAAAAAAATCCCTTACGCTACAAAACTACCACCAGCACTCAATGACGCCTATGTTCCTTGCTAAAATAGCAAATTTCTGAATAGCGTCTTGAAAACCCATAAAAATGGTGACATAACAAAGGCGACGGCAGGCTCATAACAGGGACAAGAGAGAGCGAAAAAAAAATACGCCACATAATAGGTACAAACCTAGCCCAAAGAGAACCGTGCAGCGAAGGTGGGAAATTGGAAGGATAGGTTTTCGTGTTGCACTCACCCGATCGCCCCATACAAATGTCGCACCAAGTGGTGTGGCAAAAACGGAGAACAATTAAAAATAATTAGTAAACTTCAGCTGCAGCACTATATCACACACGTACACTGACACACAAACACACACACTCAGTGTGAACACTCCCGGGTGTCTAAACCGCGCCCGAACGAGTGTGTCCTTCGTGCCTTCGAGCTCACATCACACGCGAGAGGCGTAAGAGGGGAGTGAAAAGGAGCGAAAAGGGAGAGCAATTTCCATCTCACTGAACACACACATATTTTGCCAGCATCCAGCAAAATCGACCATCCAGCGACCGGCAACTGTAACGGAACAGCAACCCCACCACCAGCGGTCCTTTCTTTCATTACGCGACGGATGAGAATTTCCACTGGAGCGTTAACAATGTGCGCGCGGCCCCGGGGATAAACGACGCGTCTGACGTCATACGTTGTAGTCGTGTGCTCTCGCTTAAACACACACCCACACACACACACACACAGACAGATACAAGCGCCCCACCCAACGGAGGGCGGAAGCTGTGGGCGCTTCCCGATAAGGCTGTTGCCTCCTCTACCATCTACTTGAAGCGCTTTTCTCCTCCGCTCATTGTTATTGTCGCGCCCTATCTGTTCCCTCCAAGCGAAGGATGAAAATGGCGCAACTCATTTCCGCCCATTTGTTGCACCTGGGCAAGGGTGTGCTGTCCGTAAAACGGAAAAGCTTTCGGGCCGTGGGCTTTGGGTGTTTCGTTCAAGAAAGTAACTGGGGCACAGAGTAGCTGTGTTGTGCTGTGGTTATGCATTTCCATGTACCCTGCACGTGTCGGTGTATCCCGTGCCGTTCAGCGCTTATCTGCGAACATGAGGCTGTGCGTGTCTGTATGTGTGCGTTGTGCAAGATAGCATAAACATTTTTAGGCCAAGGTCAATAATGGTGGCGCTGGCTGGCTGGCTGGCTGGCTGCTGCTTCCTCCCAGGATAGCACTGTGGTCACGTGCTACGCATGTCATTGAGCTACAGTGAGCAGAGGCAACAGCCGCAGTGGGAAAAGCAAAACATACCAAAACGGGAAAGCCTGGGAACAACTGATAAACGATTGTTTCGCATTTTCCCTGTGATAGCACAATCGATTATCCGATTCAATCCAGTGATGCCTCGTTTGTCCTGATTTTTTTTTTTTGTTTTGGGGGCGTACGATCATGTATACACTTCTAATGGATGAAGTACCAATATAGGAACCAGGGTCATCGAGCATGGTGTTGCCGTCTCTTCGCTCTGTTATTGGTTATTTTTATTAGCTATATACTCAGTTTGTCAACCTTTTGACAGGTTTTTAATTGACAAACCTATAATCGAAGGAGACGCCTAAATTTGTAAATCATAGTATACGTTTAATCTTTCGCAAAATACATGATAAGGTTGTCTTTAAATTATGAACAAGGAAATTAAAGAAGCTTTGTGGTAAAAATTTATTTAAAAATATTTGTGTCCAAAAAATATTATACAAACCGTCAAATTGCTAACTGTGATTCTGAATCTATGTTTTCAGTGCTCATTTTCTCTAGTAATGAAACAATCAACAGATTCATTATTTATGTTAGAGCATTTGTTTGTGTAAAGCTAGTTGTGGAGCACTTTCTTTAATTAATTTGTTTAACCTTAAAATAAAGTTATTAGTATAAAGACTAAATGAGGATATATAGATTGAGCTTGATACCTTTAGTACATTATTTGCAAAATAAACATCTGAACAATATACGATACAATATATAAAAAGGATTAAAATCCTTGGTTTAATGCATTTCGATCTAATTCATGGAATCTCCAAACTGCGGGTCCTATGTGGCTCTCAAGAGTCTAAAATGCGGGCCGTGATGGCTTTTTAAACGTTAAATACTTTATGTTTTTATTTATTTATTTATTATTTATTTATTTTATTTATTTGTGTAAATAAAACCTTTGTAGAAGTACATTTTGAATAATTTTAAAATTTAATTATTCAAATCGTATTGGAAATTCTTCATACTGCGTCAAAGCTCATACTTCAATGATGATCCTTAACTATATCATAACGAATTTTCTAAGCTACCATGTACTGGCTTCTAAAATGCAATAGATCTTTAAAAAAAAAGTTATTTATTTAACATTTTTTGCCCCACACATCGGACCCCCCTCTACCATCGGACCTGCACGCCCAGATCGCTTTTAAACAAACCGAAACATAAAAAAGCCTCAGCCTCACTCATCAACATAAACACCTTCAGGAATGATTAATCTGTACCCATCACGTGTGTCGTTCACCCGTTCACACACTCGGCATTCGAGTCGGGCAACACCAGTCACAGACCGTCGTCCCATTATTATCTCTTTCCCCCTGTTCTCAGGCCTCATTCCCCAATTGGCATAATCACAACACGTGTTTACATTCCCAGGTTGTTTGCTGTGTATGTTTCCGCATGCAAAATCGATAGTCGGAAACGGCTGCTGCTGCGGGACAGAGATTTTACTACATAAAAAGCTACCCCTTTTGTTTGATCAGCCACGGGGAGAGTGGCTAGCGGAAAATAGGGAGAACGCATTGCAGTATAAAAACACGTGGTACCGGACATCTCCCCACGGTTCACGGTGTATCGATCGAATTGGCGATCGATCGAGGCAAGGCATTTGCTGCTGTTGCAGCTGCTGCTCCTGAATTTGAACTGCCAACAATCGACACCCGGGGCAGAACGCGTTTATCATAATGGGGGCAGAATTTGGGATTCGCTCTACTTCTTCCGAGGCGCAACATGTTGACACGCTGTTCAGCGTATGCTTTGACACACACACAATGACATGCAAACATGGGCAGAAAGGGACAGAGAGGATGGTGGCTGAATTTCACAAAACTAGGCAAATATCGATGTAACTTCCCACGGTACTCCCTCAGCTACAGCATAATTGAGCTAGCGATGCAGGCAAAGGTTGTAGTCGGTATCGGCTCGTAGCTTTGCAATTCCCAAATCATACATCAAATGCTGAGCCTGTCAGCAAATCGCGTCTCTATCTATGACGTTTTATGTTGTTTGAATCAAAGAGGTAAAAACTGCCCTAAAAACTGTTTTCCATAACTGATTGGGTCGAATGTTTGCTGTCGCTTTTGGTGCGATGAAATACACACAACGATACGCCTGTGTATGTGTGTGTGTGTGTATGTGTGTTTGACCTTGGGAAGGGTGAGAACATATTTCAACACACAGTTTGTGTGTGTGTGTGTGTGATTTTTTTTCGCATCCACGCTTGTGCCACGCTTGTTTAATATTAGATGGAGACGCATGGTGGTTCACTAGCCGGGAGGTGGATGTTTTATGGGCCGGTCGACGTACCGCTAGCGCGCTTCTGGACGTTGACGAGACACGGATATTAAATCAACCTTATCCGTGCTGGCAGTGCGATGTGCGATGGCGTACTTTTTTTTTATAGCCACCCGTTCGATTGCCGCACGGAAATCATTTTTCATACTCACTTTATGCCCTGTTGGCACTTTTCTACAATCAAAATTTTTCCATTCCCGATATGGTGCTACGAAAATCAGCCAAATTTTATTGATCGCAGCCCCGGGAAAATCAATCCTTGGCTGCTAGTTCACTTATATAATTGAGGGTGTAGGAAAAAAAGGCCCTTCCACCCCGGGGCCAAATATCTCACCTCTAACCTAATTCATTCTTGTTATCGTTCACTTGCCCCCTTGCGTTCACGCGCCAATGCTGCATAATAATGCGAACGTACGTGGCATGAAATACGTGGCCCAACACCTTCCTCCCTCTCCCCCCTACATACGCTTTACATTGCGCGTGCCAGAATGCAATAAAATCATACCTCCAGATCGATGCCCAGGCGACCGTCCAGGACGACGCGTGCTCCAAGTCCTTTACACGACGTTCGCCAAGTTAGTAATGTAAAACCATCGGTGGCGTACGTTTACTGCTTCGTTCCGTTTCCTGCGCTACTCCGTTTGGGCACTATTTACTAACCAACCTGCCTGGCCAGCCCAGGAATTGCGGGGCTGCGTGCACCGGTCGCTATCCCGCAAAAGGGAACGGATGGAAAGCTTGCATGAATAATTTAACAATTATACAATTGCATTTAATGCCAGCCGTTCATTAAGTGCTTTTGAACCGGAAACGGCACTTTTCCTGTTCGATGTAGAAGCCCGATGGGTAGCGCGAGTGCCCTCCGATGGTTGACCAGGTAAATGCTGCAGCTGCAAGTCCGGTCCACCATTCGCTTTGTTGCGAAGCGAAGGACTGCTGCAACACGGAGTCTATGGGTGGGGTGGTTTTTTTTTAAAGATTTTTATCGTGTGCTGGGGAATATATTCGCGCCATAATTACAATGATTTACAATGTGTCTTGGTGATTATCAGCAGGACTTGGAAGTAGGAAGCAGCACGGGAAAGATTGCTGCAAGTCGGCTGGGGCGGGCTACGAGGTGAAATGAAGTGTTTTGTTACCCGATTGTGTTAAAATTAATTTCAATCGCTATATTCGCAGCAATTTTACGTTTACGTTTCACGTTAGTATTACGGCCATGCTGGCACACAGACGCAAACAGATATACGTTGATTAAATAATTGTCTCAAATGAGACGATGGTCTGGCAGCCAAAAATGGTGCCAGATGGCCTTCCGAGACATTAAACATGCAAACGAGTGGTCATCACCCAGCGGTCGTGTCCTCTATGGACGACCTTTGTTGAGGTGTGAGCCCAGCGGAATACTGAATGTGCACAGAATGACGTAGCTGTGAAACAAGCTGCACGAAATGAACTGAATCGAGAGTAACTAATTACGGTTAACGAAATAAAAGGAAAGGTTTTTGCAAAGGAAACGATTGTTAGAACACTTAAATAAAAACAGTGTCTATCTTCTGCACTTTCGAATTCTTAGTACATTATAACCTAATTGTCACCTTTCCAATTCAAACTGCACAATATTTGTTAATTTGTGGTCCTTGAATGTCGTACTTGAAGACGTTGAATTTGGTTGTTTGCTATTGATCATTGATTTGGAGACACAACCAGAAAAGACAATAATTAAACAGTGAATTTCGACTACAAAACTTACTATTTTCATTTTAACATTTTCAAACTGTCCCTTTATTTTTATTACATTTTTGTCCTCCTTATTTGGAAAACCACTTATTCATATAAGCTGTTTCAATGGTGTGTGCAAGGCTTTGTTCTTTAATCTGCACCCGTATTCATTATTTCCTAAAGCAACTGTTAAGTATGCGCGTACTGCATATGGTGGTTGAATCCTTCTACAACTGAATCTATACGAGCAACAAATCAACTTCAAAGATTTTTGAGGAGACATTCCTTTTCGGTTAATCCAACCAACGTTTTAGCACGAATGAATGGCTAACTTCGATCGTAACGTCGCGAAATGCAAGTACCGTAGAAAAAATGATACTAATCGCGACATTTTGGTCTTGCCTATTCTGTTCTAAAACCTGTTGTGATCTAAAACGGAAACGTTCTTAGAACAAATAGCAAATTTTGATGCGGAAACCCGAGGGTCGTCTGCAAAAGTGCAAAAAATTGATGGAAAAATCAAGATTTTAGGCAATTTTGGTCCACAACAGTATGTAAAGAGGAGTAATATTTTTGACTTTTGTTTCATGGTCTCATTGCGGTGTTATAAATTTATACATATTTACTAAGCTTCATGTTGGAATTAACAACCTTATTATCTACGCAGTCATGCAGGCCTATACAGGCTTCCGAGACTTATTAGTACCACACAGCCGGATAATCAGGCCTTACTTCAGGATACGATCCGGATGGGAATCAGTCCTGCCTTATTATCATCGATACAATCGACTTCAAACTTCTTCTTCTTCTTTGGCACAACTACCGTTGTCGGTCAAGGCCTGTCTGGCCTGTACCCACTAGTGAAGTGAGCTTGGCTGTCAGTGACTTCTTGATTACCTATAGCAGGAGAGTCAGTCCTACCGTATGGGGGCACGGTCTATTCGGGGCTTTAACATATGACGGGCATGTTGTTAAGTCGTACGAGTTGATAACTGCACTACCAGACCGGCACTTCAAACTACATTATGTATTATGTTCTTTAAAAAATACATCTTGTACTAACATGTGTACTAAAATATGTTTGTACCCCTTTTCTTCTTTTTTCACAGCTCTGTAACGGTGTAAAAGTATCGTGATACTTCTCACAGTAAAATCCAACGTTCTTCCATTACCGTGCGGTGCGTGAATGATTCTACAGTTAGCACTAACGTTGCTGTACTAAAAACAAAAGCCCCACACCTGTGTACCCGGTGGTGCGCTCAATGTGTGAGCTCGGAAACAGTGTGTGCCACCAATAGATGAGCGGCTGCCCTCGAACGCCCGAAGTCGAACCACGCCAACGAGGACGATAACGCCGCCGACAATCGACGACGGTTCGGAGCTGGTACGCATTCGCCCCCTTCGCCGACGCCACGTCATGACCGGAGCTGAGGTAACCGTCCTCCCGGATCCGGTGACGCAGTGATGCGGCGAGGGTGCAATGCTTATCTCGCCCGTCTCTGTTTCAGGAGTTACGATGCATGGGCTGAGTCACCTGCAAACCGGCTCAACCCTGGAGGCGCTCACGCAGGCCACGATCATCCTCATCCTAGCGGTCGCCATCGTCATCTCGAACCTCATCGTAGTAGCTACATATCTTAACTTTAAGGGTGAGTTGCTGTAGCAGCGGACGGTGAAATCGGACATCGCGTCATTCGGCCACGTTTGGATTCGTTGCAGGACCTCATGAGGTTATAAACTATTACCTGCTGTCGCTAGCGGTCGCCGACCTGCTGTGCGGTCTGTTCATCGTTTCGCTCTCGGTGTATCCGGCCTTCAGCGGAGAATGGATATACGGCGACGTGGTGTGCCGGATGGTCGGCTACCTGGAGGTGACGCTCTGGTCGATCTCGGTCTACACCTTCATGTGGATCTCGGTCGATCGCTATCTGGCGGTGCGGAAGCCACTGCGCTACGAAACGATCCAAACCAAGACGAGGTAAATGTTGCACTTCCGGCTCGGTGGACAGGCGGCCCACTTACCGGCACCGTTCACCGGTGACCGATGATGATGTCCCCCCCCCCCTCCATTGATCCTTCACCCTGTTACCCCTATCATACCCCATGAAAGATCCCACTGTACAGCTCCACTGAGTTGGCGCGTACAACACACACAGCAAAAATTACCCACACACACACACATACCGATGATACAATACACTGATACAATACGTATACTGCGCGCCCACTTCATCACCACACAACACTTTCAACACCCACAGTTGGGGTCTCGATTTCCCATGGAGAGTCCCAGATTCCGGACACTCCCACCCACCCACCCCCTTTCGACGTCTGCCAACACCATCGCACTTTGGTGTGACTGTTTCGCTGTCGTGCGTGTGTGTGTGTGCGTGTGTGTGTGTGCCTATGACTTATATATGTACCAATGCGTGATGTACTGTATCGTAAGATGTAGTTGTGCAACGTACCTCACAGTGTGATTGTTTTTTTGTTGTGTTTTTTTTTTCTTCATATATATATTTCGTTATTGTTTCGGTTTTCTTCTGAACATCTTTTTTCTTAACTAAATACTCACCCTCGTTTGTTGACACCCCGCGAATGAATGGTTATGTGTTATATAGTGGAATACAAAACCAGACAAACTTCCATTTGGTTGAAGTAATGCTTGACTGAAGTTGATTTTCTCACACAATTTGTGCAATGTGTTATCTCTACTTTGTTAAATAACTTTTGTTAACAGTTTTGTAATCTCGTTGCGTTACACTTCTTCTAAAAAACTTCAACTTGTTTTTGAATGTTGGTTGGTTGGAAAATGTATTTCCTCTTCTTCTTGTTTTTGTTGTTACAATCTCTCTTTATACCTTGTTAGTTTTTCCATTTTTCCGAAACGTTTTTTTTTGTATTTTTGCGTTATCTCTCTCTCTCTCTATCCCATCTCCCGCCCTCTCCGTATCATCCATGTTTGAGCCGTATCTTATTCTATCTTTCTCTTTCTCTCGTTCCGTTTTTCCCATGATTGTACATCCTCGGTCGGGTCCGTCCCCTCTGGATGGCACACTAAAACCCACTCCAATTTATGGCATCCCCTTTATGGCAACGCATGGCGGTTGCGGTTTTGATGCGCGACACACTCCACCAACTTGCGCAACTCCCAACTGCACAACCGATCGCGTACATGCGATTGTGGCCTGTTGTACACACTGATAAACACACACACACATGCGCCCGCACACACACACACACACGCATTTACACACTTACATGTACATCCTCCCTTGATCACCTTTCCCACGTACACCACCGACAAAATCGAATAATCGAACTAATGAAACTAATGCAAAACTAATACTGTGGAATGCTCTGGCCATTACTTTTAAAATTTTGTGCGAGTATATGTGTGTGTATGTGGGCATGTGAGAGTGTGTATGTGTGAGCGTGTGTGTGTGTGTGTGTGGGTGGGTGGGTGTGTGTGTATGTGTGCATTTGTGCGTGGGGAGGGTGCACACGGGAGAGAGAAAATGAAAGAACGGAACGGAAAAACCCTTTATTGATCGATGTTTGTTCGTGTGTGATGTTCTACTCCCCCCTTCAATACTAATACTAATATCTAGGAATGGAAGGTTTGAATACTTTAGCCAGTTGAATACTTTCCCTATATATATAAATATTTTATTTTTATAAAATGAGCTCCTCCCCGCCCAGTTTGGTTTCCTGTTTTAGCAAACTATCCCTGTATCTTTGGTAAACTTGGTTTCCTTTCTTTTCTTAATGCGGTCTATTTTGGACATTGCAATTCCTTTGCTTTTGTAGCACTTGTTTTGCTACTTATCGAAGAAGAAAAAACAATTAGTACATTGCACCATTTCCTTATCATTTCGCTGTACAAAGAAGTAGAGCTATATTGGTTTAGATATTGTTTTATGTATTATTTAAATAGTTTTCCTTTCGATCCGTTGGGTAGTCCGCACCATCGCAGTAGAGGTTAACGTAGATAGTATACTTAGTTCCTTGCAAAATTTAGTAATCCAGCACGACCAATTGCACTATGAATACATTTCTAGATCTGTTAAACTCTCATCAACACACCTGTTTAATATATTTACCTTATTTTATCTTAATGATTTACTCATTACTTATTTACCTTGTTTATATACATATGTTTCAACATAAAATATTCAACGAATTAGTGTACAAAATGTTTAATAATCCTAAATGAAAATCATTCGCCGTTTCAGATAAATCCCAGTACAGTAGAGATTGACTAATTATGTATTCAAATACAATGCCAATGAAGCTGAAACTCCATTAGTGATTCTCTACTGTATTTGTAGTAACTCATACGGTGGCGCCCTCTAATAGCAACGCGCGATACTATCCTTAGAGTTAATGCTGATAAAAAAAAATCCCTTAAAATTATGTTTCTTCATCATTATGACTAGAAACAATACATTTTTATACACTCTGTTACAACAATCCGCTCTCCATCAACCAACTTGCCCGTTACCCCTTTTCTTGAGCGACCTCATACCCCCTCCTATATATGTTCTACACTCTTTCTGTTTAGCAAAAGTGATACAACTTCGCACCACTGCTTAGTTTGTAGAGGTAGTTAATTGTTCCCCTGTCACGCCGCACCCTGGCACGTGCACGACCCCCCTTCCCCCCGCAGGGCGCAAGCCGTTTGCGTTCCACGTAAACGTTGTAAACCACACACGCAGCTTGGCCGCGTGCGCTATCGTTGCGCTGTTGTCGTGTTTGTAGTTGCGCTGCGTAGATGTTTTTTTTTTTCAATTGTGCCGTACACACCCTCGGCCCCCTCTCAGCCGCCCATACACTAACTTCTGCCACCACTTAACTACTGCCACCTGTCACGCCACGTGGGACGGGGGTTTGACAACGCTTCCTTGTGTTTTCTTCTTCATTTGTTTCTCCTTTTGTTTTGTGTTTGCATTCTTTACCGTATCTCTCTGTATGATAAGCCTTATGCTGCGTATTTTGCGTTATTCCTTAATCCGTAATTAACGTATTCGTATTCGGGATTAATGCCTAGACGCTTGGTTGGAAGCGAAGCCAGTCCGAACAGAGCGTACTAACGGATCGAACTCCTCTCTCTCTTTTTCTCTCTCTTTCTTTCTCTCTCTGTTTCTCTCTGTCTCTCTCTCTCTCTGTCTCTTTTTCGTTTTCCTTTCGCTTTTTTTCTTCACCCACTTGCTCGCTCTCTGTCTGACTCGTAACAACCCCTCCCCTACCCACCCCAACTCACCCTCCCCCATCCCCTGTCCCTTCACTTCTCCCCTCCCATCCAACCCACCGATTTCCCGATAAAGATGCCAATGCTGGATGGCGTTCACGTGGATCTCGGCAGCCATGCTTTGCTGTCCACCGCTGCTCGGCTACAACGAGGCCAACTACAGTAAAACCACCAACATCTGTATGCTCGAGTGGGGCAACATGGCGGCTTACAGCGCAACGCTGGCAATCCTAGTCCTGGGGCCGAGTGTCATCTCGATCGTCTACAACTACGGCTACATCTTCACGATGATGCGCAAAGTGCGATCGGGTGCACCGATCCACGATAAGGAGTACGCCACGGCGCTCGCCGAGAACCTAGCGAACCCCAGTCACTGCATGTCGTTCGCATTGGTGTTTTCCTTCTGGATCTCGTGGGCACCGTACATTGGGTTGCGCATCTACGAGCTGGTGTCCGGGGAGACGATCGACAATCCGCTGCTGCACTTCGGCGCCGTCTGGATCGGCATCCTCAACTCGTTCTGGAAGATCATCATCATGACGAGCATGTCGCAGCAGTTCCGGCTGCTGGTGCGGCTCCTCTTCCTCACGATCTGCTGCAAGACGAAGGGCCGGCTGCAGGCGGAGCTGATCGGGCTGGATCCGGACGACTAAGGCGGGAAGGACTGCACAGACGGACGGATGGACTTCACAAACACGCGCACTGCTCTGGTCAGCCGGTGAGCACGATTCCGGAGAGTTGAATCGAACGATCGTACAATCAACTTTACTTACACACACACACATACACACACAGATACACACAAACACTTTGTGCTATTAAACTGTACCGACCCGAACCCGGGACAGTCCCAGAGGAGTAGGGTTAATAAGGGAGTTAGGGTAGTTGGCAGCGAACTCAAAAGAGAGAACAAAAAAAAACCACGCGCTTTTTATTCGGCAGGGTTAGAGCAAGGTAGTTCCCGGCGTACAATTACCACTCAAGCGAAACCATCGACAGCAAACTGCACTACTACTACTACTACTAATACTGCTATTGCTACTATCGACTACTACTTCTACCACTAAGAAGAGCGCTGACTTAGGCCGCCGTTAGACAGCGATGGCAAACATTGTATCTTATTCTCCCTTATATACCGCCCGCGCCATATAGCCGTACTCCTCTTATACACAGTATAAACGTGCGTGTTTACAGGTTATCCCGTTTTACTTCAATCGATAGGCCGTAGAAAGCGCCGCTATAAAGCTGCATTAACTTCTAGCTGCTAAGAAGGCGGGAGCAGATCTCGACAGCTAGTAGCCTAGTACACTATGCACCTGCTACTGCTGCTGCACCCACTTTGTCGCGTGCCTGTCTCTCGGGTAGTGTCTCTCGGCGCGGTAGACTCAATTACATTGCTACAAAACTGTGGGCTGTGTATGTGTGTTTGTGGGAGAAAGGCGCAGAATGATTGGAGAAAAAAAAACCTATTCCCCCCATTAGAACCTTTTGAACAATCAATCAATTTGTCTCGAATAGATCTTTCAATGTTTGTGTGCTGTTTGTTGGGCGACGTTGCGCTCTAAGCTAGTACTGTGCAGACCGTTCGTGTTGGAGAGGCATGAAAGAATGCAACAAACTAACCTTTTGAGTGAGACAGCAAGACGAGCTGCTGCGATGTTTCTTTCTCCACGTGCGTTGCGTTCCAGCAGTACGATGGATAGAGCGAGAGAGAGAGAGAGGACTTCAGCAAATGAAGGTTCCGGTACTTAAGCAAACACACTATTTCAGGGCTCACCAATAACCGATACATACTGTGGATCGAATTCATACGCTATCGGAATCAATATACAAGGGAGAGAAGGCGAACAGGAAGAAGAAAAACACACCGAAACTGCATCAGTGAAGTAGCGCAAAGCGACTACAGTTAGATGATAAATATTTGCAAACCATGCCAAAAAGCTAAGATGGAAGATGGTATAAACTACCAAACAAACTAGCGATACAGCAGGCGTGACAGAAGGACAGGGTTAGGAAGTAACGCATCAGGCCGCTACCACTAGCAAGCAAGCAAGCAGCGCTTACTACTGCACACGCTTGCAAACAAAAAGAGAGCCAAAAAGCCGTACATAGACAGCCGCAAGCCGAAATCCAAGGCGTATAGAGATTGTAGGTACGCCAGCCTGTCAGCAGTTTCACGTGTATGGTTATATTTTCTAGATTTTTAAACGAGTGAGACTAAACCAATGTAAAAGTAAAAGTAAACGAAACAAAACACACTATTTGCACGCATCGCAAAGGAATGCTTGCAATTGCAACACACACACAGGCAAGTGGAAATATAGAGAGAAAGAGAGAAACGAAACATATAAACAAACAAAACAGAAAAGGGAAGAAAGACGTAAGCAAACAAACAAACAAAAAACAGTAAGTGTGCATGTTTAATCTTTAATAAATGAAAACCAAATATTATAGTAGTAGACAGCGAAGGGCGAAAGAGAAACTTGTTAAACGAAATGCAAAACAAAACAGTAGCCAACTGCACCAGCTAATCGCGCAGGATCGGATTGTTTGCTCCGAATCGCATGCTGGAGCAGTGTATGAAACTAAATGTGCGATCTCATCGTTAGAGCAGATCAGTTTGGTTTTCGACAGCTCATCCCACATTTTTCGGAGACAGGGCGTTGTGAGTACTCTTCTCCTGCCCACATCGAAGCAATAATACCCCACCATTAGGCGGCCCCACACAATTCCTTTCCTCTCCCACCCGTGCGCATTGTTATTCGTTAGTAGACCGGCTGCTTTGTTTTTGGGGGGAGACTGCGTAATTATCTATTGCCAGGTTATGCCAGTCTCCAGACAATGGGAAACGATGCAAAAGTCTAACCAGTTTTGTTAGCCACTACTTATGTACATAGGGAAACACTTTCGCTCTCTGTTTGTTAGTAGCGTTTGGGTTAGACACCGTAGAATTTTGCTGTTAAGTTGGAATATTGTGCAAAGAGAAGAGCGTTTTAATATTCACGACTCTCTTTTGTCCTGATTATTAATGTGAATGCTTAATTTTTTATTCTAAATTAACTTGAACAGTCGCGGAACAACAACGAACCTTTTCGGTCCCGGGTCCTACTAGCAAAGCTTTCGGTTTTTTCCTCCCAAAAAAAATAGAAACAACCTTTGTGCAAAATCAATACAGTGGCATGATGAACTAGACACCACAGAAGTCGGTGAAAGAATAGGCTAATAATTATTTAATCGTAAGTTCGTTAACATTTCGTACAAATGTTTGTTCGATGCTCTTAGTAGTCGTTACCAGAAAAAGAAAAACAAAAAAACCCGCAGATGCGAAACGAGTACATAAGTGAAAAATAGAACACCAGAATCACGAAACGACGCAAACACACAGGTAAAAGCAAGCTGGAATAAAAGTTAAATAAAACAAAGTTAATAAGCTAACTTAGGCAAGCTAATAGGGACAGGAAAAATGGAGCAGCGCATTAAGCCGTACTGCAATAAGTAATGATACACAGAAGTAAACGTAAGCAAGTAATCGAGTTTAGTATGGTACGGTAGCGTAAAACAGGAAGGACGGTCTCGATCGGTGGTTTAACGTCGCGGGTACGAACACGGGCACGGGAACTAATCTTAAGAATGCAGGAAAAGTAATAGTAATGACACTGAAGAAAAACAGGGACATTTCCTTAGCAAATGGTTCAATCATTCCTTTAACATTTGTTTGTAAGAAGCAGCCGCAGCAGCAGCAGCAGCAGTTAGAGAAAAAAAGAGCGCAAAGGAGTGTGAGTTTTGACACAATACTTCCACAATGGATCCTCCTTGCATGTGATCGACCGCGAACAGCACTGGTGCACTGGATCCAATAATGTCCTTCCATGCGATCACTAGCCAGTTCTACTAATAATGTTACGTTTAAAACCACAGCTACTATTACTATTACTACTACTACTACTACAGCTACATCTACACCTGTCTTAGCTCAACTTTGCATTGTGCACAGAAAGGTGCCGAAATAATGTATCAGTCAGACACACACTCACACACACTAGTGCCCTTTTCCGCTCGGCCCACTACTTAATTCGGGAGCAAGCAATACCAAAAAGCTTCCCTCCCTAGCCAGTCCCCGCGCCCCATTAACCAGTCTGTACTATCATGGTTTTGGCATATATGTTTCCATAAGGCCTACATACACACCGAACTAACACATGCACAGACACACACACACGTACATAATTACCATGTAATCCAGGGTAGCAAAAAAATGTAGGGATGCTATTTCCCGTGCAAGTCCCGTGAAATTCGTCACACGCGCGTGTAACGCCTCTCCTGGCGCCACGGCGTGTTTGTTTAGATTAGCAACTCTTTATCAGAGATCAAACATGGTTGTTGAAACGGTAAGGTAAATGGAATAACGAAACTGCCCCCAAGTGATGGCGAACGTTTGTTTTTTGGTGTGAGTTGCCAGCATGTCAAAACTATTTCCTTCGAAACGGGGTAAAGCGTAACGCCCAGACAGAAACCAAAGCAACGTACTTGGCGAGTGACGAGCAGGAGGTGATCTTAATTTACTAAAACATGTATGAACCCTTTTAACGATCCTTACTACAACAAGCGGTACGGTTGTTGCTTCATCACCGTGTCTCTGATCGCTCTGATCAAGATTTCATCCCTCCGGAGTAAATCGATTTTAAGCTATACTTCTTTCACACACTGCGCAACACTAGCTGATAGTAGCGGGAGCTGATATAGGGAAGAAGACAAAAAGATAGAGCTACGTTTTAAACGACTTGCAAAAACAGAAACCAGATCCGTATAATCTCACATAAACAAAATCACATCTTTTTAAGAACAAACTTGCACCGCTACTGAAATTCAAATCCAAATATAACCGTTACAATGCGTTACACTCCGATACGCGTTACAGTCTAAGTAGCCCGCCAATTCAGCGGAGTCTAAACCGTTGCTTGTAGTGTACGGAAACGTTGTTCAATCCAGGATTAGGCTTATTAGGTCGGTGGTTTAGTAGGGTCTGTGCGTGAAGAGAGTGCCGAAAACCCGAAAATGAAAAAAAGTGTGGTTGTGTGGTTTTACTTCTACTACATTTTCCACCCCGTTGTCACGTGTTACCCCGTACAGCAAAGGCACACCAGCCCGTGCCGTGGATGAGTGTGTGTGCGTGCACAGGGGCTGTATGTAATTCCATATTTCGCTGCGGTCGTAGACTAGTGTTCACTAACAAACAAATACACAGTGATGGAGAGAGAGATAGAGAGAGAGCACGGTTGGTCGTGATGACTCCCGTTCACGTTTAGTACATGTATGCGCATATACCTTAGTCAGGTTAATAGAATTGCTCAGCTCTGAGTGGACGAATTGGGACGCGTTTCGGGCGAACTTTCTCACTTTTTCTCTCTCACACTCGATGGATGACGCTATAAAGTCGAACATTTAATCTCATTGGCTATTGATACGTGTAAACAGGCAAACAGAAAACAGTTTCAGTAGTACTTGCGGCTAAGCTTAGTGCAAACAAACACACACACACAAAACAGAAAGCAAACCAACCGTTGCTTGAATTTGACGAACGAATTTAATCGATACGTTTCACGGGATATTTATCTGTTTGGTATGTTTTATTTGTTTCGTTACATTGTTTTTCAAGAGTTAATAAGAGTTTTACAAAAGTTTTAGATGGTTAACATGTTCAGTTCTTTTACTAGACAATTTATCAACTTTTTATTCAAATTTAAAAGACATTATTTTCATCAATACTTCAAAACAATTGTTCTACTTTATAATTTATTTACACAATACTTTATATTATCTTTCTTTGTTTATTCGTTACAAACACGACTGCACTTGCCGGTCATAAAAAGGCGTGAGCACATAGGACAACTAGTTATACATGGGGAGACAAAAAAACAACAAAACTATGTACAAGGCGCAAATGAAGGCTGCCGGAACAAAATGCAAACCAAAACCACACATGTACACACACTTTGTAGAAGCTTTCGTATATAATCAATTAAACAAAAATGTGGGAAATAAAACTACAGCATTGTAGCATTCGCAGCCGGCTGCAAAGAGACGTAACATGTAATTCACGAAGAAGAACAAAAAAAAAAAACATTAGAATATTTGCAAACTGGCTGTTCCGTCATAGCGTGAATGAAAACGGTTAAAAAGTAAAAACAAAAGAAACTTAGAAAGAAATGTGTGACGAATGATGTCCAGATTTTTTAATTTATAATAAACCATTTCCAAATAAAAAAAAAAGAAAATGCATCTTTTGCAACGGTTCTTTTTTGCTCCCCGAAAGGGTATTTAGATATCACACAACGCGTTAAATTTTACGAGAGGATTATCTTGCCATATGAATGAATGTGGGCAATTTCCAAATAACGGCCACAATTTGAAAACCTAAATTACCAAAATATCCCATCCATCAGCTGAACGTCAAACGTCAGACCTGCAACACGGCACCATAAACGCACCGAAGCAACAAACTTTTTTTTGCGAGAGAGCGAATTTGCTCGCGTTTTTCTCTCAGCACGGTTCAAGGGCAAGCGAGATGGCCGCAGCGGGAGGCGGCTGCACGAGCGAGACAACCCGCTCAGCTGCCAACTGACAGGTCGCGTCGCACACACGCACGCACGCATACACATATCGTAAGCTGAAACGGTGATCCGCTTTGCCAAACAAGTCGTGCATTATTTTGGTGTGTGCGCCAGACAAACTAGCAGCTCTCCGGATGTGCAGCTTCTTTTTTTTGCTGCGCGATCGAAAATGGTGAGCGTTTCGGGAAAACCGTGACCATCGAATTGTGTGTGTGTGTGTGTGCGTGTTTGTGATGATTTTCCATGCCCGCTAAACGTACGCGTCCCACGGTGGAAAGTGTTTTAATTTCCCCAGCCCTTCAGTAAGGTGGCATTCAGCAGCAAAAGCAACGAAAACGAACGAAAAACGAAGGGGTGGAAAGGAACGTGCACAACGCGACCGATGGATGTGTGTGTGTGTGCGTGGTTTGCATGAGTGTGTCCTTGTGGTGCGAGAGAGTGTGTTGTTTCTTTTTTTCGGGTCAAAGTGATTTTGTTGTGTTGTGCTGTGGCAAGAAGCGTCGTCTCACGCATTCTCACCGTATTCGTGGGGGGAGGGGGGGTAATGTGTACGCAAAGACTGGTGGAAAGGTACTAGCGGTGGTGTGTTCATGTGTGCGTGTGTGCGTGTGATGTTGTACAAGGGCGCACAAGGAGGACGCACCGTCGAAAGTGCGAAGTAGCAACGACGCACTAAAATACATGGCCAACCAGCAGCACAACACAACAAAAATACACACACACACACAGCTCAACACCGTTGCAGGAGGTCTCGGTCTGCGCGCGTGTGCTCGCATGTGTGTGTGTGTGTGTGTGTGTGTGTGTCAACGGACGTGTTTTTGTTGTTGTTATTTTGCCTTCATCTTTTCCTCCAGCCACAATTCGCGTTCTTTTCCGTGTTGGGTCTGTTTTCGTTTCGAATTGCGTAGCGGTTTCAGCTCTCTCACGGGGCCTACCGTGTGTCTGCGTGTGTGTGTGTGCGTGTATGTGCTTCGAATGGCCGTCGAAAGTGAATAGCTTGCGAGAAAAGCGAAACATAGCAACACGGGCCTCTGGGTACGGCCTGCTACGATGGACGTTTCAAGTTCTTCCTCCATGCAGCAAAGGTTCCATGGCGTACATGGGAAGGAAAACAGTGGTTCCTCTTTCCGCCGGTGTGTGTGTGTGTGTGTGTGTGTGTGTGTGTGTGTGTGTGTGTGTGTGTGTGTGTGTGTGTGTGTGTGTGTGTGTGTGTGTGTGTGTGTGTGTGTGTGTGTGTTTCACCAGCCAGCCATGTTGAGAAGTACGGCGACTAACTGACAACATATTGTTCCGGTTGAGGGTTTTTTTTTGCCGTTGTTAAATTTGTCCTTTTCCATTGCCCCGTCGAAGCAATAGAGAACGTCTTTCTCGTTCAAACAATGGCGCTGTGCTCGTGCGTGTGCGTGCGCTTAGCGTGTGTGTGTGTGTGTGGGTTGGAGGTGTGCGCTCCAATTGGTGTGTGTGTGTGTGTGTATTTTCCAAATCGGTAGAAACGAGGGGATGTTGGGAAAGTTCTATACCCCCTCCCTCAACGAACACGGTAACAACGGGCCGGGAAAGGGACAGCAGCGTCAGGTTGTGATTGTTGCATTTTTCCTTTACCATGGAACAAACCAACACACACACGCACACACACACACCGCAGGCAGGCGAATTGATTTGCGCGTGAAAGATGTAGAAGAGGTCGCAAAGCAACAAAATACTGCGTTTCAAAATTTTGGCCCCATACCTTTTGGGTGGTGGGATTGGACCAAGAAATGACCCTGCCGCCTAGTGCTGGAAAGGAGGGTGTAAAGGCGGAGCAGCGAAGGGATGAATGTTTTCTTCTTTTTGCTCTTGCATTTAGTCTGTTGGCGTGATTTCTTATCGCGCGAGGCAAGGAGAGCCGGACGGGGTTGTTTACAACACACATACACCCCCCGCACACACACCCCCCATTTTTCCCCTTTCTCCTCCTCTTACTCCTCGTCCGCCACCTCCAGCAACCCTCTCCGCAAGCGATTAAAATGCTCTCTTTATTGCCCCCCCCCCCCCTTGATTGCTGCTGCTGCTGTGCTGCTTGTGTGTGTTACCACCTGTTGGCGAGGGGGGTTGGTTTGAAAAAACCTAAGAAAAAAATAATGGACAAATTTCCACCCACACGAGATTGGGCAATGATGGTTTCGATGGTCAAAATGGAGTGAAGTCGGCATTAATTAATTTCAGAACGAACCCATTACTCTTTCGCTCGGTGCAATACTCTGCAATAGGGGATGAAAAAAGTGCAGTGAACGCGGATGCCCTCTCTCTTTCTCTCTCCCTCCCTATCTCTTTCGCTTTTTCTCTGTCCCATTCTCTCGTACTCGCTTTCTCTCACACATCTCGCCTACTGCCGTTTGGTTGATGATTGAAAAGCATCATCACAATATTGTGCTGTACCGTGGTTTTGTTGTTGGTTGTGTTGGGTTGGAGAAGGTGCTGACGGAGGAAATATTGGCGAACGATAGTGTGTGCGTGTGCGTGTGTGTGAAAGAGAGCAACTGTTTGTGGGGTGAAGGGGGTTACTTTTGGTTTTGTGTGTGTGTGTGTGTGTGTGTGTGCGTGTCCGTGTGCCCGAAAGATGGATGAAAGTGGCGAAAGAAAATGCTCTCATCACATCCTTCTTTCCACCCGGGGAACTGATCGCGTCAAGAAGGATTGCTTAAAAGTACCGTTGTTTTTCAGTTTCTTTATTGTTTTTGATTTGGTGGTTTAGAAAAAAAAATTACAGTGTGCTACATTATTGTCAGCTGAGTTGTGCGTTAATGTGCGTGTGTTGTGTGATATTTTGCACCTAAATTGTTGTTCTACTCGCTTCCTCCCTTTGTTTGGAACTTTCTCCCACGTTGATGTGCTAATGTGAAATTTTCTACCGTGCTTTATTATTTTTATTATTATTCATCCTTTTTGTTCACCTTTTTTCCATGTTTCCACCGCCGCTGTGTTTTGTGTTGTGAAAGCAGTGAAGCACGATCAAGCAGCGGTTTAGCGCCACGAAACTTATAAACGACGACGAAAGGTGTATGTTTGTGTGTGTGTCTCTCTCTCTCTATGTGTTTGTGAGTGCATATGTTTCGAGCGTGAGTGAGAGAAAGAAAGTTTTGGCAATAGCAAAAGAAAAAGAAGAAGAAGAGCAACCTTTCTTCACCCCCTCCATCATCGCCATCTCCACCTCCACGGGGGCGCCACACGGTGTGTGTGTGTTGTTTGTCGGTCGATGAGGAGGAGACCGAAACGAGCCAGAAGTGAAGTGAGAGCAACGTGAGAGAAAGCATCGCCGCCGCCACCGCCACCGCAACAGCGAATTAGGTGTACTGTTGCCAAAAGGGAAGGCAAAGCAAGAGGTGTGAGGGGGAAACCAGCCCGCGGCACACGCCTGTCGCACGGCGGCGTGTGTGTGTGTGAAACGTGGAGGGCAAAACCGCTACTAACAGCGCCCCACCGCACCGTGTGTACGACCTGCTGCCACTCACCACCCTCAAAATCGCGACCGCCCCCTGTCCCACGCTCTCCGTCCCTTCCCGGGCACAGAGGTGGTACCGACGAAACCAGACGAACTGGAACAAGCGGGGACAGCAGGCCGCGAGCGAGCGAGCAAAATCTACACTCCCCGCTACACCCCTCCCCACCTACACACCGCCCAACCCGTGTGCCCCGTGGCCGATCTTGCACGGGCGGCGATCGTCGCGCCACCCTTCCCTCTGCAAGCGCGGCGCGAGTCAGCGAAGAAGCAGTGGCCAAGAAGTGAACTATAACGAAACACACTCAGGTATGGTTTTGTACATTGACCTTGTTTCATACGCCGTCACTTGGACGCACAAACATTTACACACACACACACACTGATGCATAGAAATCGTTTCTCGTGTTGTGTGGGGCCGCCGTCGTGGTGTGGTACGTTTCTTGTTGTGTGTGGTATGCACAACGACACACACGGCCCCACAGCCATGCTCGCAGTTGAACCTTGCCACTGACTGCACCATGCGCTCGGAAATAGCACCAAGAGGGACATTAAGCGGGGGTTTATTCTCGCACTTCGAAGAGGCTGCATTTTGATGTGTTTTGAGAGGCGTTGAAAAGTGAGGGTCAATTTTGCCTTCTTCGTACGTTGGACGGAATTATTTTCAAAAACCATTAGTGAACTGCACAAGAAGAGAACTGCAGTGAATTCATTGACAGGTTTAAAGTTTACTGGTGTTGTAGCTAGGAGTTCCCATAGCTGTTGAACACTTTATTGACTCTTTTTTCCGTGAAATGAACTAAAATGTAATGGGAATTGGTCGCTATAGCGCTCTTGTTGGACAAATCCAACAGGAATTTCCAAGGATCCTCCAAATAGGGTGCCATAGAGTGTAATTTCCATCATGGGAAGTTCACTTGCAATAAGAAAGAGTCAAGGAAGTATCCCACAACTATGAGAACCCCTGAAAACCCCTGTAAGTGTTCTACTTTTTAAGCACAATCCAGTTCCTCCGTAGGTTTGGGTTAATGTTGACCTATGGCTTATTTGAAAACTGATACAATTTCAATCATTTCACTAGTACGCGGTCCGGATAGCCTATTCTATGCCCCTGAAAAGCCGGACAGAATCGATTCCCATCCAGATCCTCCTCATGTGTAGCAAAAGACTGCAACTTATCTTTATACTTGACAGTCTGAACTCACTAGCTGAACTTCTATTACCTGCCAAACAGCAACAGAATTTGTGCTTTTGTGCATGAGAGCGCTCCCGTGGTACAGTCATCTAATTGTACGACTTTATAGTAAAATGCCCGTCATGGTTTCAAGCCTCATATGGACCGTCCCCCCGTAGTCCTTGCTACGTGATGCTCTGAAAAAGTCTCGAAAGGCTGGACATAGGCCAGAGCATGTCCATGTAGGATTTTAAGCCATTAGAAGAACCTTTTTTGTGCAATGTTTTTCCATACTGTTTTCATTCCAAGTGCCATGTTTTTAATTGAACTGTTTTAGCAAACAATCGAGCGTTCAATTAAAGAGCATGCCAACTAGAAAACGTCTTATCACGAAAGTCTGCATTGGCAGGTATGATCGCGAAGATCGTTATATGCCAAAAAACGGATTTTCTGCATTTTTGCGCTATAAAAGATCATTGTAATTTAAATAGTAACAATATCTGGGGTTTCTCTCGTCATATAATCAGTGGCACGTGAGGAAATGTTTGATTTTTATCTTACTTTGAACATTATTCTCAGCAAATATGGTTGCCAAACTTCAATCAGTCTTTCCATCATACTATTTTTATCCATTGCACATTTCTTCACAAAAGCGCACCATTATCAAATCACTTAATTTCCGTTCAACAATCCATGGGATCAAATGTACTCTCCGAAGTTCAATAAGTTCCAAAGGCCTGCTAGTAGAGTCTGTTTACTTAGCATACAAAACGTTTCCTCCTTTTTTCATGCATTTTTGGTTTATTTATGAAAGTTTAAACACTCAACTAACTTTTCGAATTAATTTTTCGACACTGGAAGACATTTTGGCAGTCGAAAATGGTGTCGCAAAGTGGGTTGAAATATTGACATTTTTTGGTATTATTAGAGCATATTTAAATGACAATTTTATCGAAACAAAACTAAACTTGAACACGATTTACCCTCGTTGTACTTCAAAAAGGAAAAGTTTACTACCCGTTCCAAATGACCACCGACTGACCCATAGTGCACTGTCAGCTGCTCATGCGTCACGTACGCTCCGCTTCCTTGGTCGCGTTTGTTTGTTGTTTACATTTTACGACAGAAGCGAAGGGCTGCTAGAACGATCAAAAACACCTCTTTGTATACAGTGCTGTGATTGTGTGTGTGTGCGTGTCCGTGAGATTGTAGCGTGGAGCGCGAAGGGTTGATTTTATTTCACGGAAAGAGAACGCAAACAAAAATGGCTGCCGTCGGCGCGTGTGTGCCAGCCACCGGTTGGGGGGGGGGGACACACGAAACCCCGAATTCGTCATTCCGTCGTCCGTTCGAGATGCCCGTTTGCTGGAAAACATAAATAAGCCAAAAAGGTGTTCAATTAGAAGGGAGCTGGGGAAAAGAGGACAACGTGTTGACAGTGCACTTTTAATAATAGTTTCATTCGCAGGAACAAGTAAACAAGCAAAAAGAATCATTTCATTAGTGCGAAATTGTTCCACTTTGCGACCGTATATTGAACCAGATTCTGATTGAGCACACACCTTTTTGCCGGACCTGTTTCCCAGGCGAAAACACAATCAACCGGCGCTGTTTTTGCAGTGTGGCCGTGGTAGTCCGTGTGTTCCTTCCGTCTAATGATATCGCCCCCTTTTTTTCTTGGCTAATTAATGGATTTAAGCCAACGTGCCGAGAGCGAGAAAGAGAGAGACACAAAGCGATTGAATGCGTTGTTTCGGCCCATTGTTTGCTGACGCCGGCCAGGAGGGTTAAACGCTCCAACGAGAACCCCCAGATGTTGGGAATGGTGGTGCAACAGCAGTGTTTATATGCTGTTAGGGAGTCTTCGCGACTATCTACCCACATATTGATCCTGTTTTTGCTCTGCTCCCAGTTCGCTCCGTCCATTTGCTGCAACATAACCAAACGCGTGGGATGCATAAATCTGGGCGTCCTTTGAGCGAGGCACGCCACCTACGCGTCTACCTCACAAAGTCACAACAATGTGTGTTCATTTCGTGTCTATTATTGGAGGGCAAAATGGAGCTTGTATGCGTAGGCTTGTTCCACAGCACACGGGATGAGGCTTTGGTTTCGGTGGCAGAGAGCTTTGAAGCTCCCGGTTACACCGTCACCCTCCCTTCCAAACCCAGAATGGCAAAATGTAGAGCGACAACATCATAGTAACCGTTGAAGCATCCGCCGTCACTACCACCAGCAGCTGCGGCGGTGACCGACATTCTCTTTTTTTGGTTTACCTTTTTTCGCACCGCTTTTGGCGATGGGCATGGTTTTGTCAGCAGCTGCTGCTGCACCTGCCGGTTGTGTCTTTCGGGGTAGCGATTTGTGCCTCACATTCAGCTCACACCACGAGAGGGGTAAAGCCTCTATGCTCTCCGCTTTAGAGGATTTAGGAAAATCATTGTCATCTTGGCTTTCATGAACACGAATATGGATATCTTCTGCTGACGAACTTAAAGAGGGCTAAAGATCTGATGCAATTAATGGCTTTACCAAACACAGTTTTTCATCAGATCTTCCAAGCATGTCGGCGTTGGTGAGGCTGCTCTTGTCCAGAGAATCAGACACCAGATGTGTGAGCTAGTAATGATATGACCGCATCTGAGGGGAAGTTAGGTTATTCCACATCTGTAAACGATATTAAGCTATCTTGACATCTGTTTCACTTCCGTACCATATTTAATGTTTCTCTATTTTCCTCCCATTCGCTCTCGCCCCTCACCGTAGGTTCTCGCCGTGGACTATGGATCCAATATTCTTTTCTCCCTCCAATGGAGTTCCTTCAGAGAGCAAGCTGGCAACGTACATGGTAAGTAAGACTGGACATCAAACACACCACACACACACACACACAGGAAGTTAACTAAATTCCTATTCCATCGATCGTATCTTTTCTCCAGAGTCGTCAAAACGGAACGACTGCCGCGTACGGACTGCCGATGGGTCTCTCCAAGATAACGCTCGATTCTCCCATATCGCTCAAAAAAACACAGGCAAGTATAGATCGTAGTAGCCTCGCGGACCGGTTTGTTTGCTAAATATTTTCCTCTAACTTGCTGCTTCGCTTCGCTTCTGTTCTCAGGTGACACCACAGTCGCCCGAATTCATTCCAAACAATCGACTGAGCACGTCCTCGTCGCCGAACTTTTACTCGTCCTACTCGATACTTAGCAGCAGCAATGGTAGCGCCGGCAGCAACGGCAGTACGGCCGCTGTCGCCGCCCAACCGCCGTCCCAGCAGGCCACCGTCGTACCGGCGGCGGTGCTGTCCTCGGTAGTGAAGAGCGGCGGGGTCGTCACCAACGGTGGCTACGTTGGGCCGGGTGGCGGCGGACCCGTACCGGGCAACATACTGGCCGGTGCACTGAGCAGCACATCCGCCTTTGCGGTCACACCGATCAAGGGTAAGTACGAGTGGGTAAACGGGACAGGTTGAAGGTTGAGAACCCTGTTTTGCTAAACCTTCTCTCTTTTGTTTTGCTTTTTCTTCCCCCCAAACAGGACGAAACATGCTGCGAAACGAATCACCGCAAAGTACTAATACATCTCCCCGTATTACGCCCCAACCTTCACCACCGCCAATTACCACCAACATTCATCAAGTAAACTACCACTACTCTACTTTTGCTTTTGCTGTGCTGTTGTTGTTTTTTTTAATGTGGCCATCATTCTTTTTAAACCCGTTTGTTAAGGATTTTATTAATCTGGAGCTTGATTTGATGTTTCGTGGCTTATTATCTAAGGTCGTTCGTGTTATGATTATAAAATTTGAATTTTGTTTTGGTTAAAATGTACAGTGAATTTTAAAAATTGATGCTTCCATATGATAACCTGTACTGTGCGTACAAATGTTTGAGTCTTATTTGAACAGTTTGCTTATGTTTGTAAATTGTAAACTGTAAATTGTTTTACAGATCCACTCGGATCAAAATTACTTGGTTTAACATGTACCTCTAGAATAGACCGTGAAATTTCGTTTTTTGCTACAATTCATGGAATATTGATCAAAATATTATCGTACACCAAAAGAAAGGATATTCAATACCCCAAATATTAAGACTGTAAAAGATATTGGAAATAATTAATACAACGAATTTCCATGTAATTCCCCTCAAATTCATTTTCACCGCGAACAAACCGGGGAATCTCAAGGAAATGCTCATATGTGATTTATTATTTCAATACGTTTTACAGTTTTTATATTTGGGGAATTAGATGTAAATAGTTGGGAAATTGAATTTATTTTCTTTTGGTGTACGATAAGCAATATTGTGACTAATATTTCATGAAATATAGCAGAAAATCCCAAAAAGGCACGTTCAATTTCACTGAAACTTGTAATCCGGGCTTAAAATATTGAAGAATGAAATGTTGAAAATGCAGGAATAAGATAGGATTTGATGAGACTTATTCCATTCCAGCGTTTGTCCGCTGTTCGTAGATTGAAATGAGGCTAGAGTGTTACACTATAGGAAATTTTAATTAATACTCTTCGATTCTTATTGGTACAAGGCTTATCTTACAGGGTTTCCCACGATTTATTGGTCAGTTCCCATGATTTTTTGGTGTGTTCCCACGATTTTTTGGTCGTATCCCATAGATTTTTGGTTCGTTCCCATAATTTATTGGTATTTTCCGATTGGATATCAATACAATTGGACCAAAAAATTCTGGGAAACGACCAAAAAATCGTGGGAACGCACCAAAAAAATATGGGAACCCACCAAAAATTGATGAGAACCAACCAATAAATCGTGGGAAACCCTGTATTAGCTTATCGGCCAAAACAAGTTTTTTTTTTTATTTTTGTGTAGAGCGAGAAGGCACCCTTATTGCACATGATAACTAAATTATGTCCTTGAAGGTGGTACGTTCGGCCACAACATGTTAAGTTTACATTAAATTGTTGGTCTTCATATCAGGGTGCTTTTGATGCTCAAAATGGAAAAAAAGGTGGAAACCAAAACTTAAATCTAACTTTAGCCAATGTATTTAAAATATACACTGCGACAATATTCTAGTATCATCAATTTGATAAGCCACTGTAGGTACATTACGTCGAAAATGCTAAAAAGGGTCATTTTAATTAACTCGCACCACGAAAGGAAGGTTTTGCACCTTTGTTGTATAGGTCTAAAATTGCAGCATAAACCTGTCCACAACCAAACACAAACACACGCATACACCCACTACTCTTGTCCGTGCCACATGTCGTCCAATCAATAACAAACCGCGCTAACGCTTCTTGTAATTCTCTTCCTAAACACTCGTCATCTGGCGCGCCGCAGGAAAATGTTGGTGGCACTACGTACTTCTATCCAACGGCAGCCAACCATCAGCTGTCGTCGAGCAGTACAGTTAACACGACTGATAACTCCTTTGTCCACATAGCAAGCTCACAAATTAATATAAGTTACACCCATCCAGGTAAGACAAGGAGAACTTATTAGCAAAACCGATTAGCTCTAATTTGTACCCACTCTCCTCTTCTCTCCTTTCTTGCCGCAGGACATGTTTACCCGGGACCTGCATCGCACGTGATCAACATGCAATCGAAGGCACAAGTGTCGGCCGCATTCTTCATGCAGGACGAGCTGCGGAACGACATTTTAGCGCGAAACGAACTCATCAACAGTATCGAGAGCGACGGTCAAGGTACGAAGTTGGCCACATCGTACTCGCGCAAGTGTGCACTACTAATCGCGTTGGACTCGTTTTGCAGATATACCTCTGGAAGTGGAAAACTATCACTCGCTGTGTTTGCTCGAGTCGGTACAGCTGCACACAAAGCTGGCACCGTCGTCCACGTACCGGGCAACGCATGCCGTTACCGGCGTCAAGTACTGCCTGCGGCGTCTTCATGGTTAGTTTGTGCGGTTGCTCGCGCTTCCCTTCCAAGCTGAACGATTTAACCCCTTTGACTGCCGTTTTTTTTTCGTTTGCTCGTCAGGTTTCCGTCTACAGTCCACCAAATGTGTGCAGGTGGTGGATAAGTGGAAGAAGCTGCAGCACACAAACATTGTGCAGCTGCGGGAAGTCTTTACCACGAAAACTTTCGGTGATAATTGTGAGTGTTGTGGTTGGGGACACTCAACGTGTTTCGTGTGTGGAATCGATTGTGTAATTTATTTTTTTTTATCGCACCTTTCCCTTCTCCATTCTTTAGCTTTAGTAATGGTGTACGACTATCATCCCGGGTCACAGACGCTGCTCTCCAAGTACTTCACATCCGTTCCGGAAACGAACGGCTACACCGACCCGTTCGCCGGCGAAGCTCGTCCCTTCAGGTATGGTTCAGCGGTGATGTTGATACGCGTTTCGCAGAGTGCAAACAGGTCAAAATATCCATTTTTGTTTCCCTTTTCGTAGCCACAAAAGTTCTCTACATCGTACAGCCGCCACGTCACTCCTGCCAGAGAATGAAATATGGTCAATTATCATACAGCTGAGTGCGGGTCTGCGTGCGATACACCAGGCCGGGCTAGCGTGCCGGTAAGTGGCGTGTCTGCGGGGTGAGATTTTCGTGCGCGATTGTACAATGTACTATTTTTTTCCATTCCCAATTCGTGCTAAACACAGTACGTTAGATCCGACGAAAATCATTGTGACCGGCAAACGGATACGGTACAGCTGTGTGGGCATATCGGACATCTTCTCGTTCGACCCGAACCAACCAAACCCGCTCACGGTGTTAGATCATCACCAGCAGGTATGGCGGTTTGCTTCCTTATTTAAACAATTTACTAACTTCCCTTTGTTTTTGTTTTCAGGAGGATCTATTGGCACTGGGAAAGCTAATACTGGCGTTAGCTTGCCGTTCCTTACAGTCGGTCCAGCGGGATCAAATTCAAAGCAGCGTCGAGCTCGTCTCCCGTCACTACTCTTCTGATCTTAGAAATATTCTAATGTAAGTTGGCCAATCCTCTCGATTGTGTTCGCCTTAACGCATTTCCGATCCAATCCGTCCCACTAGATGTCTGCTGAACACGAATACCCGCCGCTCGGTGACGGAGATCATGCCCATGATCGGTGCCCGATTCTACGTGCAGCTCGACGCACTCCAAGCCCAATGTGATATACAGGAGGATGAACTGGCGAAAGAGATGGAGAACGGCCGACTGTACCGGCTGCTCGTGAAGCTCGGCTGCATCAACGAACGGCCAGAGTAAGCACGGAGCGACAGCCAAGCTTGTCGAACACACCGGGCACCATTTAATACGTCGCTTTCCCACCTCCCCCCTTTTCGTAGGCTAAACCTGGACGTGACGTGGTCGGAAACAGGCGATCGCTACATGTTGAAACTGTTTCGGGACTATCTCTTCCACACCGTCACCGAGGATGGCCGCCCGTGGCTGAACCAGTCCCATATCGTACAGTGCCTCAACAAGCTGGATGCTGGCACGATGGAAAAGGTAACCATTGCAACCGGCTGTTGCAAGCTTTCGAAGCAGCATTCGTTAACTGTCTCTCTTTCCCGCCCCAGGTTCAACTTATGTCCCGTGACGAACAATCAGTATTAGTGGTGACCTATGCTGAGCTGAAGCACTGTCTCGATCAGGCATTTTCCGAGCTGGTAGCAGCGAGCGAAGGTTCCGTCTAGTGGCCAACCGGCACTGCATGGCCGCCGCCGTCGCCGCCGCCCCCCACACGCTGCACCGGATGAAGGGCGAAAGAAGGCTGGCTGCTGCTCTGGCGTGCAGCAGCGTTCCATCCATCTTCCTTTCACCTTTTCGTGCGTGTGTGTGTGTACAGTGCAGTTGCTCTTTCTCTACGCCCGCGTTTACCTCTCCCCCTCCCATAAAATCCCGCCAAAACGGTCCGATCTCTCCGTCTTTTCCTACAGTTACTATATTAGGTTGTGTCGTGTACTTGGTTCTAACTTCAACCAATGAGCTTTCTCTCTTTCTCTCGTTATTTTTTTTTTCTTGCAGAACTGCAATTCACATGAAATAATGCGCCAATAATGCTCGCCCAATCACCGAGTGGTATAGTGTGTTTGTGGCAGGAAAGGAGGAGAGAGTATTATTATTTTTTTTTTTTTGGCAATCTTCCACCATACCGAATGGTTCGAAAACAGGGAAAAAGTACATTGTTTGTTGACAGCGGCGCAAAGGCGTCACGCAAGCGTGTTAAAGTTATAGACTGATCGAAACACAAAGAAACAAAACGCAAGAAAACTGATGAATCTATACAGTCGATAGTAAAACAATGCATGAAACAACAACAACAACAACAACTACAACAAAACGGTATGTACAACAACGACTTCAAAGTGGTGTGACTATCATTTGTGATACAACAATATACTAAAAAAAAAAGGAAAAAGGCGGACTTCGCTCACTGTATCTGCTCCAGCTTTTGGAGCGGAGTTGAACCGATGGGCGGGCGCAGCACCGCATCCTGGTGAATTATAATTGTGCAAACATTCTCTACAAACCGCTTTACCCTTTCCTGTTTTATGTCCCGCTTGTTGCTTAATGTTCCACGATTAAGTTGTGATTTATTTAGGCTCCAATTGATTTGCCCCGAATGGAGTTCTAGTATGGTAGCTTTTTTGTTTGTTTGTTTCGTGCATCGAGTTATTGCACACACACACACACAACGTAGGCAAAACACGGCATTAACAGTTCCTGGGATATAATGCTGGCGGTATGCAAATAGTGTACGTTCTGATGTTCTGTTAATTGAAACGATCCGTTATGGAAACACTTACAAAAAAGAAAGATCGTATTTTGCTAGTTTAAGGTTGAGATGAAATAGGCGTTTTAGGTGATTTAAGGATTTCTGTTTAAACGAAAAAGCGAACCAACAGGGTGATAAAACAGAAACAAACAAAAGTAAAGAAAGGTATAGTTGGGATATATATTTTTTTTTAATTTTTTCTGTTTCCACATTGTTTTGCTGTGTTATTGAAATTGATTTTTGTCTCGCTATAGAATGTAAATGTGTATCGGAAAATTGTAGTACAACTTCTCAAACGTAAGACTGCTGCTTCTAAAAGCACTTGTTTTTCTTTCCTTTTTTGTGGTGCGATCAAGTCTTGACTAAGTGTGTGTTGTTTTGGATTTTTTGGGGAAGAAATTTGAAGTTTATTTTAACTTAAAACTACTTGTGGTGCACATAGCAGCTGACTTTTTTTTTGTGTGCATAAAAACTGTTCGTAAGAGACAAGTGCAGTGGAATTTTAACTAAAACAACAATAACAACTAGTCGCGGGCCGAACAAAGACGATCAGCTTTTAATGGCGACAAGTGACTGGTGTTGTTTAGTAGATTAGTAAGGTTGACTTACTTTCCCCCTCGCGCTAAGTGATGTGTTACAGCTTGCAATGTCGGGTTGTTTACGCTAATGTGGAATAGTATCGGCATCGTGCAAACAAGGAAGCAAATGTGTTTTGTGTTTGTTTTCATTTTGAAAGTCGCAAAAACGAAGCGACGGAGAGGAAAATGTTAATTGAAGTTGAAGATTGGAACACGCTCAACACCACCCGCACGTTGAGCAATGGCAGACGTGGAGGCAAGGGGGAAAAAGCTAATATATATATACACACATACATATACTTCCAAGAGAAACACAGGAGGATGTGGGCCGAAGCCGCGACAGGACATAATGACAAAACTCTGGGCAAAGAAGGAGAGAGAGGCGCGGCGGTGTTGACGGAGTGGAGCTGTGCCGTGTTTGTTGGTTATTTGAAGGTAAAACATGAAAAAAGACTTTTTATTGTGACAAATAATATTTAACGCAAGCAAGCAAACAACAAGCACACATGCGAGAGAGAGAGAGAGATGCAGCGCGTGTCGCGTAAGAAGGGCGCACGCATTATAATACGCAGCAGCCGCATGTGAACGTGCAGGTGTAGCTGAAAACGAAAAGAAAACACAACAGAAGAGAAAGAGAGAGACAGAGAGAGAGAGAAACAAGATAAATTAAACCAGAGATATATTTGTATAAAAAAATGGAATAGAAAACAGGCGAAAAAGTGTGGCGGAAAATATGCACAAAACGAAGAAAGTAGATCAAAAAATGAAGTGGAACAGAGACAGATAGAGGAAAGGCAGTGCTTGTTGAGCGCAATTATGTTTCCAGTTTGGGCACAGTCGTGTTGTCACCATCAGGGCCTGATGTATTGTCTTGTTGGACTTTTCCACTGGCGAACCGACCCGGTCGGACAACAGAACTGGAAGCTATCTGCTTTTTTTATTTTATTTTTTTTGGTTTCATTCTTTGCTTACCTTTTTTGATAGAACTCTTCTAGTTGAGTTGCTTTTCATAAATTTTCATAATGTTCTATGTTTTTTTCCTTTTCTGTTTTTACTTTACTTCCGTTCTGTTCCCTGTTAACAAAATTTTCTCTCCTTTTTTTTGCCTTACCTTTTCCCCCCACTTCTGTTCCAAACGCTCTTGGAATTCGTTTATAAGAAAACAACAATCATTTCTACACTCTTATTATAGCCGGCTGACACTGCTGTGCAACAGGCCACAGCGTCAAGCAGAAGGCGCGATAAAAAAAATATTATTTACATAACAAAACAAAAAATAACGCATAGAATACTTACCTTTTAAAATATATTGTATGTGTAATATGGCCGTGTAGATTCTATTTCGATAGCTTCAGCATATGAAGCGAACCTCTAGCATCGCGCGCCGAGAAAGGCAGCAACGCACGAAGACGACGACGACGACGATGATGATTAAATGTGTAGCAACACTGAAACGATGGTAGCTTTTCGTATTTGTTTTTTTTTCTGTTTTGTTTTACGTTTTTAAAAAGCATCTTACCCCTTCCCCCTCTGTTCCACTACCCGGAACAGTTTTTTTTTCTACGTTTTCTGTCTCTCGAACACACACACACACAGACATAAGCACGAAACGATCGTAAATATCATCATCCCTCCGTTGTGATAATGCAAGAACCCGCGATCTGATCTCATTTTATTTTTGGTCATCCCGGACTGAATGGACACACAGTTTTTGATAACGTACAGAAACACATACACACATTACGTACGCGTTTCCATTGTGCGGGAGTTGGTTGGTGCGTTTTTTTTTTTGTTGTTCTGGCAATTTTCTACTAACACTACTCCCACCCACCACCACTGAGCAACCAAAACAACTGCGCCTGTAACGCGAAGGAAAAATTAGAACTTACAAAACTATAATCAACACATGGTACAATCGAAAGACACGGGCGTCCTTGCTTTATTTTTCGGTTTTTCAATTAGCCATGGACAAAAAGGAGAAGAAAAATACAAAATTTGTTAGGAAAAAAATAATAAACATCAACAAAAACAAACAAACCGAACCAACCAAAACACAGGAAACCGAAAAGGAACACACAAAAGAAAGGCATCGGGAGCATCGGTGTGCAAGCAAAAGGAAAATGGAAAAGTTAAACAAAAAAAAAAGGAAAGGGAAAATGATACATCAATACACTACAAATAATGCACTAAGATAATGAAGAAGAGAGAAACGAAGCAGAATACAAAAACAAAAACAAAGAGAGATAGAGACAAACATCCACTGAAAATGAAAAAGGGTGAAAAGATGATGAAACTCAGACAAGGTTAAACTATATTTGACATAAAAGAAGAGCAGGAGAAGGAGGAGGAGAGAAAATTGTAGCAGGAGGGTAGGGAGAAAATGCGTATACAAAAAAATGCGCAAAACAAAAAAACAAACAAACAAACGTTGAGAAATAAAATGTGAAAAATTATATTTACTGAATAAAACGGGTCCGTGTTTTATTGTGCGAAAGCGTTTTCTTTTTTTCTCTCCGGTAAAAGAAAGACAAATCGCTGGGTTGGGTTTTGTAGAAATAAAAAAAAAGGATTTTTATTTATTTTATCGTTTACTACATATTGCTTCTTCTTGTACAAATGTTCTAAAAATCGATTGGTTTTGTGTGAGTGAGAGTGGAAGTTTAAGGAATGTTAGTAAAGTTTTGTGTATAAAAGGCACATTGTTTTCTTTTCTGTATGTGTTAACTGCATTGCATTGTTTCGGAAAACTTCGTGTTGTGTTGGAACATTCTACAAAAAAAACACATTGTTGCGCTCGTAACGGACGGCTTTTTTAAAACTATGGGAAGCTTTCCCTTCTCTGGACGGAATGTGTTGCACAGTAGAGTAGTTACAAGTCTTACGTTTAGCTGTCATTTGTGGAAATTAAAAAAAAAAGAATAATCTTCTATGTGTAACTAACACTACACATGGTTAGTAGTACACATCTCTAAAGTCTAGCTCTAGCGAACTGCAAGGGGGCAAAAGCATCATTTGTGTTTCTTCTTCACCGATCGGTATGAAAATCGAGATTCACGTTATAAAAAGAATGAAACATTGCTTAGTGGAATTGTGAAAAATAAATGGAAATACAATAAAAAAGTGAGAAGCCACACACCATCCCTCCCTCCCGTCAGCAATATTTTGGCGTCATTGATGGCGTTTCAGATGCCGGGGTCTCGTCGGTCAGGCGTAGCTGACCTTCTGATCGTACGCCTGGTCGCGCAAATCCTGATCGTCCGGCAGGGTGTGATGGCGCAGCTGACACAACCGTGCACCGAACCGGAGTATCAGCATGATGACCAGCACGATGAACATGGCCAGCATGGCCACTGCCGGGTACGCAACCAACCAAGCCATCGTGTTTAGCTCACGCAGCAGCGGGTCTCTTTGGCCGCCGCCTTTTTAAATGTCACTTTCGCGCTTCTGCAGCTCGACGTACTCCTCGCGGTGATGCTGCTGCTGGTGATGGTGATGGTAGCCCTGCGGGGAAGCACCACGGCTGGGTGGATACTGGTACTGGGGACGGTGATGCTGCACGGTATACTCTACCGGCCGTTCGACGTCGGGCTGTGTGTGAGAAAAGCGAAAGATGGAGTTGGATTAGTGACGCTTTTGCATTTATTTAATCCGTTTAACACATTAATGGGTTCTTAAGAAAGAAAAAAGGTATTTGCTACTAAAAAAAGAGACCATCGGCCTCAGCACCATTTTTCGATCGAAAAAATTCGATAGGCGCTCACGTAAAACTGACAGTATAACTATTTCTTTCATACTCCTACATGAAGTCGATTCCCATCGAGTTCAGTATTTAGTGTAGGCTAACCATTTTTTTAAATATTTAACAAATAATTTTTATCACCCAAAATATTGAAAAAGAACCAAAACAATTACCAACTTGCTTTTACATAACGTTTTTCAAAACCATTAACCTTGATTTATGGCATTTTTCTGATATTCGAAAATTTCCGCAGCTCAATGAGTTGCGGATTTTTTGCCATACAAAGCGGAACGATCGAATTTTTGTAGCATAGTTCATTTTGCTCGTGAGTGTCATGGTATACCAGTTTTCAAAAAGACCAGTAAAATGAACACCTTGGCGGCGAAATGAGTGTCAAATGACACCAAAATGACAGCCGGATCGATCGAATTTTTTCGATCGAAAAATTGTGCTGAGGCCGCATGTCTCATCGGAAGTGCAGCTGCGTTGGCTTTTGCAGTAAGAGGAAGCTTTTCAAATCAAAACAAACGCATTCACAATGCCGATAAAAGGCGGAAGAAATTTAATCAAACGTCATTTACCGGCCCCTACATTTGCAAAATTAAAAGCACTTACAACTCGATACCACCCGAAGCTTAAGTTTTGCAGTTCAGCATCTATTTTTAAGCAGACCTTCTTCCTCTACACTCAACTACATCCAGCAGCTTGAGCCAGCAGTGAGCCGTGCGATAATATCCTTGCCGTTGCATGAATTATCCACCATCGTTCGCATCCACAGTCGATCGTGGAAAGAAAGACGCTTCAATAATGCAATCCTCCTCTTCATCCCCCATTTTGGCTCAACTAGAAAACTCCTGCCAAGCTGTCTGTGTGTGTGTGCATAACTGCCTTTCATTACGCATATCATCATCTGCTTATATTTCTTCGTTCGATGCTATCGATGCAGCCATTCCAATCGGAAAGGAGTTGTTCCGTCTGCAAAACGCAATCCGAACAATCCTGACTCTGTTCGGGCATTTGGCAGCAATTGCCATTATGGGTGCCTCCTTTTTCTCCCGGTGCAATCCAACGAGAAAAGCCTCCATTTGCTCCACTTTCCAGCGGCGCGCTCCTCACTCGTTCAATTATACACACACAGCTTTATGCGCTCCAAATTCCCAATATTCCCGAACGCGATGGCAGCATCAGCAGCATCGGTGCGTTTTTGTCAATCCCACCCCCCGTATTATTTCGGTGTGCATGGGATTAATTTCAATTTCGGTCTCTCCCTGGGTTTTTGCGTGTTTTTGCAGCAACACGTTCGCTTTTGTTGGTGCGGAAAATTTGCGTCCATTATTGGCACGATCGGCACACACACACACACACGCTAGCGCTGGTGGTGATTTAATGATGATTTTGTTAGAATGATTATTTACAGTGCTTGTTGCAAAAGTGCAATCACTTCAATGCTCATATGATGGTTAACATTTATCTTTTGAAATAATTTGCTTCAAAAATTGGATAATTCATTTCGAAGAGACTAAAAACCTAAGGGAAAGTAGGTAAAGATGGACACCTTAAGATATATTTTAAAGAAGCATAAATACAGCAATTATGCCATAAATGCAGTCCATAATTTAGTCCATTCTTCATCAGAAAAGGAGTAACAACTCGAAAGTTTCTTTAAAAAAAATGTTTCATTATACATATACAGGGTTTTCCAGGGGTTCTCATAGGGAACCACTTCCTAGACTCTTGTGGGACACTTCGTAGACTCTTTCCCATTGGAAGTGAACTTCATACGTTGGAAATTGAACTCTATGGCACCCTTTTTGGACAGGCTCGTTTTAAATTCCTATTGGATTTGTCGAACAAGGGTGCTAGAGAGTCCAATTCCCATTACAGTAAGTTCATTTCAAATAAGAAAGAGTCAATACAGTGTCCCACAGTTATGAGAACTCCTAGAAAACGCTGTAAGGTTGTTTTAGAGCAGTTGTGGGATGTTAAGGCAAGACGGACACTTGATATGCAATGATAAGATGGTCCTCTTATCTTACGGAAGGACAGCTTAGGATTTCACTTCAGAAAATTACTCAAACTCGCAACCTTAGCATGTTTGGCTGTTGTTAGAATTGTAGAATTTCAGCCATTTTTCTTAGTCCTACTTTCAAACGTCGATCTTTGCAATCCTAGAGAACCAGCCACTTTCCCAAACTCGATCGACGAGGCACGATAGTTGCCGTTGCCTAGATACAACGGTTGCTTTAATTTATTTCATGAGTATCCTGATCAGTTATGCGTACAATATGGCAAAATGTTCAAAATAAATCAAATGAAACTTCAATTTTATCTCATTTTGACAAACGCTACAATCGTTTCCGAATTCAATCAAGTTTTGGAAAGTGACTGAATATCTTACTTCTTATTCCTGAAGGATGTCGTATCTGCTTATTGTTGATTGAACGCAGAAGCAAGTGATCCAAGTCGTGGCAAGATTGAACGTTTGAACGTCAGTTGCCTGATCAGCATCTTGCAGGAACAACATAATTTGTGACAGCCTCAAACTCGAAGATTTCAACGTGTTCTCTAACTGTCGAATAGTTCATGACTTTCTTGTGCTCTTATTTAAGTAATTTTTCTGGCGATTCTCACTCTCCAACTGGTGGCAGAATCAAAATTGATAATACCTGTGTGATAATATCAGAGTAACCGTTTTTCCCACTATGGTGGTGCAATGATGCCTAAACGACCAGATTATCGATTTTTTGTACTGATTTTTATTTTCCAGTCTTTACTCAGTTGTGGACAGAATTAGTGATATGAAAAATGAAATTTTTTGGAAGCGGTTCCGGAGAGTAGGACCAGAATCAGTTTCCAGAATTGATTCCGAAATCGGCTCCGGAATCGAAACCGGTCTAGGAATTGGAATCGGCTCTGGAATTGATTCCAGAATCGGGTTAGGTTCCGAAATCAGGATCGGCTTCTAAACGGAGTCGGTTTCGGGATCTCAATAAGCATAAGCGTTTGGATCCAATGATGCTACGTATTGATAGCCACAAAGAATCAAAATTTACTTGTAAAAGATCCAATCTCATAGAGATTCCCGGACTGATTTCGCTTCTGAAACTTCTTATTTCAATTCAAGGACCTGATTCTCCTTTCTGAGGTAATTCCATTTCTGGAGTAAATTCAGATTCCGTTACCGGGGCCAATTGCGATTCCGGAGCCGATTCTGATCGCGGAATCGATTCCGGAGCCGACTGCGGAATCGGCTCCGAAATTGATTCCGAACACGGAATTGGCTTCAGAATTGATTCCGAACACGGAATCGGAATCGAGTAGGTCCGATTCCGAGCTCTCACCACTATTCATAATGATGACAACTCATCAAGAGTTTAGAGCTTAATATATGTAGCAGTCCACCTTGCCACACCTTCAAATCAGATGCTTCATTTCTGAAATATATAATAATTATATCCTTAAAAAAAAGATTTCATCATTCGCACAGTGTGTTCTTTTTTACTCAGATTCTCCTACTTTTGTACTGTCGAATGTCATCCACTTTTCCGCTTCACACTTTTGCGGAAGCCGACGTAGAGATGAGAACGTGTTACCGTAATTGAATAGTGACCAACAACAACAAAAAACAGGCGCCCAGTGGTGACTTGCAAAACATTAGCGCTTCCCAAACAGCCAAACGGACCCGACACAAAGCCAATCGATATGCTGTTTTCACACCCCCTTTCCCTTCTTCTCTCCCACGTGCTGTTTCTCTCTCTGGTCCATTTGTGACCGCCATCAACCCGAGCACGCTAATATAAAGGGTCACAAATTTTAAACGGCTCACAGTGGCGTTGCAGGCGTTGTCCTCCTTTTAGCGCTTGCAAAAAGCCATTGGCCAATTTTCCTGCTCTCCAGTCCTGGTTTTCCCCTTTCCCTTGATGCCGTGATGCAGTAGTTTGGCCGATCGCATTATCCAACAACCTATCGGCGCACACACAAAATGGGCCGCAATTGCATCTCCTCTTTCTCACCCTGTCACCAAATCACCAAACGTTACAGTGTATTTGGGAGAGCGTTACAGGGTTTCCCACAATGTATTGAATGGTTCGCTTAATTTGTTGGGCTCATCTGACGCTTTTTAATTGGACAATTAATTCACAAAAATGAAAAGCCATTACAGTTTGCTTTTCCAAAACCCAAACAGCAGGCACCCAAAATTTTTGAAATTAAAAGATCCTAGCTGTGCTCGAAAAAGTATGCGGCAGTCTTGCGATAAAAAATCCGCACCTTTCGGTATCGTCAACGTTTTCACGGAACGTTCCGCAGTCTTGCGATTGACTCACGACGATTCGTCAAAGTGTCCCGCAGTCTTGAGTTTTATCACAAAACCCTGTATTCATCGTATCCCATAGAATTCCTCTTCCGCCCAATACCTAGTAACATTAAATGTTTCATGTATGCTGATGATATAGTTCATGTATGCTGAGTAGATATAAGGAGTCAATATAGTTCAGAAATGGTCACGTTGGACAGGTTACACATTTTCACACTCCAAATCCAAACTAGTTCACATCTGCAATCATAAAATCATATTCTAAAACCCATAACATACAATAACTAAGTAATACCTAACACACGCACAGCCGATGTCCTAGGTGTGACTTTTGATCTTGGACCACATCATAATCGACAAGGTAGCAGCAGCTGCAGGACGAATGATGGAGGAAAATATCAAAGCCGATGCCCTTATACAAAGGGCCACCAACACCATGCTAACCCAACAAACACTCCCCTCAGTCACCAAACTCATCCAAATCGTTAGTCATCTCTGGTACTGCCGCCCACTACAAATAGACTGGACCATCAAAAATCAGCTTCGGGCTGGTAGCAATAGTGTCATTGCTAACCGTCATTTTGCCGAACTTCTTTAGCAAAAATACAATAACCACCATCTAATCTTCACAGACGGATCAGTACAAAACGGTTCCACTGGCTGTGGAATCTACTCCAGCATTGGCAATAGCGCCATCCGACTACCAGACCATACCGCAATCTTCACTGCAGAAGCAATAGCCCTGGTTATTGAAGCTGACAAAGGTCTGCGTAGAGACAAACCCAACGTGATCTTCACAGACAGTGCAAGTGTCCTTCAAACACTTGAATCTGAAAGCACCCGAACATCCAACTACTCTGCAATATACCGAATTCATCAGAAGTCATATTCTACTGGGTTCCTGGTCACACAGGTACTCAGGGAAACGAAACAGCAGACCGACTAGCCAACGCAGTACATAATAACCCGCCCTGCTGCCATAACGCTCTTCCTTGCCGTGACTTTACTCGACTTAGCAAAACCATCATCGCCAACACCTGGAAAGGTTATTGGGTTAGCAGCGGCCGCTCTTTCCTGAGAACCATCAAGACCACAACACCACCATGGAAAGACCATCCATCAAACCAAAACCAGAGAATCCTATCACGACTTCGGATAGGACACACCAGGCTCACCACAGCCCGCCACTATGCAGTGTCTGTGGCGTTAACATCACCGTCCGTCACATATTAACCGAATGCCATGGATGCACTGCGTAATGCATCACCTGTAAATTGGACCACAGCATCGACACCATCCTCTCACCGGACATCGATTGCCAGCGTAAACTTTTAAAATTCCTTCGTATTACTAACCTTTATAGAGAACTCTAGCCAAAACCACATGTAAAACAGACAAACATTATAAATAAAATCTACACATAATTTTAAGAAACCGAGACTACCCGGTATAAGGTATTTGCAAGACACAAAGAATTAATCCACCGATTAAAAGAGGCAAATGAG